>NW_027286984.1:12500-110000 GCF_022747635.1 Hetaerina americana | reverse complement strand
AGTGACATCACATGCTTCAGTTACCCTTTCCATGACCTCCTCCACTTTCTCCGTCGCGTCTCCATAGTTCACAGGACGAGTGTCCAATGCCTCGCAAAAGAAATCAGCTTCGAACAGCTTGGCCCTCCAGCCCCTCGTGCAGTTTTTCTCTTAGGTTTGTTAACTCTTTCTACGCTTAGGGAAAATTTAGCGTTTACAGCCCTGTGATCACTGATTCCATCAATAACTCCTACATTTAAGATCCTTTCGGGTATATAAGTAGGAAATAGATCAAGAATGTTCTTTCCCCCTGTTGGTGAAGTGACTAATTGATGTAGGGAATTTGAGGTGAACGTCGAAATGAGGGACTCGCATAAATCCTTGTCTTTACCTCCATTTATAAAACTGTACGAATCCCAATCTACTGTGGGAACATTAAAATCGCCACCGATTATTAATCTATGCTCATTGTTGTGGGATGTAAAGCTTTTTATCTGCCTTTCTAGATCTAGTATTGAGTTAACGCCAGCATGGGGTGGTCTATAATACGCACAGACATTCTTTTCGCACTGGGTATTTTTACCGAGCACCAGACACTTTGTATACAGTTATCAGGAAATAACTCAGCTCTACTGATGGTCGAGTTTTTAACCGTGATAAACACTCCTCCTCCGGCTCTATTCTGTCTGTCGTTTCTATAAACTGTGAAGGACTTGGGAAATATTTCACTGTCTGCGATATCATCTGTTAACCAACTTTCAGTTCTTATAATGATATCTGACTCTGTGCTATGAACAAGGTGGTGAAATTCCGGTATCTTATTTTTTAAACTTCGGCAGTTAACTACTACCGCGGAAATTATTTCTTTGTCTAGAACCTTCTTCGTGTCCGTTGCGGTCTGCTTTCTGGTGATGCTATTTATAAGTCTTTTGGGTGTTTTAACACACGATCGGTCCATATTCTGATAAGTGATTCTTTCTTTTGTCTCATTAGCACTGTACGTACTTCGAGAAATGTACGAGAGAAATGCACTGTACGTACTTTGAGTATGTTAGGTAATAAGAAAAAGTCACAGGGAGCCAGATCGGGTGAATACGGGGGGTGCGGCAGCAATTCATAACGTAGTTCATGCAGTTTGGCGGCGACAACTCCGGATGAATGTGCTGGTGTGTTATCGTGGTGAAACAGCACCTTCTTTTTCGTCAAATGCGGCTACGTGTCCGATTTTTTGTCAAAGCGGTCCAATAACTTACTGTAGTATTCCCCAGTGATCTTTCTTCCTTTTTTTAAAAAAAATCAATGAGGATGACACCATTTGCATCCCAAAAAATCGTCGCCATGACCTTTCCGGCCGATCGACGAAAAAACACCGAGATCAGCGAGAATCATGGCGTGGATTTAGAATGATTTCTTCGGTAACCACGTCTGCCGGGCGTCCTGGTCGCTCCTCATCAAAAACAGATGTTCGCCCACGTTTAAATTCGCTGAGCCAATATCTAACTATGGTCATAGATGGCGAAGTGTCCCCATAAACAGCATCTAACTTTGCTTCTATCTCCTCGCATTTCTTCCCATCCAAAAACCAAAAGCGAATTATCGAACGATACTGCTCTTTTTCCGTCTTAGCGAAAATCACGAAACACGTCTTACTCGAATGGCTGCCAAACTGACCTTTAAATCAGTCTGGAATTTATTTCACCGTCGTTTTATAGATGGCATTACACGATGATAACATAAACTTCCCTCAGGAACGCCCTTTGTCGTCAAACACGGGTACTTATCAAACCGCCCTCGTACTATACTCGTATGTTTTCCGGAATATTTTTCCGAATCTTTTGTTGTTATTCATGCATCTAAGTACTCTGTTTTGTATAAATTAACTCTGTTTCTATGTGTGTGGCTATTTTCTCGTACTCTCCTACCGCTTATGTGTCGCCAGTGTTTTTATCGTTACCATTTACCACTTTTGCTGTTTACACGTTCAGAGATATCGAAATAGATGCTTAGTTATTAATTAAATATAAATTTAATTTCGCAAAATAATGTCAAGAGTTTTAGAGGTTAGAGGAAAGGAAATAATAAAGTTTCAGAAATTCCCTAAAATGAAGTTCATAATATAAACGTATATTCCTCTCTTTCCTCCCCGCAGGTGACGGAGGAGGACGTGACGAGGAGTGTCGTTTGTTCCACCGCTTGGTCGTCTACGCATGCGCAGCAGGCGACACGGAAGAAGAGGTCTGATGTGGGAACCTTGCACGAAAAGGTGGACAACCTGGAGTCTATTCTCAAGGTACGTGCTCTCACCACATGGTTGGCTGGAATTATCCACTCGACAGAGTCGTGGTGGGCAGTCGCTGCCAAGTGGCGAACTACAACGGAAAATTTGGAAAACTGTAGATTTCGTCTTGATACTATGGTGCAATATGATATTGAAGATTTTGATGCAGGATACAGTGTTGGAAACGCGAGTAATGGGGATTAAAGTTATTATTGTGCATTAGTATTTCTTGGTCCGTCAAAGACAGATTTTATTTTAATCGTTTGGCACTGTTAGACTTTTGTCCGTGCCCTCAGAAGTTGAGAACATTTTTCCTACGGCATCACGGTGTGTTGCCAAATTTTCTCACTTTGTTCCGCGTGCAAAATTGAAAAATGACGATAACCAAGGACATGCAGAAGAGTGTTAGCTACCTGTAGATTTTAACATTATCATATGAGACTCCGAACTAATTAACAAAATCTAAGTCGAAGCTGGACTAATATGCAAAGCTAATGCAAAAGCCATATTCAATACCGGAGACATAATAATCGAGAATAGAGAGACACCGGGCAACGATGTAGAGATAATCCTGGCGAATGTAACAAGAGATGGAGGAGGGAAAATTTCCTTTTTAAGGAAATGTCACGTGAAACCACCGCGCGCGCGCTTTCCGACGCGAACGCACTATAATAATAGTAGTTTTAATACGTCTCCATAGCAAAATTCTCGCTCATAAAACTGTAACCTATGTAAAAAATGCTCTATATTAAAGCGGCTAAAAGTGAGATGTGTTTAATTTAATGCAGCACAACATGTAGTCGATATTTATACTTTTTGGTACCTTAATTCATGATGGTTTAATTTAAATTCTAGAGAGCATAAAAATTACATGGCCTATTAGTGGATCTCCGACTTTGGCGCGCATTTAGGACCGCCAATTGTCATGTCACTAAAGAAAACACCGTCTTGTTCCTAATGATTTTCGACCCGGACGACCTTCCGTGCGAATGTTTGTCTGCATAGACGGTTTGTCCCCTTCGATCCAGGATTTGGGTGCCGTTTCGGCTTGGCCACAGTAGTACTCAAGCGTCAGCAATCCGAAATACAAGTCATAAGTGCTTTTATTTGAGGGACGATTTCAAGAGAAATGTGCTTCTCGTATTGAGATAGTGACTTAATCTTCCCTACGCTACGATCGCGTATATCTTCCGTATTCCTAGCCTGAAGTAAACTATGACGTTATCCGTGTTGTGCTTTTACTGAGCCACGCGGGATGGCATAAATTTCAAACGTGGAGACTGAAATCTACCAATTTCGTTTACCAACGTTGCAAACTTACTCTTACTTGCTGTCGAATGAAGTTGCGTCGTATCCAGGTCCGTAAAAACGAAAGACTTGCGTATAAAGTATTTCGTCGGCATTAGTTCTTTCCTAGACTTCTATGGGTCATGCGACGGCATATGTATCTGTCACCAATGATGGCAAGAAAATTCGACCAGAGTTTATGTGCCCGCCTATCCATTGGAGACTAATGACTGGCACAGATGCGAAAGGAGCAACTAATCACAATAAATCATTTTCCTTTGCTAATTGATGATTGCAACTTTGGGGAATGTTGTAGTACTAATGCAAGAAAAACGTGGAAAGAGAGATCGGGTTTTTATTAAAAAGGTCATGAAAAATCTAGTCTTAAGTATCTTCCATTATTTCCAATTCCTCCCGAAAAATCGTATGCTACGCTCGGAATAACCCAATCGAAAAATATTTCACGTCGAAAACGTTCACTCAAATCCAATGTGTCCGGCACAAGACGGAGGTTTCGGATGAGTTCGACTTAAGCTGCGGAATTTTCGTCCCATACTATGTGTCCCGGCACTCATATTTGTCACATCTCCACCGTTTAGACCAATCTGCTCTCCAAGTCCATGGCCACGAGATGCGAAATTTGACGACAGTGAACTCCATCAAAACCCGACATTGCTCCACGATAATCGCTTCCGCTTGACGGATTTCCACCACGCAATCATATTTTATCCATCCGCTTGCTGAAGATATTCAAAGAGAAATTGGTATTACTCCCTTCGAATGTCTCACGTTCGGGACATGGGACTTCCTTCAATTGCAAATCAAGTCGCAATGATTACATCCTCCAATGCGCCTGAGTATAAATTACGGTAAACTTTGCGAGCAAAGTCGACCTAATGGTGAACTGATATTTTGTTTAGCATTGCACCTCACCACGCCACAATAATCAAGTTTAGTTTATGATTGAGATCACTCTGTTATGCATCAAGTTTTATAATCTCGCCAGTCTCACTACTGCAATGATAATTATCATTAAAGCCGCTAGACAAGCTATGGCATCGCAAGCAGTTTTGCCCTTTAATTTATTATTCTTTGAATTCAACTTTATCTCCAATACGCCGGTATCTTGAAGGTGAACGTACTACGAAGGGAATCGGTAAAATCTCATCTTTAATAAGTCAAATCCCGAGTTTCGGCGCGAGAAGAACCCTAAGTCCTCATGACTCAGTCAATATATAGACACAAGAAGAAACTGGGGAATTGAAGAATCGATAAGGACTCGCGCATATGCAAGTGGAATTATTATTAATCGGGAAGTAAAATATTGTCAAATATAGACGCTGAGATATTTATCGAGAATATCATCAATATCGATCTATATGTTCCACATTGTAAATGCATGAGTCAATCGTCGTTTGTGTCGTAATATCTGCAATAGCTGCCGGCACTCGATTTAAGGTTCCTTGATTATTAACCATATCGACCTGGTAGTAATTGAAATACATGCAAAAATGCTTCCAAAGTATCTACAAATCACACGGCTCTAACCATTGAAATATAGGAGACGGGATGTAATTCGGTTGTCTTTGTTGGTTGAATCGAGCGTCTTCAATACGGAAATCCTCGTTCGTTCTACTATGGCCGAGTCTCGCTGGAATAAGAACGCTTTCTGCTAGCGGCCAATCATCGCAAACGCTGAATGGGGCACTTGGGAAAAGTGCGCTTGGAATTTCGCGGTCATCTTTTTTAGGAGTTTCAAAGCGCACAACTTAGTCCTAAACTAAGTTTTAATGCTTCGAGGCTATTCTCAGGAATCGAGAGCTCAAAGAGCTCTTGATGCTGACGAAAGTTACCTTACCTTGTATGTGTATACGATTCATCCGGACGTTGAGGAAACTGGGCAATCGTGGTAAAGCTCTTAAGATTCCATATTACGGTTGCGGCACTTCATTGTTGGCTTCGTTGTTATTTGGTTTGTATAATTGTAAAAAAATCATCAAGTCAGCAGATTCATACAATAATGATATCTCTATTAGTTTATAGCATCCCCAACTAATAATTTTAGGGATGAAACAACAGATATCTCTTAGGAGAGCGACCACAGTTAAGCTGATGCTGCTGGAATGAGCTGCGACTGCTCATGTATCGGTATATTTCTGGACCATAATCTTTTCCCTCCGATGTGAAGGTGATTATTATTATTAGGTAATCTACCGGTTAAGGTAGGATGGACACAACTACTAAATAAATATTTTGTAACTCCTAATAAAACACAAAATCCAGCATCCTACTCTGCATCAGGTCCCTTTCATCTCGGAGTGCTTCCTTCCTCCCTTCATCCCGTCCAACATCCCTATCCTGTTCCTTCCCTTTCCTCGCTTGCCTAACATTCTCCCCTCAATTACAGTCTTCAACATCCCACTGCCGATCAATACGCCCTTCAACCATTTTTCCTGGCTCCATTGGATTTCTCCCAACAAACCCCTTTCCTCCCCTGCCCTACCTATTAATTCCTCATTTATTTTCCTTTCGGTCCATTTCACCTTCTCCATCCTTCTCCACAGCCACATTTCAAAAGCCTCCAATCTACCTCTATCATCCTGCGTCAGTGACCATGTTTCCGCGCCGTACATAACTAAGCCCCATATCAACATTTTGATGAGCCTTTTCTTAACATTCTCACTCAAATTCCCTGTAATCAACTCCCTCCTCCTAGTGAAAGCATCTTTGCTTAGTGCAATTCTTTCCGTGCGTCCCCAGTACTTCAGCCATTTTGATTCAAAGCACTAGCGAGATACTTAAGGGTGTTCCACCTGCTCCAGTTTTTGTCCTCCTATTTTAATGTTTAACTTAGCCTTGTGGAGGTGATGTCACTCTGGATTTCCCCAGATGTTGTCACGTACCCGAAATCTTTCGCCATTGTTTTCTCTCGTACGAAAGCTCAGTGCGTCCGGAACCCGCATAGATTTGGGCGTTGGCAGAATCCTTTTCGAGCAAACTCTCATTGGAGGATTAGCTCGATGCAGTTCAAGACGTCAACGTTAGCACGAAGACAGCATGATGCATTGCGACCGCAGCGCGAATTGCTTCTCACGTCATGGAGAAATCACGATTGGGCACGTTATAATTTCGTCGCTAACTTTCAGAGAGTTGATAAAACAAATTGAGCGACTGTTGGCGCAATGGAGATGATAACGAGTACGTCGCACTTACACAACCCCGCAGATATGTCGTTACGCTCACCGTGAACTTCGATCAACACCCCTACGCCCCTGGGGTTCTCCCTACTCCCTCTCTATCCCTCTTACCCTTTACCCATTAATGGTCCCCTCCCCATCCCCTGTGGCTCACCCCCCTCAAGCCACCCACTAAAGTGTCCCTCCTCCCTTGGCGCCACTTCCCCCTGTTTCCATCCACCTCCAGGGGGTCCAGCCTGAGGGCCCTCACACCCCGCGACTCTCCGTCCGTTCCCAGCCTCTCCCGCCCTTTGTGCATAACCTACTTTCGGAAATAACACTTAATCTTACGTGCAATCGATTCCCTCTCCTCTCCAGGAGTGCCTCGGTCGCCCTCTTTCGTCTCTCCCCAATCCTCCCCCTTATCCTCCTCACCAGACCACATTCACGCCATCGCACGTCTCCCCTCCAAAGCAGTTGCAATTCGATCGGCGAGGGACGGAGAAGATGCTAAGAAGTGCGAATCGAAGAGATGGTTTGAGCTTATATTCCCTGTAGATCCGATTGATCGCTAAATATCTTACACGTACGATTTTCGAGATCCCGGACGAATGGTCAAACCCCTAGTCAAAAATTGCCAACATTTTTCTGTTTCTTTGAGGCATTTCTTGTGACCCACTGGGTATATAAATGAAAATTATATATATATATATATATACATATATACATATATATATATATGTATATATATATATATATATATGTATATATATATATATATATATATATATATATATATATATATATATATATATATATATATATATATATATATATATGTATATATATGTATATATATACATATATATACACACATTTATATACAAACACCTACATTTACATATATACACATATGTGCTGTTTGAACGGCACAATAGAACACAAATAAAATAGTAACCCTTTAAAGGATGCTAATGTTGTGTTTTGTTTAAGCTTTTGGCCTTCTATGAGGCCTTCTTCAAGTAAGACTGAAAATATTCTGGAGAGCGGTTAGGGGTCTGGGGGGAAGGGGAGGTACAGGGAATGCTGGGAGGGAAATTAAATATGGGGGTTAAGGGTGGGAATTTTGAAAGATTGGTCAACACACCAAACGCTCGATTCCCAACTCTCTCTCTATCCGCGGACACCGATTTTGCAACTCCACAGCCACTCTCAACAAATACCTCGACAGTCAACACCTTGCACTCCACAAATGTGGCTATCCAGTAAAGGTCCTACAAAATGAAATCCACCCGACCACACAGATCACATAAAAACAAGCCCACATCTGACACAGGACTATTCTCCTATGCCTATACTTCTTTGCCTATTTCCCCTGATCACATTGACTCAAAACCTTTCTTAAAGAACTGTTTCCTATTTGACACAACAATGATGCGACCTCATCCTTACTACCCCAATGCCAATCTCAAAAACCTTCTGACATCCGCCAACCCTTTGGTGCCCCCACCCCACAAATTTGGTTATATTTCCTCTACATGCAACCGCCCCCGATGTAAAGCATGTCTACTTATTAGATCTGCTCCCCTCTCCCGACATCCCCTCATTGCCCCCTTACCTAATTCCCACTCTAATTACCTCTCAAAAAACATTATTCATCTTTTCACATGCAAACAATGCACTTTAGGCGAATGCATTACCCCCTTATCAATTTGAATGAGCAATCACTGGTACTCCGGCAACTCTACCTCGCTCTCTTCTCTTCCTATCCTTTACACACAAATTCCCACAACCTTTCATTCCACTATTGTTTTGCTCTTAGTATCCTAGAATCCCTACCTGATTCCGCCACCAATAGAGAGGTGAGAACTCAAGAATCCGCGTGTACAGTAGCTTTTCGATCTTTCAAAATTCCCACTCGTAACCACCATCTTTAATTTCCCTAAAGTTTTAAGTCTTACTTGAAGAAGACCTCAGAGAAGGCCAATAGCTTAAACAATCTACAATGTGCATAGATGTAGATATGATGCTTTTGAAATGTGTGTGTGGAGAAGAATTGAGAAGTTGAAATGGACTAAAAGGAAATCATTAGGAAGTACTGGGTATGGTGAGCGAAGAGAGGGGTTTGTTGGGAGAAATTCTATGGAGGCAGGAAAAGTGGATGACGGGTGTGTTGATCGGCAGTGGTATATTGAAGATTAATAGAGGGGAGAATGTCAGGCAAACAAGGGTTGAACAGGATACGGTTGTTGGATGGGATGAAGAGAGGAAGGAAGTACTTAGAGATGAAGAGGGACCTGATGTAGAGTAGGATGCTGGATTTCGTGTTTTCTCAGGAATCAAAAATATTTATTTGGTACCTGTGTCCATCCAGAAATCTACCTAAATCTTTAGATTACCTTATAATGAAAAAAAAAATATATCTATGTATAAATATATGTATATATAGTATATGAAAAAAATCGTAGGTTATATTTTTAAGCAACATCAGTATGTCGAAGTAAGAGTTAATTTCTATTTCTCTAAGCACAAGTGTTGCACCAATCTGTTCTCATTTATTGCTATGACACACTGATGTAAACAAAATTAATTTTATATTTTTTGCCCAGTGTTTTTTTAAGGTCAACTCCTAATTATTTTATATGTTGTCCCTGTTGGCATCTTATGTAGTCCCAATGAAGATTGATGTATTTTAGTGATGGAAACAATTGTATCACTATATGAAAATATAAAGAAGCCATTGTAATTGTAATGCTATCCCCAAATCCAAGCTTAACATTATAGTCAATAGTTAGTTGACAAATTTCACGCATTTAAGTCTGATAATGTACCTAAATTTGGCTAATGAGTAATTTAATGAAATAATTTTATCATTTTGAGTGAGATCTTTTATGCATATCAATTCAAATGTTTTCTTCTAGGAAAAAATAATATTACTCCTCTGTGAATTCAATTGTTTTGGAACCCTTACATTGATCATAATGATTGGTTATCATAGTTTGCTAAACACTTTCATGCAATGCAGCTGTTTATTTTAGAATTCATTATTTTTATTTCATTTTCAACTATTGATTATAAATTAATTTGTGCAGCATTTTGTCATCTTTTCTCTCTTATGTATAATCATTTTGGTCAGTATTTTGAGTTTTGACATGACTGATTTGCAAATGTTGGTTCCTTCTCAAATTCCATTCAAATATTTTCATTGATACAATATAATGACAGCTGAGGAATTCCATTGATTCCAGTACCAGAATCTTCATTTTTATTTGAAAAATATGATAAGAAATTTTATATATTTTTATCAGTTGAAAAATGAGGCTTCATCAATCTTTGTGGCAACTTGAAACATTCTTAACAATTTGGTCTGAATTAAAAAGAAGTAAAAACATTTCCATTGGTAAAATATTTTGTAAATGGCCCTTGAGTATGAACATCTTATGGATGGAACAACAAATGCCTCAAATTGTTGACATTGTCTCTGTGTTGAACTTGTGTAGCAAATGCGCGAGGCCGCTGAGAAGCGGAAGGAATTGGAGAGGCAGCATGCGGAGGCCTTGTCCCAGTTGCGTGAGAGACAACACGAGATCCAGAAGTACACAAAAGTCAGTGATGCTGATAAACCACGGCAATATGAAACAATTGAAGCTTTACAGGTATGTATTTAATGTTTCTCATACTGTCATTGCTAATTGCTGGTAACCAGAATGAGTATGGGCTTCTATATATAAAGTACTAAGGCCCTAAATTGTTTCAGCTAAGGGTACATGGGTTTTCCTTATAAACGGCTTTTTTTGGATGTTATTGCTTGTGAAATCTTCAGCTACATATATCATCACTGCATATCATAAGTCATTATTTTGCTAAGTAGATTTAAATAGGTACTACTGAACCCCTAGTAATTTGGTAGTTATTAGAATAATCAGTACTAATGTATCTAAACCCATTTGCAATTGACATTTATTTTTAAAGTGAGATTCATGTTGTAGCATGTACCTTGTATTATTCTTGCATGTATTTGCCTAGTATCATGAGGTTTCAAAATGATTATCTATGTTCTGTTTATTAAGAAGGATTCATAAGGTGCAGACATGCTTTTTGTGGCTGTAGACAGTAATCATCCACTGTTCATTTCAAAGCCATTGCCAATAATTGCACCTAATTTAGTGGAGGTCCAGGTGAAACTTTTTTACCAGTTCTAGATCACAATTCTTACAATTTCACAATGCTTTACACTGCGTTGATTTTAACCCATTAAAACACACAGCAGACATTTTAATTTTAAGTGAGCAGTTTGACTCACTTCCTACTACACTTGACATTACAATCAGCAATCTATACTTTCCACCATTTATTTAGATGAATGTGAGACTAACTTTTATGTTGAATGTGGCACTCAACAAACCTCAAGTTACTTATTTTCTTAGTGATTCCTGAAGTTTTGCAACAACTCATTCCTCTTTGCTATCCTTCATAAGACTCTCTATCTTGCCTTTTTTCTCTCTGTCACTAACCCCTAACCCCACATTGTCACTTTAGACATAAGACCAGCATTCCATGGAAAGTCTCCATGGAAAATGGCTTCAACAGTGTTCATCAAGCACCTTCACTCTTAATCTTCTGTTTTTCTTCTTTGAACTGCATGCGAATTGCTTGTCCCATTTTTAAACTTATTTCTTGTAAACCCTTATTTCACGATTCCACTCTCATTCTATCGTGCTATGTCTTCATGTCCAACTTGCTGAAATATGACGACACTCTTCCATACACTTTTGCAATGAATAATTTTATTCCAGACGTGATAATAATATTTTTCAATGGCTAAAAACTATCTAATGCTATAAATTATACCATTTCATCAAATAATTTCCAAAGCAATCATATGTGAGGCAGGACTCTAAGCTGTAACACTTAGATTAGCTGGTGAAGATGCCACCCACCAGAAATAAATGGCCGGCTCTTGGTTAAGGGAGGTGATCAAGCGTGACAGATGATTCACTTAATTGTTCAAAGCAGTAGTTTTTTTTATATTATTAATCATTGTGTTCAATATTTAGGAATCATTGAGTAACTATAGAATATATACTATCCGTTACACTGAGGAGTGCCCTAAGGTGTCACATGAATTATTCTTTTGCCGTTTGAGTCATTTCTGTGACAAGGCATCATGAGGAAATACAGTGACGTAAGCAAGTAAACTTAAATGAGTGACGTACCTCAGTTGACCGATTCGTCCCCCGGTTCTCAGTGTCCTGATGTTGACCACGTATTGTTAGGTGCTTTTGTTGCCCAATTGCTGTGAATGGTGTTTGGTTTGGTCACCATCATCCATGGGGAAAGTTAAAAGAAAACCCATCCTTCAAATTTGCAGTCAAAAATACGCGAGCTTGAGAAAAAGACGGAACTTCAGAATGTCCGTCATGAGGAGCTACTCCTCGAGATGGCCAGCATCAAGAGGTCACAGATGGCAGCGGCTGCCTCGGGTGCCGCCTCCTCGGCATCAGCCTCATGCTCCACCCCCTCCTCCTCCCCCACCATGGGCAAGAGCACGGCACCCGTCCCCCATGTCGTCGCCGCCACCTCTGGATCCTCCCCCTGGAAACCCCCGCCTCGATCTGTCTCCACAAACCAGGAGGTCCAGACTTCACCAGAAAGCGGCAACTCAACTCCAGGTAGTCCACACTTTAAATGCAATCATATATACTTTTCAATCGGACATATCTCAATTGGAATCTCAACAGGAATTTTTTGACACCACGAATTGTTTCTCAGGAAAAGAGTCAGAAAAACTATGTTCTTGAGGTTAATCAGTGTAATAAAAAAGAGCAAAGGTATCAATCAAGACCACATGAGAATAAGAGCCTTGGTACTATTTGAACGAAAAAAAAAAAAAATATATATATATATCCCACTTCTTAGTAAAGTTTGTAAAGATTGTATTTTTATGCATACCTATATACTAATGTAAAAGAAATAAGTTATGCCCACACAAATGCATTCTGTTGTTTTTTTTTTAATTTTGGTAATTGTTTTTTATAAATTGAGTGGGAAATTTGTTTCACGGCATTAGTTGCCTAGTGCTTATTAATCAATTCAAAGTAAACCACTCCTGGTTTTCACATGCTAGGCAGAATACAGTTTCTTTTTTATTATCATTTTCAAGTAATTGAATAGCTCTTTTTTGAGTGTCTGAAACTTTGTTTTTTGTGCCACAGGTAATATGAAAACTATTTTAGCCTCATATGATGTTCCTGTTACTTACTCTGCCACGCTCAAGAGCACCAACTTATTAATGTTGAATTTTTCTTTTTTTTTGGGGTCACCACATACATTCTTCCTAACTCTCTCATTGCATGGTGAAATCATTCGGTTCCTATTGACACGAAATTTTTTCTTAGTATCTAGGTGGAAAGGAGAAAATTTCTTCTTCTCAAAGCATTTTCTTAGTGTCGCAGGTGGAATGGAGGAAAGTTTCTTCTTTTCAAAGCAATCACTTCATTGGGAGACAAAGAGAGAGAGAGAGAGAAACTGATACGTTTTAGAAGATTTTTAGTACTCTGTATTTTTCAACTCCATCAGCAAATTATGTGGCGCGTTAAGGTATATTGTCCTCACAAGATGCTTTTAACCAATTCCTTTTTTAATTAAATTTTGGCTTCTTGTTCAATTATCTTTTCGAAGTGTGATCAGATGCCCATTTGGTAACACTGCCCTTCGTACCAAGCATGCAAACCTCTCGAAATATATACACATTTTGATACTTTTACTCCATAAGACCATGTATCAGTCTCAGAGTTATCCAATAAGTTAAAACAGTGGTAGATACTTTTAGATCCATTTTCTTATGACATTTAGTGGCTATTTCTGAAATGATAGCTATTTATGGCCAATTTTTCATCATTTTTTGTTTTGGTCTTTGTATTTTGTTGATTAGTGTACAAAGATCACATAAAAAAGCACTGTTTCTCTTGTATTTAGTAGCAATGCTAATCTTTTGTGAAAAACATATGCAAACCTGAAAATTTACCCATAAACCTTCCCTTTGGGTGAATATATACATATATATATATATATATATATATATATATATATATATATATATATATATATATATATATATATATATATATGTATATAATTTTTATAGGTCACCCAAAGTTTGATACTTTAGTTATTTTGTCAATACATTTGAAATAGATTATGCATTAAAGCAGAATAATCATTAGACTGTAATTTTTTTTGCAGACTGTGAACTTTAACCTGTCTAATGTACCACATTTTAACAAACCTTTTTGTGTTAGGTATAATGTATTTATTAATTTTTTACATTTTTTTAGTCTTGCGTATTGATCGCTAATTATCCACAACTGATCTCTAATTTAGCTGAAATGATTCTTCATCCTTAAATATGTGCTACCAATTGTACCTTTTAAATGTTACAGTACATAGTTTTTTCCTGTCTGATAAAATTTAAGGTAAGTGCTCACTATCTACAAACATTAACTCATTATCCCATGATTCATCAAATCGATTTCTACATTTGTGCAGTGAAGAATGATAAGAAGGCTTAGATACTCCTCAATACAGATATATATATATATATATATATATATATATATATATATATATATATATATATATATATATATATATATATATATAACATCAACTTATGTTTACTGGTGTGACACAATGCTGTACACTTCTACACTTTGGCCATAAAACTTCACATGGTGTCTTCTTTTCCCCAATTCTCTCAGTATCACCTTCAGCACAACACTGTCATTTTTGCCTGATAGCTATTCTCCAAACATTTTCCAATTTCCAGTAACAAAAAATTACTAGTTTCACTGGGCAACCATAGTGGTTAGTATGCATGTTTACGCTGAATCTAAGCACTAAGGTCTGCATAATAGTTGCTCCAACTGAATTACCCTTGCCTCTGTAGCATTTTTATACTTGCTGAGAGCATCTCATTGCTAGTATTTATGCAAGACTTACTGTTTCTTTTTTAAAGTAGTGGGGTGTAGAGATATCGGCCAAGAGGATGGGAAACACTCATGATACGTTGCAAAGGAACAACTTGTTTGTCACAACTTTTGTACCAACCTTTGGATTATTTGATTCCAGTATATTGTTCTGAGTGTCCTAATGTAGTAGGTCGTCAAACTATGAAATAGCTGTGTTTATGGAAAACTTCATGTAGCTATGGCCTCCCAAAAAAAATAAAAATAAAAATATTCAGCTGTTACCATCCCCATGGCCACAGCTATTTCGTGTTGTCATGCCTCTTATTCCAATCTTCCTTCTTGGCATTCAAAAAGCCACCATTGCATTGAGATAGCATGTTTGCTGAGTGAGGCACCCGTGTAGGCTAGTAGGGGCAAGTTGCTTGACACGCCAATGCAAGCCAGTGTGTATAACGCGGAGTTTCCTGCACGCCCCCTCCTCTTCCCCCATTGCCCCCTCTCCTGACGTCGTGTCCGACTAAACGACTCCCCCACCCCCCCACCCTCCAACATGCCACTCCCCTCTCCATCCCCTCCACCCCCCTCGACACTCTCCCCGTAGATTCCAGTCGCCCGCTTTCCAATGACAGCACTGCACGATCCACGCCCACTGGAAGTGTGGTCTTTGGGATTGCCCTAGCTGCCGGCTCAGAGGCGATGGCAGCAAGCGGAGCTGGGGGGGAAGCTTGGGCATCCGCCTTTGCAGGTAGTCCACAAACAAGACCATTCACTCACGGCCCCACTCCCATTTTCCCACCCCCATATCCCCACCCCCCTCACCCCATCCCACCTCCTCCTTTGATTCACCCACCCCAACTGTGCCAATTCTTCAACTCCTCATAATGTTTATATACTTAACTGGATTAATTCCTTTAACAAACACTCTTTAAGTCCTCTTCTCCAGTTTCCTCTTTTCTACTTTTGGTTTTCCATAGATCTCACTTGAGTCATTTACATTAGAATGCATACTACTTGTTCGATGGGTTAATTCTTTTGCTTTGGATCCAGATGTCACAAAAGCTAAATTATATCCAAGGGCTTTTCCAGCCAACTTTGGTCAGTTGCCCTTGTGAATCGGTGCTTCATTGCTTTTTGGCTTGAATGAAAACTCTCCCTTCCTCATTTAATGTTGTTCCATTTTCACATCCTAATTTTGTGACGTCTGAAATCTTCTGCAAATAGTTTTGAATAAACTTGTACAATAAATTGTTCTCTTGCTTTGTGAGGTGATGTATTTTGGCTAGCTGTTTCCTCATAGATATTGATAATCAATAAGCGATTTTCATTGGCCAATATTTGTGTAAAAAGTCAATGGCCTCAAATTTATCACTTTTGTAAATTTTTTGTCATATTTCAAGTGACACATTTTAAATTTATTTATGTACAAAGATGACTGATGCACTATGAAAATTATCAATGCATTGCTGTGTGTGCTAAACTTCTTTGTGTGTTTTGTACTCAATGTGTGCTTGTTTGCATCTTGAGTCTGGATTTTCCTGTCGAGTTGCTTCTTGGAATCATATGTGCTTTGGCATTGAATTGGAAAAATACAGGAAAGGTAAAATATCATGTGAGCAGCCATAGTCCAGTTCACATTTAGTAGATGTATAGTAATCAAACAAAATTAAATGTCAGCTATTTACTTCAGTAATAGGCACTCAATAAAACATGCATGCAGGAATAAACCTTCGCTGTTTACCATTTTATAACAAGGTTAATTTTTCAAGGGTGAAATAAAAGCACCAATTTACTAACAACATATTGTTTAAATTCAGAAAGTAATCTCTTCTTGATACTATATTTCACTAGCCAATGCTTAAACTAATAGCTGTTTTTGACTAATGTACATTGAATAGTTTTGGAATTTAGTGATGCTAATACTACATATCTTTTTGATATTGCTACTGCTATTAGGAATACAGTGGTAGTGGACTTGACGTGAAAATAAATTGTGTGTTACTCTCATTTAAGTGTGATACAAGAATGCACAACACTGTATTCAATGTTCATTGTTCTTATGAGGCATCAAGATAGACATTAATAAAAGAGGTATTGTGAGGATTTTACATTTTTCTCCGAACCTCTGGCACTTCAAGGTTATTGTGTTCATTAAAGCAATACTTTAATCCTAATTGTGCCTTCAACTTATAGTCTGAAATTTTAGCTAGGTAACTGGAGCTGTTTCTGGAAATGCATGTTTTATTTGATAAAATATTTTAGATCACTGATGTTCCTTATTTATTTTTCTAATAGTAATTCTTCATCTTTGGTGTATAGTTTTTGTATTTTAGATTTACTATCTGCCTAAAATAAAGTAGCTTCTCTTGCCTTTAAGGTAATAAAATATTTTTATTTATACACTACAACATCAAAAGTTTTTTAACATGTTTTTAAACAATCTAACAAGACATTTGGAGAGATTTACCTTAGGCATCAAAAGGGATAGGGTACTAAAAACATTTAACACTGCAATTTGGCATTGTAAAAATATCATGCCAATATAGTAAGCACTTACCTTAATTGTTGGCATGTGCATGAAAAAGTATTTCAATTCCAAGGTTAATGATGTATAAAATTAGAGCATGGCTTAATTTTGTATTTTCATTATGTTCCTAACAGTTGTCCAACATGAATGTTGCTGGAAAAGTCCTTTGTTTTATTGTCATATCGTTTCTAACAATTGGATGTGGCGATGTATATGCTTTTATTTTCTTCAATGAACATCAAACTCAAGTCAACTATCCAAGAATTGGTTCATTTTTTTATCTTTGTTGCTTAGCTGACCATTTGCTGTGACTGTAAATAACCCCATCTGCATTGCATGTGTGTTTTATATGTGCTAACTTGCATAGATATCTCAGCGGAATGCCATGCGGCTCTACTTTGCATGCAAATACCTTGGTGTAGAAGTGTCTCCACCAATCCCGATCTTCATCGGTAAGCTTTGTTCCCTGTGCTCCTAATTTGAGGCTTCTTCTTGTTATAGGTTATGGCCTTTCATCGCCCTATGGCACCACCAATTACCCAAACATTCCCTCTCGGGTGTTGCCTGGGCCCCAATTGCCATCGCACAAGCACCAAGAGAGTACCCATTCCTCCCACCACATACACCACCCTCAGCCCCAGGTCCCTCGCCAAGGTCGGCAGATCCCCCAGCACCCAGGGGTCAGGTCCTCTGTCTATCAGGATGATCGTTTCCCATCCGAGACGCGACACTCAATGCTAACCCGACACCACCGGGCAAGGGGTGAGCGGGAGATGCCGTCGCGACCACTCTCCTCGGCCGCGGCCCCCCTTCACCCCTCCTCCCTCCCTCCCCAGCCCCCCCACTCCACCTCTGTCTTCCCCTCCACCACCATCCCCCCGCATCGAGCTCACACGCACCGTGGAGGAGGAGCGGCCATGTTGTCGTGGCGCAGCGCTTCTGTTTCAGACATGCGCCGGGCCCTGTCTTCGTCCACCCTGCACGCAGCAGCAGACCCCCAGCAGCTGCTGTATCGGGGGGGGCTGCCGGTCAGGCCCAGTCACGGCTCCCCCTACTCGGTCTCCTCCTTCGCAGCTCCCGCCTCGCATACGCTGGGTGCCCTGGCTCCTTCATCGTCGACTGGCGCCCGGGGCCTCTCCCCTCATGCCACTGCCATGGGTCCCACTGCTGGGTCCACCCTCGACTCTACGTCGGCTGAGATCGACCGCATCATGGCCAAAATTGAGCAAGACAATAAGATACTCGCAGAGTTGGACAAAAGCAGATCCACAATAGGTCAGTGGGGGGTGCGGGGACAAAGGTAATCGGATTGCCTTTCACTTTGACAGTTGATGTGACATGATGGTGTTTCTCTTGCATGTTTTAGTCCCTTTCATTGAACAACTATATGATTTCCATAAATCCATCAGTTCTCTTCTTACAAAAGAAGTTACTTTTAGTTTATGTGCACCTCTTATTTAGATGTTGATGCCACTTATCCAAATATGAAACTTGTTGGAGAAACCCCAATGTTTTATATATGTGTACTGAGTGCAATTAATATGTTTTCAGTATCTCATAATGATTATTTGCTTTGAAATTTCAATTTATTGCAAATAATTTTATGCTTATATTCTTCTGTTAGCTACTTTACCATTATATGAATATGCATTTGATCATCAAATATCTGTCTATTTTTCTTATATATTCACTTTAAATATTATTGAAAGTAGAAACAAAATTATGTCAGTTTTCAATGTAAACAATAAATGGTGAAGTACTTAACTATTCCTGAGTGCTACTGTTCTTGAGCGTATATTTGTCTCTCTGCTTTTCTCTGTTGTGAAATTTTTTGGTCACAGTTCAAGATCAGCAAAATTTTTACCTCACAGGTGCTGCAAACCAACCTGTCTCTCATTTGGTTTCTACAAGTACTGAAAGTAATGTCTTGTCTTCCAATATTTTGGGTCGTATGAAGCCTGGTGTAGCATCCAAACATCAAGCTTATCACTGGAGATACCCTCATGTTAAGAAACAGTACTTAAAAGTCCCGCAGATAACTTATGGTAGTCGTGGTAACTTTAAAATGCAACGTAAGTTCTTACAGCGATGTAGAGGGTATCAGTAGAGAATTGAAATATTGAAAAGCTAGTTTTCCACTGGTAGGAATTTATCATATCACCTTCCTCCTATCCTTACGACTGCCAATTCAGGCAGTTTTTGCTCTCTTTAGAAAAAAGTGGATTTATGGAATAGTTTTTCCTTTTATTATCATTATTTTCAACTCCATAGCTTGCTACAGTGCCGGTCCTAGTGTCAGGAATGAGCCACTTATTTGACAGTTAGGAATCGTTGAATACTCTACGCCTGAAAACACTTAATAAAATCAAAGTCAGTTGGCAGCCAACATAAATGGGATAGTTGAAACACAGAATTGGTTGATAAATTATGCCCAAGGCAATTCAGGGCGAGAAACAGGTTTGATGTATTTATTACCAACTCCAGGGATTGGATAAGTTAATCACTTAAATAACTTGACACTTAAGGGGTAGTGGTCAAAAGTGTTGACAACAAATTTTTTGACAAGAAAATATCTCAAACACAGCAGTCAGGGAGGATGGGCCGGCTCTGAGACTGTTAGTGCTAAGCATGATGGTGTCTACAACTATGTTTATTCAAACCATGAAGTTCTGCATGCATCTAGGATAAAATTACTGCACCAGTGCATCGGTGTTTGGAATGAAATTACATTTGGATTACTGAATGGGCCTGCCTTATTACCATTATTGAAATGGAATTTTCAGACTCAAGTTAATCAGTGTTATTGCCCATTGCATTGCCCAGAATGTGCTGGATATGCTTATTTATATCTTATGCGTATATTTTCATGAGATTTTTTAGTGTCTATTCTTTCTGTTTCCACTTTTTTCAATCCTTAATTTTTCTCCATTTTGTCTCCTATATTGATTTGTTTATGTCTCATACAGTGGCCTCTGCTGTTATTTTTTCCAATTATTTTTATAGGGTGACTTGGATTTTCTATGGTTTTTCCACATATTCAAGAGTCTCTCCACTGTTTCCGTACCCTTTCCTTCACAAGCCTCTCAAGGTGGTCACTCTATCTGTGTAATTGGGGAAGTTGATTGTGGATTACTAAATTTCTTCAAAGATTCAGGAAAATAACCAAGTTTTTAAATAGTTTGAACTAACTTCACACTTAAAGAGTTTAAAGAGTAAAAAGGGCATTGGGAGGTTTTGCATTTCTAGGTCCTTCTGCTGCAATGATCCAATATTCATGTGATGATATTCCACGACCTTTGCATGCTCCATCTCCATATCAGTGATGCAATCCACTTCAGCTCTCAATCTGAAGATATATCCTCCATGGGTACACACCATTATTGGTGGAACAGCAGAGTAGAAGAACCCAGAAACTGTCTGACTCCCTGGAAAATCCTTCAGCAGGGAAGGATTTTATTTGTAATTTTTTGTCCAATTCGGAGCTTGGCTCAGGCAATTTGTTGTTCAATTGCAGCCACCAATCAAAACTATAATGAAACCAATTGTAGTGAAACACTATTATGGGAGATCAGGATGATGCAATGGCTAATATACTGACTGGTTACCCCCTCAAAGGCCCAGGTTTGAATCCTGGAGATAGTAGTAGTTTTCAGTGCTATTCCAATTCCTACTCATATCGCTATGTGGAGAGCTCATCAAGTGGAGCACACCATCCATTGGATGCAATGTTAAATTGTGTGACCCCTTTTGTTAGGAACAGACTAATCCCAATGCTGGCTCTTCCTTTTCTACATTCATCCTCCACACCCTGAACAACCTTCCCCTACCATAATTACCCACCAATATATTCCTAAATGACCAAATGTCAGTTATCTTCCCTAGTAACTACTGCAGGCCCCATTATATGATGCTTCCACAGAAATGCATTAGATTACAGTCCCGATTTTATTGATTAGATTTTAGGAATGAGGCATTTGCGCAAAAGATGGAATAAAATTGGGAGGAGAATGACAAAGTTCACCGAGAAAATTGAGTAAAATTTTGGAATTGAGTCCAAAAATTGAAGGCCGCCATGATTACTGCAATTGTTTCATTTATGATTTTCCTGTTTCCATGTTAAAAATCACTGCTTAAGCTTTTCGTATTTGGTTACTTCATTCTTTAATACCATTAGTCATTTCAATCATGCCACTAATCCTATGTGAAAACCCTGATTATCAATTTTTCTTTCTAATTTTATTCTGCTGTCTCAACCACCAACTATGTGTTGTGTTTAGCTCCCTAATGATATCTTTATGTCAATTTATTTGCTGTATTTATAACATGCACAGAAACGTTGATGCACTTATTTGATTTAATCCATATTTAATTTATAATACATTAAAATTATAATTATTTTCATTATACTTCAGAGTATGTATGTTTGTTTCTTTGGTTTTGAAAAAGCAATGGGCATTTGCATTGAAAGTTGTGTTATAGTTTTAGAATATACCTAGATAGTACAGTGGTTGTAATTTTCCTTTTAATGGATTGTATATAGCAACACTAAGTATCTATTGCTGTGGAATTCCAATGCTTTTGATTTTCTATCTATTAGAATAAGTATCAGACAGCATTTTTTTCCATTATGTGACAAAGCACAAACCTGTGAAGTAACGTGTCTACTGTTGAACAAAAAATTAATGCTTTGAACTCTGAAATGAATTGCTTGCAATTCATAATTTTAGGTACATTAGATTTTTTTTAATTAGTAGCATATTATGTGATGATGGCATATCATATTACCCACATGAATAGCCAAATTCCCAAGGCTAATTAAGCATTGCAAATGTATGGTTTCATCACAGGCTGAAGAGAAGGTAGTTGAAGACTAAAAGCAATATAAATTTTCACCGAACAGTCAATATGTAATGTATCTTCTCACTGCCATGCATGCCAACAAATTTTAGATTGTGGCATGATGCTGTTAAAAGAGTTACGCACAATGAAAATATAATGTGGTAAATGGAAAAAGTTTTAAAAATCAGTAAAATGAGGAGAGAAGGATCAGAAAAAGAAGTAGGATAATCATGTTGGAATTCAACATATACCTCATTTTGCACAGAAATATATGCACAAGCAAACATCTGGATTTCTAGTATGCTTTTGGCAGTAAACATACTGACTCCAAAATAGAACATCTACAATGCCCTTTTTTGTCTTTCTTAAGTAGATGTGCTAATATATTATTTACAGATCTCCTCAAATGATGTTTCATCATCCTTATTGATGCTTCTTGGGAATTTTAGATGAATTTGAAAAAAATGCTATTTTTATCCTCTCTAAAGTAAAAATAATGTTTAAATATCCTATGCCATGGGGCAACTTAAATTATTACCAGTAAGATTTATAGTTTTGAAGATGAAAGTAATAATTATTGAGAGGAACAAGTCACATAAAATATGTTTCTTTTGTCCTGCATCCTCCCATGGATCACTAATATTAGATGGTCATTTTGTTGGGTTGACTTTTGCTGACTAAAAATAATCTGGAAATTAGTAGTACTTTTGTTTTCCATGAAGGGGGCAGTTGGAGGTGGTTTTTCAAATTGCCAAGATGTTATCGCTGCCCCCGGAGCTTGTTAGGCATGTCCTGGCAGTTTTTCTTTAGAGAACGCTATGACTTCATATCAATCTTTTGCTGCTTCAGGCAGACATAAAACGAAATCTTTCCACCAATGGTGCAACATGAATCATCCTGAATGTTCATGAACAAAAATAAATTTAATGTAGGTCTCTTCTGTTATGATTAAATGCTTGTGCAAAACAGCAATGATGAGTTGTGAGCTTGACTAAAATGCAGCCCAAACATTAAGAAGTCTAGGCAATTTGTTGGAAGTAATTTAGATTAGCATCTCAACACTTATAATTGCCTACACCTAAAGAAGAATAAAACAGGAAGTACATGAATTTGAAGTCTTTTACTTATGGGAGTTCAAGTAGTCCCAAAATCGTAGTTATATTCTCCTCTCTCTGAATAACTTTGCCAGCCCTGGTGACAGCAGGGTAAAGTTCTCGCCTGCCAACCCAGAGGTTGCAGGTTTGATTCCCGCCTAGGTGGATTTTCCCCCATCTAGTGCTTGGTTGAATGTATTGTCTAAGGGTTAGGCGGAAGAAGGGACTATAAGTCTCAATTTCACCCGAATAAGTCGATAAATAAAATAATAAAATAACAATCATTTATTTTTAGCCATTGTTATACAGGTGTATTGTAGGCTATTGTAGTGTACCAGCCATTCATAACTCTTGAAAGCTAAGAATGGGTAGGGCCTAGTGTCATAAATAATTGAAAATGCTTTGTGGTAAAATAATGTCCAATTGAAGAAAAAATGATTTTTCCTTCTGCTTTTTCCTGCTATTCATCCTCATTGGGATATTTTCATCTCAAAATATTCATGTAATCCTCATAAATAATATTTTGATGGTTTACAGAACAAATTTTGGCAAAAGGAAAGGAAAGCTATTAATTATTTTTTTCACAAAAATACTCTTAACATTTGTTTTGAAAAGCTGAACTCAAGATAGTCCAAATCTATTGCTAGTCATCCTGCATTAATTAAAAGTAACCATGCAAACATCTAGAATAATTACAGTGGCATTAGTGGATTGCATTAAATCAAGTGTGCATAGATGTAAATCAAGCCAAAATAGGGTGTGGATTATTGAGCAATACTTCCGAGGTAGCTTTTGAGATTTTCTGCATGAGCAGCATCTTGTCACAATGTTCCCATTGAGCTGCAGCAGCTTCAGAAACAAAATACCTAATGGTTAGGCAATCCTTACTTCATCATGCTATACTTTTTTGTATTTGGCCAATATTATTGCTTATGCTTTCAGACTAATTACAGTTTACTTCCTTTGCTGTCCATTGGCCTTGGTGAAAACAAGTTTACCATCTACTCATTCTGTTTAGGAGATTTGTCAGCACTCAAAGGTGGTGGAAATCATCATTGTTTTTATAATTCTTGGTCATTTTTCAGCTTCTAGAGACTCATGAACAAAATTCAGGTAATCGAATGATTTATTCACGTTTACCTACATTTCTGCATTATGTCTTGTGTCACAATTCTTTTATTGCTTTATTATGGCTTACAGTTGCCATTGCTCGGCCCACCTGGCCCTGGCAAGTCTCAACAGCTACCTCCATAGCAATGATTGACTATCAGGATCTTTGAATCATTGATTTAATAAGAGTGATGATCACTGATGACAAATATTGCAATGTGCTGAGAGAGTGCTCAGTAACATTTGAGTAACAGTGGTGCACTCAATGTGATCAAATTTTCATCACCAGGTTTGGAATTACATATTACCAAGCTAAGGATTTAACTTCAACTCATTTTATTCAATAAGAAGTATCTTCAAGTGTTTAAAACAAATTCATCAAATTTGATATCCGTTCCCTGGTGACATCAGCCAAGAACAGAATGTTTCATTGAAATTAACCCTTGATATGAAAAAGTGAATTCTTATTGGTTGACAATGACTGTAATGATATTTTTCTGCCATTCGAGGTTACTCTTGGTAATGTTTTTAGCCTCTGCTATTCCATCTTGTGCATTGAAACAGTGGGTCCCATATCATGCATCATGAATCCCTTAGGAGGTATAGAAACATGTCAGAGCACCTAATAGTTACTATAAAAGAGACTCAAGAAAATTGAACTGGGAACCCCAATATTTTTATTTTCAAACTTTAATTCCAATACTTCCCTTGTCTGACAAAAAATAAATATAAACCTAAGTGCCTTACTCGCAATAACATCTCATAATGAGTGATTTAAACTAAGCATTAAATTTATATGTATTTAAATAAAACAGTTTCTGGCAACACTTGGTGGAAATTTTTCATATTGAACTTAAAATTAAACCACTTGGCTTTTCCACATAAAAAACTTGTATTTACGACCTAGGTTTCGTTATGGTATAACATCATCAGGTTACTGATGATGTTATACCATAGCCATAACCATACCATAACCATATTTTATCATAGCCATAACATCATTGGACCTGATGATGTTATACCATAACGAAACCTAGGTCGTAAATAAAAGTTTTTTATGTTGAAAAGCCAAGTGGTTTAATTTTAATTTCATTATATGTATTTACTATTGTATGTTTCTATCGAGCTGGAAAAAACTAGCTAGCCAAGGGATTCATTACTAATAAGAGCCGAGTCTCAATTAGTTATTTTTAGCTTGGTGGAATTCATGACGAAATGAAATTAATGAAGAATCTTAACTAAACTAAATATTAACTATGGTGGGCTTTAATTGTAGCAGACATGATACTGATCTCATTTGGATGGTTTTATCAAAAAAGTTAGCCACATAAGAAGTGTTATTAAAGGTAGAATCACATTAGCAATAGAAGCTTTAACAAAATGGAAGAAATTGATGATAGGATTCAAGTTGAAATGTGAAGAAAAGATTGGTTAAAATTTTGCTGTAGAGCATAGAGATTTATATATGACCTCATAGCCTGGAAATTTAGGAAAAAGGGGATAATGAAGGTTTGAGAATTTGGTGAGGAATAAAGGGAAATAAACTGGACTTAGGTGAAGGCAAATGAAGTGTATTAAATCTGGTAGAGAAAAAGAGGTAGTTGGTGGAGAAAATTCTAAGTAGAAAATAATTGGATGCAGGACATTGGTGAGAACAATATTGGGATGTTAAGTGCCATAGTGGTGGAAAGGAGAATGTTTGGTCCAAGGGGGAGAGGGAGAGAATTGATAGCTTGGAGAGAGTTGAGACTCTGTAGGGCTGAACAGGAAATTAGCAAAGGATAGCTGTGTTCATGGTGGAATGGAAGAAGGATGTACAAAATCTTGATTAACATCAAACTGCATAATCACTCTGAAGTTGAAAGGATTATCACCCTTGTTTGTGCTACAGCAGATTTCCTCTCTTGTTCACATTGAATAGAGGCATGCCATTACTCATAATTTAGGGGTCAGCGGTCAACATTTTTGAAATATGAACTCTGTTAAATTTTCCCCATTGATAGAGATAATTCACTGGCTATATCTGTTTAACATTGATTAGGTTTCTAATTGATAGGTGTTGGAATAATGAAGGTAAAAATTTTAAGTTGCCATCAATGGTAGCAAACTTTTACAATTAGATCACTCCTATTTACACAGTGTATTTATTTACAGATTGAGTTTCCTTGCCTGCATACAAGCATCAGCAATTATCAGGGAAGTTTTTTCGTAAATATATGAATGAGGCTTTTTCTGGGATCACCTGTGTATGATAGGTTGGCATACTTTATAGAAAAGCATAACTTTTAAGACTTTAATGGAAGCCTTTATTGTGTGAAAGTATTCATGTGCAGTGAGGCACTCCATGGATCAGATACGTGAGCAGACCAGAGAGGAATATACAACTTGGAAACCTAGATGGATTTTGCAGATCAACTAGAGACAGTACATTGAGGTATGAAGAAGTTGAGAGAGGTGGAGGAAAGGACTATATGGGGCAATATAAGGAAGAGTTGAACCACCAGGTGGATTGGGAACACCTTGAGACAGTACAAATTTTTTTGGAACTTTATAATAGATGGGAAAATTAAAGTGAAGGCACCTCAAGGAAACCAGTATCAACTGAGTTATGAGCAGACAGTTCAACCTGTTTGTGGAATCTGCTTGCACGCATCTTTTGTCCAAAGTTACAGCGGCCAAAGAAGGATATAGAGAGATATTACACTATTTTTTTCCCTTAAGATTTGAGTAAAAGAATGGCCCATGATACTGTGTTTTTCTGAGAGACGTGGTTACAGTAAATAAGTGATGATGGTTTTTTTTGCAATCTTTCTGCAATGGCACAGTTTAACATCTTCCCTCTGGCTCTCCTTTTTAAATTTTTTAAGGGCATGAGAGGCAGGGGAAACTTTTTCCCCACCTCACTGCTGGCAACCACTGATTGCCCTAAATTGTTGCACATTTGCACAATCAGCGGTTGTTGGATATATGATGGAGCAGCTTAGATTGCAAAACTTAAAAGAAAAATGGATGGGTGTACCTATCAATAGGTCTTTTAAATTTTTTGCATATGCGTAGTATTTTGAACTATGTAATTGAGACTTAAAATGATACAAAAAATACACTTCTCTGTACCAATTAAAGGACATATTTCCTGATAGTTTTATGTCAGCAGACATCTTTTCTCTTCTAGCTCTAGCTAAATTGAGCTCAGTGAGCGAGTCCTTGTTACTTATCCTATCTCTATGTTATTTGTGAATAGGATGGAAATAAGTATGCCGGCACTGAAGCAACTGCTATCTATCATGACTTCAAAGCTTATGTTTATAAACTCTGTCCATAGCTTGAGAAAGATATCATTTTTTTGCATTGGCTATTTCTGTACTTGAAAGCAGATTATAGACCAAATATTATACACACTTCAATTGTTAAGTGCTTCCAGGAATGAATTAGAATATAGTTATGAACCATTCTAGCTATAAGTTGGTATTTAATTCAGTATGATACATGCACCAAATGTATTTCTGTAAATATACCCATTGTCTAAAACAATCCTAATCTCTCAGTGTACAGTTTTTATTTCTCATTTCTTAGGACCTTCAGTTTCTTTTTGTAATGTTGTACTGCCTTCTATAATGACTGCTGCTGGGTCACATTAGGCAAGAGTGCTAATTAATTCTCAACTAAGGAGGACAGGAGGGAAGGTGGTATGGGCTTTAAACTCCATAATAATGCGTTAGAATGCCATGATCCAGTTCAGACAGCCTGCTTTCACAAATGCCCCCATCATCCTTAAAATGTCATTTGTGTTCACTTCTAATGATACGAAGAGATTTGAATAGCATTTTTCAGTTCTTCACATACATACTAGGGGAAGAAAAATACAAATAAATGATTTATGATAACAAGATTAAAAATAGCTTCCATGTTTGAGGTACAAGTTACACAGGTTTGCGCAAAGAAAAACAGGGATGTACCCACAAGCAGTAATAATACTTGATTTCTTCATACTTGCTCATCCGGCTCAAAGCTGTATAATTCTCTTTAGATGTGTGCCGATGTCACCATTTCTTATAGTTTCAATTCCTGAGTAAAAATTTATTGAACGTATCCACTCATGATAAAAAGCAGTTTTGGATTAAGATGACAAAAAATAAAAGGAAATCAATATCTTCTTGTATTATAAGTATTTAAATAGTTGTCCATAGCACTATAATTTGAATATGTATCACATTTATGTTTTTATATTACTGAATATCTTCTTAAACATTCTTAATAACAATTCTCAGTAATAATTATGCCTGTAGATTCATCATTTCATCGTGTTATGTGTGTAGTGTATATTTCTTTCCGAACACTTTGACAACAGAGGCCACTCATTAGGGAATCAATTTCCTCTTCTTATTTCTAGGATAGTTAGCCATGTTAGTACATGTCTTGAAAACACTTGTGTACTGTACCACCCTGCGAATATCTACGAAAGAAACATTTTAGTTCACTATTGTTTTCTAGCTCTGAGGAGCTCTGTATATGCATTATAAGACCAAGAGAAAATTGCATCACAAGTTAATAATAAATGATTTACCATAATTTTTCTATCTAAATTTTTTTGTTAATATTAATTTTCATACAAAAATAAAAATAAATTATAAGATGGCACTTAAGTTTTCAGTGCAAGACTCCAATGATTTTTTTAAACCTTCATAATCTGAAACTCCCCCATGGACTACAACCTTGATGTAGTGGACAGGCTTGTGCATTCGAATGAGCTAGGCTGGTGGGAGCTGTGATAATTGCCCCTGGGATGGTCATTCATCCCAGAAAGATCAAATGTTAGGAGCCCAACAAAAGTTAGTCCACTCAGCATTTATTCCTCAGTGAGATGGCTGCAAAGGCGTCTGACCCCAGTGGGGTGGCCATTGAGTGATGGTTTCACATTAAAAACACAATCAAGGAAGGCAGTGAGAAATCACCTCAACTATTAATCCTATGATTTCTATGATGGATAGTGAAGAGAAAGTGAATCCTGGCAAATATGGGATTCAGTCCCAATGGCCATGTGTCATGCCCAGTGGCAGTAGAGGCAAGGCTACCGTGGTTGTCATCCCACGAAACCCTTGCAAAGGAAAACCGAGAGCAGCACCGCATAAGACACAGAAGAAGAAGACTGAATTAGTTTGGATATGAAATTGAAATGTTAGAACAATGTTGAGGACAGGAAAGTTAGAGAATATAAAGCAAGAGATAGAAAGAGGAAATAGAGATATTTTAGGCCTATGGGAGGTGAGATGGAAGGATATCAGAGATTACTGGAGTAATAGTTATAGAGTAATATGCAGCAAAGGGGACGAAAGCCAATGAGGGGTTGCCATAATATAGAATAAAGATGAAGGAAGAAGTGAAGTCAACATAGAGCAAGCAACGGGTGGAATAATACTGGTGGAAATAAAATCAGAATTGACAAAATTGGTCATTTTTCAGGTATACATGTCCATAAGCAATCATAAGGAGGAAGAAGTCGATAGGATATATGATCATTTAGAGGATATAATTGGGTGTGTTCCTGCAGGGAAACATTTGATAGGGATGGGGAATTGGAATGGGACGATAAGCAAAGGAAGAGATGGTAATTAGGTGGGGGACTACAGTTTAGCCACGAGGAATGACTGCGGGGAGAAAGCAATTGGCTGCAGACAGGCATTAGTCATCACCGGCACTTAGTTTAGACCCCTCAAAAGGCATAGGTATACATGGAAAATGCCAGGTGACTCAGAAAGGTATCAGTTGGATTATATTCTGGTTAACCGCAGATTCAGGAACAGTGTGATGAATTTGCTCGGCTTCACAGGAGCAGATGCGGACTCTGACCACAATTTAGTTGTTATGAAATGTAGCCTCCGTTACAAAAAGATAAGGCAGGAGTGGTGGGTTAGGAAATGGAATGCAAAAGAAATAAATCGATTGACTAGGAAGGGGTATCAGTAGGATGTAGAGAAAATCGTTGTTAAGGGTAAAGAGCTAAGTACTATTGAGGAAAATTGGGAATACTATATATCACAAAGGGATATTGCAAGCTGCAAATGAAACAATAGGAACCATTAATGGGATAAGGATGAGGAAACCATGGATCAGGGATGAGATGAACATAACTGTAGATGAGAAAAGAAAATGGAAGAATGCAAGCACAGATTTGGAAGAAGGAAGTACAAAGAGTTAAATAATAAATTGAGATGGGCAACAGATAAAGCAAAAGAAGCATGGTGGAAGACACAGTGAAGGGATATGTAAAGTTTGAAGAGGAAGGGTGAAATTGGTGCACTGTACAGCAAAGTTAAATCTTTATCGGGAATTAAGAACGGAAGATTTGTGCTAACAGTTAGCAATAAGGCAGGTAAGATAATAGTGGACATATAAAAGATCCAAGAGTGATGGGGGGAATATATAGAAGATCTGTATGGTAAAGAGCTTAGACCAACAAAGTTAGACATTGAAAAGGAACATGACGTAGAGGAAGATAGCTTAGGTCCAGGCATACTAGACAATGAGATAGAAAGGGCATTAGGGGAGATGAAACTAAATAAGGCCGTGGGGGTGGATAATATTCCCGCAGAACTTTTAAAATGCTTAGGAAAATGTGGGAGGGAGAGGCTATATGGACTGATTTGTAGTATCTATGAGGAAGGAATCTGCTGGGAAGACTTTGTGAGGTCAGTGTTAGTTCCTATTCTGAAAAAGGTAAAGGCTACATCATGTGAGGACAATAGAATAATAAGTGTGATTTGCCATTCAGTTATATTTGTTCTCAGGATCATCAACAAAAGGATGGCGAGCAGATCTAATGATTACTTAGTGGATGATCACTTTGGGTTTAGGAAGGAGAGAGGCACGTGTGATGCTATTGCAATAATGAGATCACTAATCGAGAGGAATATAGAATACAATCAGGACGTATTTGCCTGTTTCGTAGATTTCAAAAAAGCGTTTGATAGAGTGAATTGGGAAAAACTAATGAGTAGATTGCAGAAATTAGGAATAGATTGGAGGGAAAGGAGGCTAATCTGTAACTAGTGTATGTCCCAGACTGCTCAGGTGCGAGTGGGGAACAGGGAGTCAGGATGGGCAGTGTTAGGAAGAGGGGTATGGCAGGGTTGCCCATTATCACCATTATTGTTCAACATATGTGTGCAGGAAATCATTAAAAAGGCATAGGAAGAACTGGAGATAGGAATGAAAGTCGCCAGGGGATTCATAAAATCAGTTAAGTTTGCTGATGACCAGGCTTTAGTTTGTCAGTCAGCCAAGGGGTTGCAAGCATTGCTGAGTGAATTGGAAATTCAGTGCGATAGATATGGGATGAGAATCCATATTAATAAAACAAAGGTTATGCGATTTTCTAGAAAGAAAAAGGCTAAGCTAAACATTAAAATAGGAGGGCAAAAACTAGAGCAGGTAGAACCTTTTACGTATCTCGGAAGTGTTTTGGATCAACACGGTCAAAGTAGTGGGGAAGTAAGGAGAAGAGTTGCTCTGGGCAAAGAGGCTTTCACAAGGTGGAGGGAGTTGATGACAAGGAGGTTGGATAAGAATGTTAAGAAATTACTCGTAAAAACTTTGATATGGAGAGTAGCTATGTATTGTGTGGAACCATGGTCATTGAAGCAGGAGGATAGACGTAGGTTGGAGGCTTTTGAAATGTGGGTGTGGAGAAGAATGGAGGAGGTGAAATGGACCGAGAAGTAAACAAATGAGGAAGTGCTAGGTATGGTGGGCAAGGAGAGGGGATTTTTGGCAGAAATTATAAGGTAGTAGGAAAATTAATGAAAACCATATTGATCGGCAATTGGAAGTTGAAAACTGTAATAGAGGGGAGAATGTTAGGCAAACAAGGGGTGTACAGGAATAGGATAGGGTAGTTGGATGGAATGAAAGAGAAGCAAATATTTATTCGGTCGTTGTGTCCATCCAAATCCTACCTTAACTGGTGGATTGCCTAATTAATTTGCCTATGGCTATTAAATTGCCTAACTAACTTAGAGTAATTTGCAAAATTGTTTTTGAAAACAAGAGATGTGTGAAAGAATATTAATGTCTGTAATATTCAGAGTTTATTGTTTATAATTGCATTATCTATGTCATTATAAAATCTTTGTTTCTAAGCCAGCTATTCCTTTTTTCTCATAGTAAAATGATTTTGGAAGTTAAGCATAGCCCTTACACTTCCGCATCATGGGCTGCTGCAAGAGCAAGCAGCAGAGGATTTCAGGGAAGACCAAGTTATGCTATTTCTTGGGAATCCAGGAAATAATGCTAAATAATAGTTACATGCGAAGTTGATTCCATCAGAAACTGCCATCAAAGTAGTATTTAGGGGTGCAAGGTCATTTGCACCATTAGGGTTGGACAGGAAAGGGTGAAGGATGGCAAGAAACCTGGGGTTGGCATTAGCCTTCTCTAAACAATAGGCACCAAGGGGTTCGCAGCTTAACATCCCATCCGACAGGTGGCTTACTCCCTCTAAGTGCCCTCCACAAAGCACCTCCAGTAGGTATCGAAATACCATTGAAAAATATTCAACGACGTTGGGATTTGAACCTGGGCCATCTTGGTGGGAATCCAGGTACTATAGCCAACGCACCATCTTGATCCCCAGCTATGATCAAGTTGATTACATATGTATTCTAGTGTTTTACAGTAAAGGGAGGTTAGTTGGTCTACTAGTAGCTGTTGGGGTCTTGCTTGGTTGGGAAAAAATTGTTGAAAATGATTATATATTGTTTAATCACCAGAGTATATATTGTATTTGGCTTCCTGAGAGATTTAGCGGTGGAATCTTAATTCTTTAACTATCTAAAGTGTGATCAAAGGGCCTTTTGATCATTTTCTAGGTATATATTTGTATTTTCTTTATAAAGGGTTGTAGGGTGGATCTCATGAATGTGTAGTTCCCCTTTAATATTTAAGTTATTTTCTGGTTACTTAATATATGAGAATACCTTCAACAGATTCTAATTCACATTTGTATTGTAGGTGCAATTTTCTCTTGTCTAAAGGGACTTCTACCCTCATGAGGATAACATGGTGATCGTGTTTTCATTTGATAGAGTTATACTTTTCAAATCATTACTTCAAGGATTTTCTTCCACTTACTGACTAATCCTTTGTAGTATTTTCCCTGCTTTGTTGTAATTATACCAGCAGAACACCTCTATCTATTCAGAATCCATCTATTCAACTTTTTAAATGAACTGAAACAATAAAGGATGACATTGGCCTCTTTCTGTCAAATTTCACAATGTACCCTGTATTTGAAATAAGTTCATTTGATGGTATTATTTATCCTCAGACCAATATTTTCTGTGTGTATGTCCATGACCATTCTGTGTGTTTTGGGTTTTGGTATGTTTGTGATGTGAAAAGACTTTTTTCATTGAAGCACATACTCTACACATCTAGCTCTAATGCATTGTACAAAGCTTGCTTCACTTTTTAGAATTAATCTCTTTTCTTTGGATATATAAATATGCAACTTTAAGCTAGGTATATTATCACTTGATTTAATGATTTGGCAAAAAGAGAAATGTCATTATTTTACATATTGCTTCTAGCCAGTGCTTGTAATATGCAATTTGCTGAATTTATCAAGGTATAGGTAATGAAAGGGGATTACTTTTTGATAATGATGTTTCAATAGCAATATTCTTTCCAAAGACAAACTAATTGTTCAATAAGATTTGGGCAAACAATATTATACAGAATTTATCTCTTTAAATTCTTCTAGTGGTATCATTCAGCACAAAATAAGTTAAAGCTACCAGAGGATACAAACAGTTTGTCTGTGGGATTAGTTGGATTTATTTCATCTTGATGAGACATTTGAGACAGTATGGTGCAGTGAGCATCTGTGTATTTGTTGAATTGTTATATTTAAAATTACTGTGATGTGATCACTAGCATCACAGTTTATTGATTATGATGCCTAATAGTAGTGTATTTTGTTTGTGAATTTTGTGGCATAACAGGCAGTTTCAGTCATTTATTATTTTGAAAAGTTTGATGAAATTCAAGGAAGCCTTAAAAGCAAATTACTTTAGAGGAGACAAATGCTTAATACTGTACATTGCCAAATGAGTAGGATTAATTTATATTTTGAAAATTGTAAAGCTAAATTTACTGGATCCAGATTTTAATGAGCTGTAATAGTAGCAATGCTTGCATTATATTGCAACCATTGCTAATGATAAATGCATTGCTTCTCTTGATATAGGCCAAATATTTATAATTCTTCTCATAAGACATACATACTGTAGTTACTGATTTAATAATTAGAAATTTACCACAGGATACATTGATTTAATTGTTTTTTTTTCTCAAGTGTTCAAATGCTTTTGGTGAAAATTTTGTTGTGTGATTTGTTTATGACAAATATAATACAAATTAAAAAATGCCTTCTACTGCTTTGGAATAGCAGCCTGTGGAAATTTGGATAAAAATTAGGGGAAATCTCTGTGGGTTAAACCTATTTTTGTTTTCATTCAAAATCTAATTGGATAACCTTGACCTTCATTATTAACATAAAGGTACGCATTTTAAATTATTATAATTTGCCAAGTACAAATGTCTGACTCTGGAATGCCCTCGAAAGTTTAACAGATCTGCAGGTCGAGATAACCAGGCTTGTATATTTTAGATGTCTAAAAAGATAAAAAAAATTCAACTTAAGTGGTTTTAAGGTTGATATTTTCCATATTTCAGATAGCCTCCTTGAAGATCCTTAAAATTATTTGTTGGGTAAAAATATGTCTTGCTCATTTATTAAATTTAGTGTTTCAATTTAAATTGGTTTCTAATGCATACTCAAACTTTTTGCATTTTCCAACTAATCACTCTAAGAGGTTGTATTTCTGTCCCTTTTATATCCAAACCAACTTTCCAACCATAATCAGCCAATAACCTTTGTTGGAATCACGTTCCTATCATATATTTGCATTGGATAAAGCAAGTATTATTCTTGAGCCAGTCTTCATTTCAATATGCGTACATCCATGTCTAGCATTTAGAAAAATCTCTAGAGAAACTGAAGGTAAACACCTCTTTCCAAACTATATTTCTGGAATAGCTTTATTATTCATAGCTCAGATCCTTAGTAAGATTTTCAGGTCCTCCTCAAGTCAGATCTTTTTCCACAACAGAAGCCTGTGTCACATGGAACTTTTTCTAAGCTCAGACATTAAAGTGGTGTTATGCATCAAATTTGTGTTGGAATTGACAATTGTTATATTTATTTTAAGCCTAGCTCCTTGATTTTTATAAAATCAAGCACTTTTTGGGTTTTCTTCTGTCAAATATTTTTCCTGTTAATCTCTTTTCTGAGCAACCAAAAGTTGGTATCATAGAACTATAAAAATCAACTAAAGCCCCCATTTTTATTATATACTTGGAAGACAATACATAGCCTAAGTCTTAAGATCTATCAATGCATGATCAGCAAGTTTTGATATAGTTCCCTACCAGTGCATAACTTAGAGTGCCTGGAGGAAAAACAGTCTGTTGAACTGTAGGAACTTATAATTCTGTCAGCAGTAGACAACCATCTAGCATGTCACATCTTGCAAGGATTAATGTAACCAAGTATTGCTATACAACTGCTTAAATACATAACTAAAAGATAATTTTCTTTCTGAAAATTTTAATATTTACTTGAGTCTTTTTCATGAATCTCTGGTAGATAATCAAAGCCCTGCAATCAGTTGCCAGCACTCAAAGTGAAGGAGTTAAGTTCCTCTGATGGCATTCCCACTGAGTTTTTTAAACAAATGGTGCCAAGGAAGTTTGCTCAAGTGTGACAGGCAAACTACATGTGGTAATGCTTTTCCTCCATGGCATAAATGATTCCCCCTTTTGAGCCATTAATGATAGCATTCCATCACCACCCCTTCCATACCCCTGTATATGCTTTATTGTGATATTGAAAATGGCAATACTTGATTTAATCTCAACTGTGACATTGACGATTATCCTAGCAAATCAATTCAGAATTGGATGAATTTGCTTTTTTATAGAGAGCCAATATATACACACATCACCTGATTTTGTTTTTGAAAAATTTTACTTTTGGGTATGTGAGATGGCATAAAGAAATTTATTTTCATAAAATATGTCGTTTATAACTAACTATCCGAGAAGCAACTTTTACACAAGTGTTTTCAAATGCAAAATAAAGTTGGCCATTGATTTGATTTAATTCACAGCCTGTTTTCAAATCAAATTTCATTCATACGTGTCGAACTATGCTGAAAGTAATTTATTATATTTTCCCTTGTGAGAATATTCATGTACTTATGCACATGTGGAATCTAAATTGCCACTGCTCCAAGAGTGTTGCGTTTTCATAGGGCATAAGACAATAAGGTTTATTGGGTTCATTGGGTTTTCGGAATGCTATTCAAATGCAAATTCTTGCACTATATTCTATTAATGGGAACGGCATTTTCTTGCCATTTACCGATCATTGGTAGCATATGTAAAGTAAAGATATGTTCAATAATAACTTTTCTAATGCCCTTCATATTCCAGAGAAATACACATAGGTAGAACATGTGCCATAATATAAATTACCGATAGACACCATGATTTTGAATGAGTTTGAAAAACTGCTTAATCAGCCAGAAACTTCAACACCATGTGTCTTCCATCAGTGCTTTTCACCATTTCTATTTTATGAATATGCTCTTATCAGTAAATTTTTCTTTCTTTCTTTTGCATGACATTACTTCACAGACTCTATTGAGTACCTGTACATGTTGCTTGTTTCTTTCAGTTGGCTCTTGAATTGGAAACCATGTTGCGAATTTAACTATAAATTGTGATTTTATTAGTTAAAAAAATTGTTTCATTTTTTCATTCCCTGTGATATTACTGTTTCTCGGTCTTCCAAATGAAAAGTTTGGTTGAAACTGAACAATATCACCAATTAAAATAATATCACAAATGTATGAAACAATAAATGTGGATGTATATATAAAAAAAGTGATACAGTAACTTCAATTGGGAATCAAACTTTTAAAAAGATACATTTTATGTATGTAAAAATTCTCGCATGAAATAATAGAATTCCAAATAAGTAGAGCCCTTTAACTATAGAGTTCTGACTTGTGCCTCATGCGCATTGTTGAGTTTTGACTGACAGCCTTTCCCCTCCTCCTTGGGACAGGATTTTCTTCTGCTGGGGACAGCCCTGGGCGGGCAGGGCAGATGACCAGCGACTCTGGGTTCCTCAGCTCCTCGAGCCTCCCCGGTCGGAGCCTTAGCCCCATGCCAATGTCAGCGACGCAGGCGTCAGCCGGTGGCACATCCCTCCCCATGCTGCTTCCTCAGGTGCCACACTCGACCTCCCTCATTGGCTCCACGGCAACGAGTGGCATCCTTGGCACCGGAGGGGTCCTTGGCATCTCAAGTGGCATCGGGGGCCTCTCCAGTCTTGGCCCGAGCTCCCTCTCGGGCATGATGAGCCTGCAACAGCAGCAGCAGCAGCAACTGGCTGCAGTTGCCACGGCAGCAGGGTTAAACCCATTGGGTGGCATGATCGGCTCCCACCTGACGGGCTCTGCGCACTCGGCGCACCACGGGGTCCACTTTGGCGGGGTGTCGACATCGCATGGCACGTCACCTGGGAGACTGATGCCGCAGATCCCAGCAGGTGCGGCGATTCCCGCCTCGAACCTGCCTGCCTCTGCCCTCGCTTCCTCCTCTCTTCCCTCATCCCTAGTTTCGTCGGCCCCTGGTATGCCCTCGCTACTCACCTCCCAGTTAGACCCTGAAGGTGAGGGTGGATGTCGAGATGAATGTTTTTGCAGTTTGTGCTGTATCTTTTTTTTAAATTTATGGCATGAATATGTAAGTTTGAATAGTACTTTTTGGCACCACTTGTGTAGTTAATTTTAGCTAACGCATCAAGCATCACTTTTTTCAGGTCTCCATAGCGAGGCATTCATATAAATTTGATAGAATAGCTACTACTACCTTATTGCTTTGGATAGTGTGCCGTAGTCAGTAATTAGGGTAGTTTTGCTCCAAGTGTCTTTGAATTAAGATTTAAAATAAAAAATTATCATTTTCTTCATTCAAGGAAAGAAAAGTTTCCTCAATGGTGGTTTGTCAGGGGCCCTGAGCACTTTCCCTACACCCCTGAATGACCAATTAGTCCCTGAAAACAAAGTTGTAGATATGCTTGACATTCCTGGAAAAGGTCGCTGCTATGTCTACATTGCCAGGTAAAGGAATATTCTTTTTTATTCAATTCAGAAAAGCATTTTCTGTTGACAAGCAAATAATACACTGTTATTTGGGTTAATTTTAGGAGTTTTTTCTTTGGTCAACAATGTTTTGTTAAAAGTTCATCAAAATATATTTTTGATTGAGTTAAATTGGCATTTAATAACTGTTTTATTGTACTTTATCTTAGGTACTCATATGATCCTCTTCAGCATTCCCCAAATGAAAATCCTGAAGCTGAGTTAGCTGTTAATGCAGGAGATTATCTATTGGTTTGGGGAAATATGGATGAGGTAAATAACTCAAACATTTGCCATTACTTATATTTGTCTTTATCAATCAAAATCTCATTTTTCACACATTAGCATTGAATAAAAGTATCATCCTCAATGAAAAAGAGATAGACCTCATCTTTTGCAATGAATCTGATTTTTTAATGTGTACATACCAAACCTTGTAGGGATGTAACTGACTCTATTTTGTGATCCGATTTGGTCACTAAATAGCTTAGCAGTTTCAACTTATGTTCTATGTTACTGAACACCAAGCCTTTCAAATATCTTCACTTCTCCCTTTATTTAGCCTACTGTTTTAGGTAGATTTCAATACTACACTATATAGGCTTAGAGAGTATTTTTCACCAAAAATTATAGCTCAAAATTGAGTAATGCAGCTGACTCAATTAGTCCATGGTATTTAGGTTTCCAATTCTGCATGAAAACAGATGATTCAATTAGAATCATAATCACACAGTTTCAAATCATTTTGTTAACCTCAGATTATAGTTTGGAAGGATTCTGCAAACTAATGGCTCTTATAAATTTTAGGATCCATTAAATACTGTATTGGCCAAATGTAAGACAAAATTATTTGTCAGAGTAATTAATTTTCTATTGCCCTCCATATTATGTGAATGCTTCTTTGAATGGAACATGGATTTCATGTTACTATTTCTTCCCACTGCATTATAAACTCAGAGACACATTGGCAATCAGTTCTCTGAGCTTTTACTGAAATATTAAATATACACCATCATGACTAGCAGGTTTAAGCTTTGAATTTCTACCGACATTCTTTCTTTTCTGGACCTTGCACATTCCAGTGGCATTCTGGGCAGAATTATCAAAATTGCTATAGCGATTGGAGACCCTTTCAAACTCCTGTTGTTAGTAGAAAATTTTTGAAAATTATCTAATGAATGAATTACTTTTTATTTGACCTAAAATAATCTTCTTAAGCAAAACTAGTATTTTGGTGAGAGTAGGTAATGAAATGGAATTTTCACTCTGGATGCTAATTATCATCAGATGACCAAATGATGAGTTGTTGAATGCTCTAATGAATGTTTTGTGAATGTGAATGATCTTAAAAATATTTGGCAATATATAATGAATGAAAATGGTGGCTCAGGACTGTTAATTAAAAATAAGCAACTAAAACAGAACAGAAGGTGTTTATTTTGGCTATTGCAAATACTTGACAAGCTAAGTTATGAATTCATCTCTGCTTTCTTCTGAAGCAGTTTCTTAGTGTATACTCTTCTTTTTAGCCTATCATCCTCCATAAGCTCTCAGAATAGATATTAGTGGTATAAGAGAGGTGGCCTTTAAAACAGCTTCTTAAACATTTGGACTTGAGAATTCATGGGAAAAGAAGAATTCTTATTTGCAAATACTATTTCTCACCAATAGTCAACAGAAATAAGATGAAAATTCTTCATAAAAAGTATGGCCTGATGACCTATGAACTAGTTTTTGCATTTATGAAATACTCTGAACAAGCCTAGTAAATTTTGTCATAAATGTTATCCATGAAATCTGTAAGAGTTATAAAAGTTTCTTCCCCTTTCCTGTTTGCAAACTGCAAGATTTGAGTTAAGATTTCACCAATTTCACATTATTTCTTGTAGTAATTTTTCTTTTTCACTTTTATTGTCTGTCCCAGGTGGAAAGATGGTGCAAGTAATATTTTTTTCATTATTCTGCTGAAGATTTAATACTTAAAAATAAAAAAATAAGTTATATGGTTGTATTTCATGCTTAAATGTTGGAGGCATTCCTTAATCTCTATTTTAATATAGAACTTCAGCATTATTATATCTCTAAGCCATATATTTTGATGTAATCAAAAACATTTTGAATGCAGAGGAAATAATTCCTTTTTAAAGTTGTCTTACATTTGAATCAATGCGGTATGCATGCATATGTACTTAATTTTAAAGAGCCTTTTGAGTTATCTCCTAGGTTAAACTCTTTGGCTCTTTCCACACACTGAAACTTCTCATAATTTCCCAATTTTTAAGTCCCGCATTTAGTTCTAATGTTACAGTTAACTTGCTATTCATGACGCTATCCCATTTTATTACTCTCAGCATTTAAACACTTGTAAGACCTGAGGGCGGATGAAAAACTTGGAAGTAATCTGTGTTTCCTCTTAGAATTTTCTTTAGCTACCAAGTTATGAGACTAATGGGGCAGCTATTTCGATTTGGTGTGGCAAGGAGTCAGATTTGTTATTTAGGAGATTAAATTTTTCCATAACTTACTTTGCCATCTGTGATTTTTAGGATGGCTTCTTCGATGGTGAACTACTTGATGGTCGAAGAGGTCTCGTACCTTCAAATTTTGTGCAGAAGTTAGTTGGCGAGGACCTTTTAGAGTTCCACCAATCTGTGGTAATGGGCGGGCTTAGAGATGCTGTGGATGATAGTGTTTCAACCACCATCCCACAGGACCTCGAAGCCTGCGGAACCGCTGACGAGGCACAGAACATGATGATTGGTGAGGAATAAACTTTAAGTAATGGCAAGAGCTTCAAAATTTTGACATTTCTTCTAACCTATGAAGGCATCTTATGGATGGAAATGGAAAGAATATTCTGACTGGCATGGCAAACATTGGCTTTAGAATGGTGCACTTTTGCTGATTTTGTAAAATAGTGAAGTACTTACATTAGCTTGAACGGGTAAATTTAAGGTAGCATTGGAATTACTGTAAATGTATCGCATTGTGTGAAATACTCCAGTGGGTGAGAAGAAATTATCTCACATCCAATTGTTAGTAGATAATAACCTATATATCGGTAGCTGTAGCATTGTCATAAACAAGAATGCAATAATTTGCTTATGACACAGTCTGTAGTTACTAATGGAAAAGATTTATCAACCCCTAACTCATAGAATATTTATTTATATACATAATATAAGGCTTCTTTTATCACATGTACAGAAGTTTTTGATGTACTGTCAATGGATGCTAGGATAAGTAGATATAATTTTAAACTTGTAATAATGAAAAAATTATTACCTATCAAGTAATGTAAAAATGCAGTTGTGTGTAGAGAAGGTTGAAAATTTCAAGCGGCATGTTTACAAAATCTGTGGAAGTCACTATGCCTTGCTTAAGTCTTGATAGCTCCTTGCGCCGGGACATGAATGGCTGGAGGCTCTAACAAGCTATCAAATTTCTACTAATTCCAAATGATTCATTCAGCAACTGTATCAGCAGTGTTTTGCTTAGTCTGACAAAATTTAAACTTACTAGTATATATGATATTTGCTTGTTTTTATTATTATTGTTAAACAAAATTTAGCTAGGCATGATACAGTATATTATGGTGTGTTTTCCATGTGCTTATTATTTCTTCTCCTAAATTTGACACTTGTGTTTTTGTCTGCATGTGGGAACTATAGTGATATTTCCACAAGGAACTGGCGCAACCCAGTCGGGGCACACAAAGCCAATCTCGGCTCAAGCAAATCTGCTGCAGCAGCCGTCTAAAGCGGCCCTTATGCCCCAATCTAAGGCCAACATCACAAAACGGGTTCTACCAATGGTTACGCAGAACAGTAGGTGCCATTTAGTAACCTGATTCAAAAGAGTCGTGTGCTAGATTGAGTGTTTCCCCCCTTTTTGTATTGCTGCAAAGTTAGTCATTGTTCTCGTAGTGTTTTCTTGGAAGAGAAATCTTGAGACACCCATTCCTGCCCCACGAATCGCAGCATGGGTGTTTTTTTGGAGTGAGTGGTTGGGGAAACACAAATGCTATATTTTTTCCGCTCTAGGCTTCAAAATTGCTTCCTCTCTCTTTCTCTCTCTCTCTCTATCAGTTCCACTCTAGAAAATACTCCATTTCCTGTTGTCGAGAAAACGTATGGAAATTTCACGTCATTCCATGCAGATAAAAATACATGAATGGTGCTATTATTAGATTTTCCACATCCCTACACTAGCCCAACTGACTCAAACCTCATTTAATGCCATTTGATCAATTAACTTTGAACCAAATTAGCAGAAGCAAAAAAGGTACCAAAATTCGAATAATTCCTTGTGGTTGATGGGTATTGAAGTCTCTCAGTAGCAAATGTGAATGTTTCAACCATACCTGATAGGTAGCTTAAGCTAGTTGACTTAGCTGTGCATGTTAATACTTATGCATACCAAAACTAAATCTCAATAACATTGGTAGCTTTGGCCAGGCAGGCTTGTAGTGCTGCCCTGCAGATAATGCACCTCTTTTCTGTGAAAAAGGAAGGATTTATGTATCTCAAATATTGCTTCCTGGCTCTCAAAAATTATCTATTGAAATGGAATAATTTCTGAATGAACTTAAAACTATTGATAAATTCTGGATGTTGGCATAAATTTTTTATGAAAACAATTTTTCAATAATGGCAAACTAAGAAGACTTGACCAGTAATAGTTCAGCTGGCAAAAAGTGACCCCCAGATCCGTGAAACTGTGACAACTGTGGATGCATTTACCTAATTTTAAATAATATGACCAAAAATTAATGACTGAATATTTTAAATGGCATCTATGTAAGGATTTTTAAAGAGGTTCAGAGCCAGTGTTTTCCCAACCTCTCAACAAGTTATCATACTTTTTTGAAAGATAAAGGCAGTTCTTAGATATTTTTCATGGAAGTGAAACCAGAGAAATAATTCAGCCTCTCATGATTTCACACAGGAGCAACTTTTTCCATTTCATGTCTATCTCTCACCTTTTTTTGAGAGAGAGAGAAAGAAAACTTCATTTGATGTTTTCTGAGGACATTCACTCTGGTTCTGAATCTCATACGCTCCTTTATTCCTCCTCTCCCATTCCCAAACTTATCCATCCTTCCTTGACTCCTATCACTCACACTTCCATATCTCACCTCACGTCCCCTACCCTTCCGGCATCCAATTGTTGTTACCTTCTCAAATCCCAACTTCTCTCACTCCACTCTGACCCCTCCCCTCCCCACTCCCCAATCTCTTCTCTTTTTGACTTTTTTTTCCTCCACTTACTTACCCTCCAACAATCACTTGGTCCCTCCCTCGGACAGAGGAAGCTCTTGGGAAGCGAATCGCCGAACATAGCTACATTGACCTGGAGGACATCATGGAGGAAGATGAGGAGGGCCTCAGTGAACAGATTGGTGAGGGTCCAGGTAATCCTCCATCAAATTAAAAGAAATCACTCTCTCGAAAGAAATCTTGAATCTATATATATATATATATATATATATATATATATTTATATTTGCATTATATATATATATATATATATATATATATATATATATATATATATATATATATATATATATATTTATATATATATATATATATATATATATATATATATATATATATATATATATATATATTTATATATATTTATATATATTTATATATATATATATATATATATATATATATATATATATATATATATATATATACATGCATATATATTATATATATATATATATATATAATATATCTCTTTAATGAAATTTTAAGTGCACAGCCTGGTATGAAAGTTAATTTTTTTAGGCACTCACAAATCTGTCAATTTTTAGTTGCAGTCTCTCTTACTTTTTCTTATACTTTCCTAGGCCAGGATAATTCTTTTGATTGCTATCAAGCAAAAAAGCACTGCATATGTACAAGAACTTTATGTGTAGCGATAGGGATGCACTAGCAAATCTATGCACCTGATTTTAATATTTTTGGTGCAGGCAATTAATGCAGCTATTTTAATTTTTCTTTGATTGTCAGCATTTTGTATAATGAAAATAAGAAATCATGACAGCCATGCCTTGGCACGGAATTAGTTGAGGAACTTGATGACCAAATGCGTGTGCATATTTGTCCCAAGTGATCACGACTGCCATGCATTATGGATGACTGAATTCTTCCCCCTTTTCTTTTTGAAGTCATAGATATGACCTGAAGTTGAAGTGTGGAGAAGTTTCACCATGTATGTAAAAATGCAATTTTATATTCTGAGATAGTGCAATTGCTTCACTAATGAGTGTTTTAGAGTGGGATACCGCCATCATGATTGTCTATCCTATTTTCCCAAGGCAGACAATTTTTTGGTTGTTCACTAGTGTTTTTCAACCTTTCTCTAACCATAAGCTGGAGCATTGATCCTGTAATGTTATCTATTTTACTTTGTATATAATTTCACTAGAATAAATACTTGTAGGAGTATTATTTTCATGCATCAGTTTATATTTTTTTCTTAGTTAATTTGAATGCAATCATGACTCTAGGGTGAAGCATATGCCATGATTACTAATCAATACTTTTGAGTCTTAATTTTCTCACATTTATCAATGCATGTTAAGCATGGCTCTTTAGTTTTTTTATGGAACAGCATTAATACTTTCATATATGAGCCACTGTGTTTTCCCTGGACATTTCTCAGTAATATTTTGTTCCCTTCTGATTGAATCAGGAAATCTAGAAATTCTTTTAAGAATCTGTATTAATTTAGTATTTAAATTTATTAGCAATTTGATTTATTTGTAAATAGTATGTAAATATTGAGGCTAAGGATCCTGGAAAGAACTTGTAAAAGTTTAGATTGAAAATGACAAAAATAAATCACCAATTTCATTGCAATATTCATTCATCAATTATCACTCAGCATATTTTAAATTGTATCAGTCTCGTATGTTTCTTTCTTTTTCTCTGCCTAATTCAGGACATATATTCATCCTTTTGTTCCCAGGACATTAATAGCGCATTTAGATAACTCCTTGTAAGACTAAGCCTATTTAATTGAAGTAGAAGACAAGTTTTTAATGCTGTTTCTTCATATTTTTACTTGACATTTCTTTTACAACTCAGGAAATGTCTCATAAACGTATTTTTTAGTGAATTATCTTTATTTTTTGCACATTATTTAGAATTATATGTCAACACTGGATGTTAGTTATGTATTTTCATTGCTACCTTCTTAAAAATTCATAAAATTTAATGATGTGAAATAGTTTCTCATCCCCATACAAAATTGCTCTATTGTTAAGAGCTGTTAGTGCATTACTCTGAACATTTTAGCCCTGTCATAGTCGCAAATAACTACTCTGATAGAATTTTAAGCATGGCCTCTGATGCTGAAATTACATCATGCATGGGTAGCATTAAGGTGCAACTTCAATGAATATTGAATCATTTTCAAACAAATCAGCATTGGTAGGTTATAAAAATTTCAAAATTATAACAAATTGATTTCTTGGTTTTCATAATCTCCTGGAGAAAATAGCAAATCATTGATCATCTAAATATAAAATGGACTGTATCTTTGTGCCCAATTCAATCTCTGGCTGTGTAATTATAACTCATTTTCTCATTTGTAAAAGAAATGTAAATATGTGTTGGGTAATTTTGAACTTGCAGAGTGGAATATTTTAGGCAAAATGATTTGCAGAAAACTGTTGTCTGTATTATTCTTGTAGTAAATAGTTTGCTCATACTCTGCATTCTCTCTCTCTCTATGTGTGTGTTTGACATGTGAATTTATTTTTTGAGTCTCCTTCCCAACTCCCAACTCATCCCATCATCATCTGATGAAACTCTATTCCTAAAGACCTTGGAACCCGAACCATGAATAAATCATATATACTCACCAATCCTGATACAATCTTTTCAACCAGCCCTTCCAATTTCCCTCACTCATCCCATTCCCAAAAATGACCTCCTTCATTATGCACGCCCATTGCTTTCTAAGCACCTGTAGGTGTAGTAACATGAATCATGTCCCTCGTTGACCAGATCTCTTCTTCTCGGTGCTAGTCCCAGCTCCAAAGCAACTTACACTTGAGAGGCAGTTGAACAAGAGCATTTTGATTGGTTGGAATCCTCCAGATTGCCCTCCTGGCACCATCGAAAGCTACCATGTTTATGTGGACGGGGTTCTCAAGACGACAGTGAAGGCCACGGAGAGGACTAGGGCCCTCGTTGAGGGTGTCGACTCTACCCGGGTTGGTACTCCTGTGGTTGGGGGTGGGAATGTGGGTGCATTTCCTTGGGGTTGGGATATAGGGAGGAGAGAGGGATGGACTGGGTTAATTTTCTTTTTATTTAAATAATTGGTGGTCTGTGTTGTTGGCAAATACTTCAATGACCAGGTGCGATTCTATTTTTGGGAGCCCTCATCCAGGCAACATAGATGCAGTGATTTCCCCTCACTGATTTATATTTGCCCATATGTTTTGCATTTATGTCATATGGTGCTACTTTAACCCCTACTTTTGCTTTCAGTGTACACATTGCAGCATATAATAATAATTATAGTGGATAATTTCAAGATGATGGAACACTAACTGTGTAGGATCACTTGCATAGAAAATGTAATGAGAGGGTCTCTCTCTCTCTGAAATTTAAGCATAATGCACCTTGTGATTTGATTAATGATGTAGATTTTGCCTATTCTATTTCTGGCTGACAAATGGAGCCAACACAAGGATGCCATGCATGATCACCCTTCATAAAGTTAATAAGATTTTCTTTGTCTCTCTGTCATTCTAGCATTATTAATTTTGAAAAATATTTTGATTTTGTTGAATCATTCACCATTGCAGTCTTTACATATCAGCTTTATTTCACTTGCATTGTCATAACTCAATCAGTTGTATTTCATGACATTAAGGACTATGTTACACTTATAGTATAAGAGTTCATGCATTTCTTCATTTGAGATTTTTTGTCTGAGATAGCTTGATGTATTGTATGGTTTCACACCTTTCCATGCATTGCATTTTTCTGCATAACTGAATTACGTCAGATTTCCGATCATTAATAAATCACCATAAGGCTTTTAGCTGCTTATTTTATATCATTACCTGGATTTGGTGTATATCTGATAATCATTGAAAATCCTTTTCACCAATCAAAATTTAAGTGGACATAATAATATGGCTTTATGAAATGAACACTTGCAGTAGAACTTCAAAAATCCAGCTCTCTGAAACTTCATCATGAGAAATATCCAACCCATATGACTAAGACCGTCAAACAAGCAACAAATAAATTTCAGTTAGATTGAGTTTCAACTTAAGTTGAATTTTTTGGGCTCTTTGCAACCATCCAAGAAGAAGTATATGTTATTACAGTCTATGTTTATTATAAATATATATGCAGTCGGGTTCAAATGTTTTTGAACTTGAAATAAGATTCAACCTAGGATTATTGCATAACTTATACTATCAATTGTGGGATTTGCCTCTTTCCCAAGAACAGACTTACAAAGTCAGTATTCAGTTTATATTAGATATATTTCAGTCATTTAAGGATTTATCTACTTAATGTCCAAGCGAAAAACTTCATTTTAAGTATGAGATATGAGGGCTTAAGAATATTTACATCGAGCATATTTCCTGGTACTTAAGAAGCAATTTGGACAACAAAGAAATTATTTAAAACCAATCCGTAGCTTTCTCAGCTGTAAGATATTTCCTGAGTTGTGTATTTATGTAAGGTCTGAATTTCATTAAATACTTTGATTGTTTTTGCAATTTATAGATGTGCCTTCAATTTTTCAAGTCTAATTTAAACAATTTTATGATCAATCAATTTAGAAATTGATTTGCAATAAAGTAAGTATGGTGCAGGTAGATTGCTTTGAACTCTTGTAAAATTCATGTCAATGCTGCCTTAGGATTCATAGGATTTTTGTTAGTTACAAAATTAAATCCAGATTGGAAAAAATATTCAATGTGCTAATGCACATTATTTTAAGCTTTTGCTCAAGACTGTAATTGAAAAGTCAAGTTTTCTAAAAAATAGTGAGACATCAATGAATTCTAAAGAAAAAGATATTGCCCTTATCAAATAATTTCTCTACAAAAAAAGGATCTGTTTAATGAAATTGTATAGATTTTCTAGTGGTAGTGAGCTAAGAGCCATTTTGCCAAGCACAAAACTTTTCTTAAATTTAGTTCAAAATGTAGTAGAAATAACACAAGTTTTCTGTTCCTCACACTCTCCTTTCCCTTTCAACATCCCATTCAGTGTTTCCCAGCTTTTTCAAGTGAATATCACACAGCTCCATGCACTTCAGCTCAAGTTTAGTTGAGTACCAAACTCATTAACTATTGCCCTCATTGAAATATATACATATATATATATATATATATATATATATATATATATATATACATCCCTCCCTTGACGTGGTGGAAGGGCTTGTGAGTTCCGATGACCCCTAGAGCTGTGCTGGTGGGAGTAATAATAATTGCTCCTGGTAGGGTCACCCATGCCAGATAGGTCGAAGGTTAGGAGCCAGATGAAAGATAGTCCACGCAGCGTCTGTTCCACAGTGAGGTGGCTGCAATGGCATCCGACCCCAGAGGGGCGGCCAATAAGTGATGTTGTCACGTCAAAAACACTATTGAGGAAGGCAACGGGAAACCACCTCAATTATCATTCCCAAGATAAATATGATGGTCACTAAAGAGATTTTGAGTCCAGGCAACTATGGGGCTCGACCCAATTAGCCATGTGTCACGCCTGGCAGCAGGGAAGGCAAGACTTCCGCGGTCAACATCCTACAAAACCCTTGCAAGGCAAAACCAGCAGCAGCAGGACAGAAGATGTAGGAGAAGAAGACCACAAGAGTTAGAACAGGAATGTGGGATGTTAGGACAATGATGAGGACAGGGAAATTGGAGAATGTTAAGTGAGAGATGGGAAGGGGAAATATAGATATTTTAGGTCTATACGAGGTGAGATGGAAAGATAGCAGGGATTACTGGAGTAATAATGATAGAATAATATACAGCAGCGGGGACAGGAGCTAATGAGGGGTTTTCATAGTGTTAAATAAAGAGGTAGAAAGAAGCGGAATCAAAATAGAACAGGTAACAGATAGATTATTACTAGTAGAGATAAAAGCAGAACTGACAAACTTGGTTCTTATTCAGGTATGCATGCCACCGAGCAACCATTCAGAGGAAGCGGTCGATAGGATATACGATCAATTAGAAGACATAACCGTGTGTGCTCCTGCAGGGAAAAATTTGATAGTGATGGGGGATTGGAATACGACGGTAGGTGAAGGAAGAGATGGTGATGAGGTGGGGGACTATGGTTTAGGCACGAGGAACGGCCGCGGGGAGAAAGCAGTTGAGTTCTGCAGGAGACAGGGGCTAGTCATCACCAACACTTGGTTTAGACACCACAAAAGACGCAGATATACATGGAAAATGCCAGGTGACTAGAAAAGGTATCAGCTAGATTATATTCTGGTTAGACACAGGTTAAGAAACAGTGTGATAAATTCCCACAGCTTCCCAGAAGCGGATGCGGACTCTGACCACAGTTTAGTTGTTATGAAATGTAGTGCCCATTTCAAAAATATAAGGCAGGGGCGGCAAGTTAGAAAATGGAATGTAGAAGCATTAAATGCTTTGAAATTGAAGGAGTACAAACAGGCGGTAGAGGAAATCATGGAGGATGGTAAAGAGCTAAGTACTATCGAAGAAAAATGGGAAAGTATCAAGAAAGGGTTATCAAAAGCCACAAAAGACACTATTGTAACCATTAACGCAAAAAGGTCTAGGAAACCATGGATCATGGAAGAGATGATTACAAAGATAAGATGCTCCAGGGAAATAAGTGGTGCAAAGGTTGAGTCCTGTGTCAGATGTGGGCTTGTTTTTATGTGGTATGTGTGGTTGGGTGGAGGGGTGGATTTTATTTTGTAGGAGCTTTTCTGGGTAATCATGTTTTAGGAGTGCAAGATATAGATTGCCAAGGTATCTGTTGACAGTGGCTTTGGTATTGCAAATTTGGTGTCCGTGGATAGAGGGAGAGTTAGGAATTGAGCGCTTGGTGTGTTGAGGATGACAGCTTGTGTGGCGTGGGAATTGCTTATGGTTAGTGGCTTTAATGTGTACTGAAGTGATGAATTAGTTGTTTTGAAGTGAAATGTCTATGTCTAGAAAGTGATGGTGGAGTCTGAAATGGATGAGGTGAATTTAACAGTGAAAGATGAAATTGAGGCAGACCATAGACAGATCTGCCGGTTAAGATAGGTTTTTGGATGGACACAGCTACTAAATAAATATTTTGTGACTCCTAACAAAACACTAAATCCATCATCCTACTCTACATCAGGTCCCTCTCCATCTCTGAGTACTTTCTTCCTCTTTTCATCTCGTCCAACATCCCTAACCAGTTCCTTCCCTTTCCTCGTTTGCCTAACATTCTCCCCTCTATTACAGTTTTCAACATCCCACTACTGGTCAATACCCCTTCACTATTCCTGCCTCCATAGGATTTCTCCCAACAAACCCCTCTCTTTGCCCACCATAACAAGTACTTCCTCGTTTATTTTCTTCTCTGTCCATTTCACCTTCTCCATTCTTCTCCACACCCACATTTCAAAAGCCTCCAACCTACGTCTATCCTCCTGCTTCAATGACCATGGTTCCGCACAATACATAGCTACTCTCCATATCAAAGTTTTAAGAGTCTTTTCTTAATATCCTTACTCAACATCCCTGTCATCAACTCCCTCCTCCTTGTGAGAGCCTCTTTGCCTAGCGAAATTCTTCTCCTTACGTCCTTCCTACTTTGACCGTGTTGGTCCAAAACACTACTGAGATACATAAACTGCTCTAGTTTATGCCCTCCTATTTTAATGTTAACGCTCATCCATCTTGAAAACATCTCATCCGTGATCCATGGTTTCCTAGTCCTTTTTTGCATTAATGTTTCCAATTGTGTCTTTAGCGGCTTTTGATAACCCTTTCTTGATACTTTCCCATTTTTCTTCGATAGTACTTAGCTCTTTAACATCCTCCATGATTTCCTCTACCACCTGTTTGTGTTCCTTCCTTTTCCAACCATTGAATGCTTCTACATTCAATTTTCTGACCCGCCCCCCTGTCTTATCTTTTTGAAACGGACGCTACATTTCATGACAACTAAACTGTGGTCAGAGTCCGCATCTGCTCCCAGGAAGCTGTGCAAATTAATCACACTATTTCTGAGTCACCTTGCATTTTACATATATACCTGTGTCTTTTGTGGTGACTAAACCAAGTGCTGGTGATGATAAACCCTGTCTCCTACAAAACTCAACTGTTTTCTCCCCGCGGTGTTTCCTCATGCCTAAACCGTAGTCCCCCACCTCATCACCATCTCTTCCTTCGACTACCGTCGCATTACAATCCCCCATCACTACTATGGATGTAATCTAGCTGATACCTTTCTGAGTCACCTCCCATTTTCCATGCATACCTGCGTCTTTTGTGGTGTCTAAACCAAGTGCTGGTGATGACTAGCCCGTCTCCTGCAGAACTCAACTGCTTTCTCCGCATGGTCATTCCTCGTGCCTAAACTGTAGTCCCCTACCTCATCACCATCTCTTCCTTCGCCTACCGTCGCATTCCAATCCCCCATCACTATCAAATTTTTTCCTGCAGGAACACATACGGTTATGTCTTCTAATGGATCATATATCTTATCAACCTCTTCCTCTGTATGGTTGCTCAGTGGCATGTATACCTGAATAATAACCAAGCTCATTGGTTCTGCTTTTATCTCTACTAGTAATAATCTATCCATTACTTGCTCTATATTGACTACGCTTCTTTCTACCTCTTCATTCAAAATTATGGCAACCCTTCGTTGGCTATTGTCCCCGCCCATCTATATTATTCTATACTGATCACTCCAATATACCCCGCTATCTTTTCATCTCATCTAGCATAAACCTGATATATCTATTCTTCCCCTTTCCATCTCTCGCTTAACATTCTCCAATTTCCCTGTCCTGATCATTTTCCTAACGTTCCACGTTCCTATTCTAACTAATGTGGTCTTCTTCTTCTGCGTCTTCTGTCCTGCTGTTGCCGGTTTTCCCTTGCATGGATTTCGTGGGATGACGACCGCGGAAGCCTTGCCTCCCCCGCTGCCGGGCACGACACACGGCCGATTGGGCCGAGCCCCGTTGTTTCCAGGACTCAATATCTCTGTATAGTCCATCATGTTAATCTTGGGAGTGATAATTGAGGTGGTTTCCCATTGCCTTGCTCAATAGTGTTTTTAACGTGACACCATCACTAGCTGGCTGGCCCACTGGGGTCAGACGCCATTGCAGCTGCCTCACTGAGAAACAGAAGCTGGGTGGACTACCTTTTATCTGGCTCATAACCTTCGACCTATCTGGCATGGGTGACCCAACCAGGAGCAATTATTATAACTCCTGCCAGCAAAGCTCTAGGGGTCATCAGGAGGAATGCTGCGATTATTATTATGCAATTCAATAATGATTGATGCACATGATGATTATTATGCAATTGATGATTGACGCACAAGCCCTTCCACCATGTCAAGGTTATAATCCAGGGAGGTATATTTCATATATATAGAGAGAAAGACCACTTTTTTAGAATAGGAACGTGGAATGTTAGGACAATGATGAGGACAGGGAAATTGGAGAATGTTAAGCGAGAGATGGGAAGGGGAAATATAGATATTTTAGGTCTATGCGAGGTGAGATGGAAAGATAGCGGGGATTACTGGAGTGATAAGTATAGAATAATATACAGCGGAGGGGACGAGAGCAACCGAGGGGTTGCCATAGTATTAAATGAAGAGGTAGGAAGAAGCGTAGTCAACATAGAGCAGGTAACGGATAGAATACTACTAGTAGAGATAAAAGCAGAACCAACGAACTTGGTTATTATTCAGGTATACATGCCACCGAGCCACACGTACGCGTGATGCCATCCCAGTAATGAGATTATTAAGCGAGAGGAACACAACCAGGAGGTATTTGCCTGTTTCGTAGATTTCGAAAAAGTGTTTAATAGAGTGAATTAGGAAAAACTAATGAGTAGATTGCAGAAATTAGGAATAGATTGGAGGGAAAGGAGGCTAATCCGCAACCTTTACATGTCTCAGACTGCTCAGGTGTGGGTACGGAACGGGGAGTCCGGATGGGCAGTGTTAGGAAGAGGTGTAAGGCAGGGTTGTCATTATCACCATTGCTGATCAACCTGTATGTAGAGGAAATGATTAAAGAGGCATGGGAAGAACTGGAAGTAGGAATGAAAGTGGGCGGGGAATTCATAAAATCAGTTAGATTTGCTGATGACCAAGCTTTAGTTTGTCAGTCAGCCAAGGGGTTGCAAGCATTGCTTAGTGAATTGGAAATTCAGTGCGACAGGTATGGGATGAGAATCAATATTAATAAAACAAAGGTTATGTGTTTTTCTAGAAAGAAAAAGGCTAAGCTTAACATTAAAATGAGGGCAAATACTAGAGCAGGTAGAACAGTTTACGTATCTTGGTAGTGTTTTGGACCAACACGGCCAAAGTAGTAGGGACGGAAGGAGAAGAATTGCGCTAGGCAAAGAGGCTTTCACAAGGAGGAGGGAGTTGATGACGGGGACGTTGAGTAAGGATGTTAAGAAGAAACTCGTAAAAACTTTGATATTGAGCGTAGCTATGTATGGCGCGGAAACGTGGTCATTGAAGCAGGAGGATAGACGTAGATTGGAGGCTTTTGAAATGTGGGTGTGGAGAAGAATGGAGAAGGTGAAATGAACAGAGAAGAAAACAAACGAGGAAGTATTTGGTATGGTGGGCGAAGAGAGGGGTTTCTTGGGAGCAATCCTATGAAGGCAGGAAAAGTGGCTGAAGGGGGTATTGACTGGCAGCGGGATGTTGAAGACTGTAATTGAGGGGAGAATGTTAAGCAAACGAGGAAAGGGAAGGAACAGGATAGGGTTATTGGACGGGATGAAGGGAGGAAGAAAGTACTCAGAGCTGAAGAGGGACCTGATGTAAAGTAGGATGTTGTGTGTTGTTAGTGGTCACAAATTATTTAATTAGTAATTATGTGAATCCAAAAACCTACCTTAACCGGTAGATTACCTAATAATAATAATAAATTATATTATGTTTATTTATTTACTTGAAAAGACCAGTCACCTTATGATGCATTATGAATACACAACTCTGATTGAAGATGCCTTGTGGAGCTATGACCATGAGAAAGGAATGTCAAGTACTGTAGTTTTCCATTTATAATGCATACACATTTTTGTTTGAAAAATGTTCACTCAGTTAGGGTACACATTACATAGTAAATCTGCTGTGAATAGTTCTTATTTTTATATCAGTTTACAGTTTATACCTTGCATTTTTAATCTCTTAGCTAAAAAATGCTTGCAGAAACTGAATTAGATTTTGTACAACTCATATAGTGAAACTTAATGTTTTCTATCTCATTTAGATAGAAATAATCGGTACCATATTCTTCAGCCATGGTTCTGTGACCGTGTGATATAATGTTAAAATAGAAATCATGAAATATATTGAATATTGGAAACTTAAATGCACTACCAACTTTTCTGAAGATTTAAAATGGCTCAACTGTACATAAATTGTGGAAGAGATCACCTGATTAGGTATGCCCAGGAAGGTCTTTGGTTTTGGCCCTCTGGCATAATGGTTAGTGAAGCTTTGCTGGTTTGTAGTATTCATTACTATTTTCATTAAGCTTTGACACATTTGTTGCTAATTTTATCTATTTAAGCAAACCAACTTTTACAAAGGCCGTTTTTTGGTAAATACAAATTATCTTGTTCAGAGTAGATTTGAGAGTCATAGAGAGAGAAGGGTCAAAATTATAAGCTGCCAAAAGGCATTACAGGGCTAAATAACAGCAGTGATGAACTGTAGAAATGGAAAGGAATTTTTTTTATTCATTCACAGTAAAAATTCTACTTTTAGCATACAAAGTACATGTATAAACACATTAAACAATGAAGCGTATGGGATAGAATTTCGATAGAGGTTCCCTTCACTGAGAACTAAATGAGGAAAGTTGGAGGGTTGAGGTTGTGCTATAGGTAATTCTGAAAATAAGGTGCATAATATCCATAGTAAAGCACCTCTGGTCACTGACCTTTGGGGGGGCGGGTGCAGGTTCAAATCCTGGTGGTTGCCTGAAGAAACCACCAACTTTACCTGAGCTGTGAATGACATTTTGGTTACCCAATGAATCTGGGACAGTAGAGATAATGGGACTGACCCCCTCAAACAACTCTCTTTCATATAATCCACAAACCATCAGGTCCAGCTATGGAGGGAAAACAACGTGTGGTTTTAACTGACATTCACTCGTCCACACAAAACACTAGCGTGGAGAAGTTACAAAGAAATGAAGAAGCAAATAATGTCAGGCAAACAAAAGGAGGTTACTCAAATACATAGTCGTTGGGGATCATTCAAAAACCTAACTTCAATTGGTGGAATTGAATTGGAAACTTTAAATCAATGAATGAGATGAAAACATTTTCACATTTCACTCTTGTAAATGGCTTTGTTTCTTTGAATGATTGGGTAATATATATAATTGGAAAAATCATGGTGAGGTGATATCATCTGAGAAGTTCTAATGCCCTCATATGAAAACCTTGTGTTGTAGATTAGCAAGAAAGGGAATTGAGCAAAATACTGTGACATTGGAGAATGCCTTCTCTTATTGCTAATATCATAAGAAATATCTATTTGAATATTGTGAGGTTTTCGACATACCTAAAGTTAATTAAAAGTGATAGAAAGAAGGAAAGGTGTTAAAAAAAAGGTAGAAACATATTGAACTGAAACTGAATATAAATTTTAAAATTGAGCAAATGATCTGCTCTCACAGATTCTGGATTTTGAAATTCTGCTGCATTTGAAGAACAAAGGAAATTAATTGATGGCATCATTATTGATTGTGTTACTTAAATTTTCTCAGTAAGTGGCTTTTTTGTAGTTAACATTTTGGTTTCACAACACGGCCAAATCAGTTTAAAGCAAATAAGACCTAGGTAGCCCACAATGAATAGAGTGCTAAAATATTGTCGAATACTCTTATCTTTTGAAATGGTGGTGCATGTATACCTTTGTAAACACAGCATCTCCAGCTGTATGCAAATGCTGACCTTTGCAGAAAATGGAGTTTTAAACAGTATACTGTATGAGATAGCTCATCAAGCTTTGACTTTCTTATAGTTTTATAAGATGCACTATCTTGCTATGAAAATTTGGTTCATGTCACAAGTCAGGTAGCCTCTCATTGAATTAAGCTTAAGATATCGCTAAGTTCATCTGTGTAGGCAAACCCATGTCTCAAGATTAGTGGCCTTCATTCGAGATGTTATGGATAAAATTCCCACGGTGTTGAATATTTTTCAGAGGTATCTCGATCCATACTTGAGGTGCTTTGCGAAGAGCACTTTGAGTGAGTACGCCGTCCGTCGGATGGGACGTTAAGCTGCGGACCCCTAGGCGCCTTTCGTAAAGAGTAGGCTAATGCCGACACCGGGTTTCTCTCCACGCTTCATCCTTTCCTATCCATCCCCTATGGTGCAAATGACCTCAGCTGCCGGTTGCCTCCCCTAAAATACTACTACTACTGGCACTAAAAGGGTTAAAAGGTGGAAAGTAATGAAATAAAAATATTAACATCCATTGGAATGGATGAGATTTTAATTCTCAATAGATTACTATCACCATCATGGCTCATTTTCAATTTACATGAAGGTTTTACTAAATTACTACCTTAAGGATAATTCAAAAAAGAATTATTTTGAATTGATACATTAGAGTAAACTGGAAATTAGTCACCTTTTCCTTCCACATTCTGATGTATAACGTAGTGGAATAGGATTTTTATGTAATCACACTCAGTAATGTTCCACATGCTAGTATGTAGGACATTTATAAGTGTGATAATATTGTAAGGTTTTGACTATTGCGTGGAATGTTTTCTTGGCTACCTTTGCAGCTAGTTTTTTGGCAATTTAAGTTCATGGAGCAACATTTTTGATCCACAGTAATTGACCCCTAGGCTGGTTTTGATTGGGTAGGTTCGAATGAAAGTAGTAGTAAAATAGTAAAAATCCTATTTATTTTCATAATTTCAGTGGTTTTGGAGCTCATGATTGTTATAGGTTTAATTTAGACAATCGGATATTTATAAGAAGTAGGCTATTATGGCTATATTTTCTGGTGCACATTATACAAGGTCTGTTCAAAGAGTATCGCGACTTCTGTGTTTCTTTAAAATTTATTCATTTATTCATGAATATCTATTTTGTCTCCTTCAAAGTAATCCCCATTAGATATTATACACTTGTGCCAATATTTTTTCTAATACTTGAAGCACTTCAAAAAATCATTTTTTGTGATCTTGTTCAGCTCCTCCTTCAATGCAGTCTTTATCTCGCCAATCGTAGCGTAGCATCAACCTTTCAAGGGCCTCTTCAGTTTCAGGGACAAATAAAAGTCCTGGGGCCCAGATCTGGGGTATGCGGTGGCTGCGGCATCATTAGTGTGTTGTTTTTGGTCAAAAATTTGAACACAAGTAACAATGTGTGAACCGGGGCATTGTCATGGTGCAAAAGCCAATTTTTTTTCTCCCACAAATCCAGGCGTTTGCGGTGGTTTGCTTCTGGAAAATTGCGCATAACTTGCAGGCAAGCATGTGAGGACTTGAGAACATAAAGTTTGATTTCACATTCTACAAAAGTGGTACTCAGGATCACCAACAAGAGAATGGGGAGCAGGGCAAGCAATTACTTAAGAGGTGATTAGTTAGAGTTCAGAAAGGAGAGAGGTACATGTGATGCCACAGCAGTAGTGAGTCATTGATAGAGAGGAACAAAAAATACAATCAGGATGTATTTGTCTATTTCTTAGATTTTGAAAGGGTATTTGATAGAGTAAATTTAGTAGAATTAATGAATTGAAATATTACAGAAGATATGAGTGGATAGCAGGGATAGGTTGCTTATCCACAACATGTTCATGTGACTAGCTGCTCAGGTGCATGTGGCAGATGGGGATTCGGGATGGAATGCAATGTAAGGAAAAGGAATTAGACAGCGATGTCCGTTATCATCCAATCCACTTTTCAACTTAAATCTTAAGAAAAAAATATGGCAAATGAATGGCTATTCATACTGCTGCTAAGTACAAAGGCAACAATGTTATGAAATGTAGACGGTTTTGGTATTCAATGATTCAGCAATAAGTAATGTTTTGTCTTTATTTTAATTCATCTTAATATCTACTTCTTACTTGAATCAATTCAGCCATAGTGTTACATTTTTCTGAAAGAGTATGACACACAATTTGTTAACTCAATTCTCATTAAAAGATGTTGTACTTGTATGCCAGGATTCTTGAATGACTACGCTTTGTCCATAAATGCAGTGCTTGGCTTCAATTATGAAATTAAGTGTACAGTTAGCTGCTATACAGAATATTCCCATGTTAGCAGATTGTTTTAAATTGCAATAATAACTTAATTGCAATTGCAATAACTTAATTGCAATAAAGATTTAATAAAATGCACTGATTTGTGGAGTAAATACAGCATTTTAATTTTCTTGACAGTAAAAAAAGCTAAATTAGGCAAGCTCATGGGCATGATTACCCAGCCCTTGGGTAGAGCTCTGAGCTGCTGACCCGGAGGCTTGAGTCCAAGTGATATCTGTGGCTACCCTCACCTTCACACAGCCTGTGTGATTTTTCAGGTCTTCCAGGGTAACTGCTAGCAGCACAGGAAATAAGATTTTGATCCCCATTTCTTATCTAGTGAAATTGTTAATTTTACATACCACATGGGATTTAGTATTTGTTGAGTTATACCTCCACTTACCAAGCCAACCTTTGGGTTTATTACTGTGGAGATAAGCTGGCTTATTATACATATGATACAATAAATAATAAATTGCACTATTTAGGCCAATCAAAATAATTTGAACCTTGCTCCCAGGAGAATTAAAAGATAAATGGGTTATTCCTGCAATCTTGTGCATCTTATGTCTGATAAAGTCAACGGAAATATGAAAATTATCAGTTGAAAGCCACTTCCTGATAAAAATTAAATGTGGATGCCCGAGGTAGTTGGGCTTCCTGACTCCCTTGCGCATCCTCCTCGTATCACCTGTTCTTGTTTTGCATGCTCATTGTGGGTTTGGGTGTGTGCGTGTGTGTGCGTGTGCTTGTTCATGCACGGGTGGGTCTTGGGTGTCTGCGTGGGCTGGGCATGCTTGCAGCCTCACCGCATCAGTGTTCGCTCAATCACGCCAAATCGGAGGACATCTCGGGATGCTGCCTGCACCATGATGATTGGTAAGGACATTCCCCTGGCGCCATCTTGTGTCAAAGCAACCAACGTGACATCGACCTCAGCCGTCATCTCGTGGATGCCCTGCAACAGCAACTACCAGCACGTTGTCTGCGTGAATAACGTTGAGGTGCGAACAGTCAAAGCTGGCGTGTACAGGCATACGATTACAGGTGAGCAACAGGGGAATTAATGAATGCCTTCTTGCTAAATTATCCTTTCCCTCGCACAGCATTGCCAAATGTTTGCTAATTCAGATCTGATTGAAATGATTTCCTCTTTTACGTGATCACCTTCCCCAATTAAATTTTCAAAAATAATAATCTACAATGACAAGAAATGCAGCTGCTGTTTTCCTGTTAATAATGTTTTATTATTACTATTTTTATGAATCCATCATCAGCTATTATTTATTCTACACATCCCTCTACAAAGTATTTATCTCTACCATTGAAGCTAAATGTTATAAAACATTAATTGGAAAGTTGCACATCTCTTGTCATAATGGATTAACCTGACTTCATCAGACCTCATAACATGACACATCGTTTTAAATTCTAATTATTAAATCCAGTTAACTTAAGGCATGCAAGATTATTTGTCCAATTTAGCTCATCTTTCCCAAATACCTTTTAAGTCATCCCCAAAACTGTCTCCCCCTATCTGAAATAATAATTTCACCTATAAATTGCTCTCTTTATGTTATTCACCCTTGCATCTATGCCATTCGAAATATAGGTCATCACAGATATATTTGATCTAGTTCTTTCATGCTATGTTCATATGTATTTCATTGTATATGCTTAAATTTTTTAGCTTGTGTGTGTGTAGGTGTGTTAGTAATAAAATGTTCCCATTAAAATTTGATTACATGCATTTAACTTCCAAGTGTCATCTTATTTCAGGATTGGCTCCAAATACAACATACAGAGTAACTGTACGTGCCAAAAACATTCGTGCTCCGTATTTTGATGAGAAAAGCAGTCAGCATGTTGAGAGGCTCTCCTCTCACATTGATTTCCGCACTCTTCCAAAAGGTAAAAAATATACCAGGTTCTTTTGTTCTCTGGTTCTTTTCATGATGTACTTCCTAAAACCTGTTTTTAATTACTCATTTGCCATTGGTATAATCTATACTTCCTCAAGAGTAAATGCTAGCATTAGGTATATAACTAGGATTAGTTGAAATGTAGAATAAAAGCAGGAGAATCACAATGGCCTTGAAAATTTTCTTAAGGGAAATTTCATAAATTCTTGTAATTATTTTGATTAATCTTAAGAGAACTTGAAGATTCTTTTCTTTGAAATGTGGAAATTGTTCTGATGATAGTTCCATTTTTTTGTACTCACCGTGGATTTTACTATATTTAAGTTTCTTTTCCTTGATTGAATGCTTTCAAATGAATATAATTTAAAATTTCTGACAATAACAGTGGAATTGTGACTGTACATTGGTTTAAAATGTGAAGTATTTCAGAGGTTCACATTGGCCCATTCAGTAGAACGTTGACACAATGTCTTGAAATGTTCATTTAGTTTCTTTATTGGACTTGCTCATTGCTTGTAAAGAACGTACACATATCACGGTATACTTTTCCATCCTTTGGGCCTCTCCAGAATCAAGTTGAATGTGTAAAATTCCAAAATGTTAACCAACCCTTAGCCCTAAGTTGTCTAATGATAAAGCTTTTTAGCTGCTCTCTAGAACATTGCATTCATACTTTTTTTCTTGTATTTATGTGCTTGCATGGAAAGGCTGTAAAGGTGATACAATTTTCCTTTTTTAATTATTTGGTAATTATTAATGAACTGTATTACTTGTACCACTTGTGAAGTGTTACCCCTATGATCTAATGGCATGTGACAAACACTAAATCTTTGTCAGTTACTGTGAAAGCTTATCAGCATTAGGATGCACTGTTTTAGAGACTAGTTGATGTTATTTTTTTGTTTTTTATCATACAAGTTGGCTGCTGGTAATTAATTTCTAAACTGTAAATTAGGCAGTTTCTACAATTATTTACTAATGCAGAGAAGTTTTTACAATGAAATGCTTTGATGTGGTCTGTACCATATGATGTTCCCATTGCATAGTAGTCAAAAATTATAAAACATTCTACTGTAATATACATGAGTATCTTTAGTACACTTATTATAGTCTATACTTGAAGTATTTAGATATTGCACAAATTATAGTCTTAATTCTTAATATGTAAGAGCATGTTAATGTCATTGTGTTGCTTATTTTAATTGGTTTGCAGATGATTCCAAGGTAAGATATTAGGACTACCTTCTTCTGCCAAATATGTCTCATTACATGTAAAAAGTGTGTTTTTGAAATGTCTTTAAAAATGATTTTGCTTGCTTCTTATTTTATTTGGGATGATCTTCTTTAATAATTAGTTAAGATAAACTTTTAAGATAAAATGGATTCCTGCCAGCTTAATTTTTTGATTGAAATCTTCTTTGGTTGCTGTATAGGTAAATTTAAAAGTGACTGTCATTATTTCCCGTCCTCTATGCACCTTCATTGCAATGTAAATGAAAACCCAGCTATTGGATGTGTCTTAAATAGGGAACATCTGTTTTATTGCTTCAATTAAAATAGCACCTTTTATTAACATATTCTATATAACTAGGAATAATGCATTCACATGTTTTTGGTTTTATTTAGTATGATTTATGAAATAATTTAGCTGAATGTTAACCTTGCTAAAGGCTATGACAGATAACCTGAACTTTTACAGGCTGATTTATCAGTATTCACCTCTCATATTACTACATAATTATTTATATCCATTGATTTTTATAGCTTTTTCCTGATATCCCTATAACTTTTAATACAAACTTAAATTTTATTTATTTCACTTTTTAAAACATTGGTACCATGGCCATTTGATTGGCATTCTTTTACTGCATAATTATTGTTATGCTTTTGTTGTATTTAGTCTACAATTTCTGTTATGGACCTTAGCCTTTTCAGCAATGTTAATGTCATCATAGGGGAGTAGGTAGACATAAATCAAAAGTTATGCTGGAAAATTCTGATTCAAAATTATAAATATTAGTAAGCAATCCAAAAGGCTCATTGTTGCCTTCTTGTACAATGGATTATGTATTTACCATGTATGGCGGCTGCAATGTAGTCTGTGACAATCTGGTCATTGACTTTGTTAAGATAAGGTTATAGAAAATGAAATTTTCAAAATTTTAAGCAATTTATTTCACTTTTGAATTTATTGTTCCTGCTGAATTCCAGGAATTTATCTCAAATTACAATTTGCGAAGCATTTTATTTAGAATCCAGGGCACAGAGTGCAATTTTCATCTCAAATTCAGCAAATAATTTTTTTAATTAGTTGCCACAATTCAAATATATATAAATATTCAAATATAAATAAAGTGTTTGATTACTACTCTGGTACTAATGTGGCTTATCTTTATGAATCCTTGCTTCAAAGTTCAAAGAATAATCACTTAACCAGGTATTTTTAAAAAAGTAAAATTTTCCTCATATATAGTTGATTAATATTTAGGAGTCAGAAAAATTTTCCAGCTAGCTGGTTTAAATGCTAACTTTCACAAGGGAATAGTGTGTAGTGTTACTCTGGGTGAGGGTTGGGGATAAGAGGTGGATGCATGTAACATAGCAGTAGCGGAGGTGATGATTTGAGACCGCCAACCGCAGGTCTGCCAGACCCTCCTGTGGACATCCAGGTTGAGGCAGGTCCTCAAGATGGCACTCTCCTCGTCACATGGCTGCCAGTGACTGTTGGCGCTTCAGGGATACCGGGCACATCAAATGGTGCACCAGTGACTGGATATGCAGTTTATGCTGATGGCAAGAAGGTCACAGATGTGGACAGCCCAACAGGTAAACAGTTTTTCATAATAAGTCAGACTGTATCTGTGAATCCACTTTAGGCAATCCTTAGTAAATGTGGGGAAAATTATATGTGTGCAGCAGAATTCAATTCTAGCATTTTCAAACTTACTGCAAAGTACTTTTTCTGCTTTATTTTGTATCATACCCAAGAAAGTGGTTCATTATTTTGCATCCAAAAAATTTTGTGAGCACTGTGATTGGAGTTTGAAAGTGGTTTTCTGAGGACCCCTTCTTTGTCAAGGTTACTCCCTCCCCTCTGTCTTTGTGACTTGTGGTTGCACTGGCCGAAATGTTCATTGACTGCCAAAACAGGCAAGTTTGAACTGTCCTGGTGAGTGAAATCTTACCCTTGCCGGTAATTGTACATAAGAAACACTTGGCATTGAAAAGAAATAAAGATGGCTGAAGTGGAAGTATGGTTTGCGAAAAGGAGAAACTTAAAACTAGGAATAAAATATGAAATCTTATCCTAACAAGAAAGGAAAGTGTGGAGTAATAGTCCAGGTGGAATTGTTAAAAGCTGTAATCCTGCCCTTATGCTGAACCACAATTATATATTTAATAAAATGTAATATTTTCAAAAGCCCTTTTCACTGCCTGACGATGTGCTTTTTGCTGAATATTTGCTATTCAAGTGTGGCTTTTATGATCATTACAGGCTATCAGTTTGAAGGCTTCGTTGGTCTTCAGACTCTCTTGTTACTTAGTGATATGTACACTCTCTCTTAACCAATTGTACAGGCATCTCCATCTCTTATATGATTCATCTTTCGACTTACTTAGAAATTCTTCTCCTATCTATTTTTCTTTCAATTATGATCATCTTCAAACTACCCCTTCTCAGGATCTGTACAATTTGTTTTCTTCTTCTTGTAGATTTCTTCCATAGCCTCCTCTCTACACTTACACTGTGGGCCACACATTCATTATCAATGGCAATCCATTTAACTTTCGTCATTCTTCCGAAGTCCCATGGCAGGCATAGAAAAGTGAACACTACTACATTAAAACAATGTAAATGAAACGTAGCGGTATTTATAAGATGGCATACAATAATGTTTATAAGATAAGGAAAGGTAACCTTCGGGAATGCCACTATCAGATAAAAGCATGCTAACTAATATGTAACTACATCACTGTAAGACCTGGAGAAATAGTATCTGATAAACTATATGATCAACTTCTGAAATGAAAACTCCCACCTCTTTAATCTTACCATAGAATTGCTGTCCCCTCAATGGGATCAAAGGGTAAACTCCCAAGAATATATTCAATATGCTATTCATGCATTCGTTAACTTTTAGAGGAATCCAAAAACAAATATCCTAAAGAATATTTTGCATTCCCAAATTTTAAAATTCATTATAGAGTAACAGCCCTTTCTGCTGATATAATTTCAAGTTTGTCCCTTTAAGTTGATGCACTGTTACAACCAACATTATCTTGTTGATAAATTACTTTGTAAAAGATTGAAATTACTACAGACTACATTTAATATGGCGGCCGCTGGTTGTGGTCTGCTAAGTGGTGTGTGTAACAACTGTATCGATGTTACGATTCAATGCATCTACTGCCCTCGCAGTTTTCATTCTAGGAAGTAGAGAAAAAGAACGACAACCTACTGAATTCCTCCGTTGAAACTTCTAACACCAATACCACCGATCCTTCTAGTCAAAGTGCGCATCATTTACGTGATGAATTGGGTGGTGATAGTGATAATGTGAATTCAGCTTCAGCTAGCAACGACGCTTTCACTATCATCAAAGCTAAACGCAAATGTCACCTAGCCCCGAACATGGGCACTTCTATCAAGGAGTCCTCGCTTAAGGGCAGTCCAAAACTCTCTCATGTGCATATCTGGAACCTTCCCAAAAGTACCACGAAGGAAAGTGTACTTCAGTACATTAAAGACAAATTGCCGGACTCTGCAAATGTTACTCCCGATATTGAACAACTTGTGGTTACACGAGGGGAGTATGCCTCATTTCACATTACTGTAAGTGAGGATCTGGATGCTAAACTACTCACGCCTGGTTTATTGGGGAAACTTTTTTTCCCGACCATCGCCCAAAATTACAGGTGAGTTAGCGTGAAGTTTGAATGTCCTTCATGTTAACATTCAGTGCCTGCAGAACAAACAAAATGACATGGAAGTGCTTATCTCTCATCACCAGCCTGATGCAATTTTCATTAATAAGCATTGGTTCACGGCTAATAAACCCACTTCTTTCAAGTTCTATATTGCGGCCGATGCTTTCTGCCGATCCACACGCAAAAATGGTGGAGTTCTAATTCTTGTTTTTGTGAACTTAACCTTAAGCTCTGTAACCATTCCATATAATTGTCTCAGTGTTGGACCGGTATTCGAATCCAGTGTGACTATTGTCCACTTCTGTGATATTAGTTTTTTTATCTTAACTATATATTGCTCTCCCTGTGGTAATTTCAATGTGCTTATTGATAAATTTTCCAGGATGCTGAACGATGTTCATAACTCTGTTGATAAACCCCTATTCATTGTCACATGGTGACTTTAATTATGACCTCCTTCATAGCACCAAAGAAAAATCAGTACTATTATATGTTCTTTCCCTGTATAACTTAAATGTAACTACTGACAAACCCACCAGAGTCAGCTCTACTTCTGCATTTGCCATCGATCATATTTTTACAAATATTGATTTGTGAAAACCGAGGTTATGATATCCCATATTTCAGACCACTCTCCATTACTCTCCACATTCTGCATCAATGCCTCCGACAAGATTATGACAAAATACAGGAGAAAGTTTTCTGATGAGGATGTAAATGCTTTCTGCGACCTGCTTATGTCTCATGATTGGACCAATGTTTACTCCATGAGCTCCTTTGAAGATGGTTTTAATTGTTTTTACTCGACCTTTTCATCCTATTTTGATTTTCGTTTCCCTGTATTACGCGTTAAAATTAAAAATTCGTCTCTGTCTAAGGGCAGAAAGTCATGGGTCACTGATGAAATCCTGTATGCATCCAGGGTCATGAAAAACATGGATCACTGTTACAAAAACAGATCGGTCCCTATTGAGCCTCTCAAATACAAGGCAATGAGAAAGAATTACAAATGTCATCTTCAAAATGCAAAAAGAACTTTTAATGATCGTAGAATATTTAATGCTGGAAACAGATCAAAAGAATTATGGAAAATTATCAAGGAGTCAAATTTCCTGAATCGTTAACCCCCAATCTCAGATTACTGGTCTCTCAAGGTAATGAACTTGAGGATAGTTCTGATATTGCCATGGCTTTTAATGACTTTTTCACATCACATCAGTTACCCAACTGTAGCAAGTAACTCAAAAAAGCTTTCATAGACAAACATCAAGCCAATGCAATTAACTATTTCTCCGCCCATGCTCTGACATTGAATTAAATAATATCTTAAACAAAATGGGAAATAAGTACACCCCTGGTCCAGATGGCATTCCTTTTATCATCATTAAAAAATCCTTTGATGTCATTAAACCCCCTTTATTATTCTTAGTCAATGAATCTCTTAGGCTTGGTCAGTTTCCATCATCCCTTAAAAGCACCAAAGTCATCCCCCTTCATAAAGGTAAAGGAGATAAACAGCACATGAGCTCTTATCAACCAATATCTATACTTAATCAATTCGGTAAAATTTTTTAATTAGTTTTTTATTCTTAATTAATATCATACCTGGAATTGCACAAACTTATCAACCTCCCAGCATGGATTTAGAAAATCCATGTCCACTACCGCTGCTACCTACCATTGTATAAACAAAATATTGTCTGATCTAGACAAAAAACTGGAATTTCTTGTTTCATTATTTGATTTCTCCAAGATTGTCTCAATCACCATATGTTACTGCTGAAACTTCAAGAATCTGGCATGAGAGGTACTCCACATAATTAGATTAAATCTTTTCTAAACAACAGACAACAGAATGTAAGTGCTACAAAAGATGGAATATCTCATGTATCGCCTGCAAAAAAAATATCCTGCGTGGCTCCCTAGGGATTTAATCTAGGCCCATTGCTTTTTCTCATATATATATATATGACCTCCCAAGGATGCTTAATTCTGTGCCTAACACGCTTCCCATACTATATGCTGATGACACAAATGTATTACTGTCTGCCTCTTCAATCAACGGCCTGGTATCAAGTGCTAACAATATTGTCCACTTTTGAAATGTAATGAATTAATTGACTTTGTAATTCCACATACTTTATAAAGTACAGTAAAGTGTGTGGAATTACAAAGTCAATTATTTCATTTCATTTCAATATGTTATGCAAATTCCACAAAGTTACGCCTGAGACAACAAATATTGTCCACCTTTTGCAAGAGTGGTGTGATCGTAATTCATATTAATACGGATAAAACAAATTTAATAAAATTTGTAAACAAAAATAAACCTCTAACAGATATTTCAGTGTCTTTTGACAATGCGATTATTCCAAGGAGTGATAATGCCTCCTTCCTGGGTGTTACCCTGGATAGTAGACTAAACTGGGATAGCCATATTTCTAGTTTACGCAGAAAACTCTGTTCTGCTGTTTGGTATGTTCTATCAGGCTAACTGTCAATAATGAAGTACTTAGGTCAATATATTATGGTGAGTTTTACGCCCAGGTAATTTTTAGTATCCTTTTTTGGGGCCAATGTTGTATTTAAAATCCAAATAAGGATACTAAGACTAATATGCAATGTACCCCTTAGAGCTCCATGTCGCCCTGTCTTCAAAAAACTTTGTATTCTCCCTCTTCCCTGAGTGAATATGCTAAGTGCTATTGTTTATGCTAAATGCCATATTTCATTATATGCCACTAACAATAGCATTCACAACCATTATTCTAGGACCTCTAGTCATCTACATGTGAACTTCGTAAGAAATTACAAGTCCAGTTTTTCCTCCCCAGAACATGGGACTCGCATTGTATAATAACCATCCTCAGGTTATCAAGAGTATTGAAAAAATGTCCACTTTTAAATTTAAAGTGAGGGAGTTTTTCATGTTACTCATTCATTTTTCATTCTACTCCATTGATGAATTTCTGAGCATGTAACTATGTTTTGTATGTATATTATATTATGTTATGATCATTGACGTGCCATATATCTTGGAACATGTATGTACCCAGATCCTCAGGCAAATAAAAACTCTCAATAGTTTCAGCCTCAACTTTGTGGAAGTTCATTTTAATAAATGAAAAAGAAAAACTTTGTTCCAATCCACCACTTTGCCAAAAAGTGGTGGATCGGAACAAAGTTTTTCTTTTTCATTTATTTTAATAAAAACTATTATTATTATTGATAATTTTATCTCTTTCTTGTTGCAAATGTAGGTGACCATGCCCTTATTGACATCAACAAGTTAGTGGGGCTCAACCCAAAACAGGTGACTGTCAGAACAAAATCAAAAGACAGCCAGTCATCAGACAGCGTTCCTACACCCATCCCGAACCATGTACTCAAAGGCAAAATGTTAAAGGTAAGTCGATCAATACAAAATATTGCCTTGTCATATTGTGCATGCAAAGAGTAATGCATGCATTTATTAGAATTTTATAATATTTTAAATATTATATGTAGTTATAACTGTGAATGAAGTTATTTTACTCAATGAATTATTCAAGATTTATGTGTTTATGGGCTTGTAAATGTCGACTTTTGGCTTTTGTGAGTCAAAAATAAAACACTTGTAAATTACATGAACTTCCAGATGACTAAAAGTGTTGCTTCATTATTCCCTGGATGTATTAATTAAGTCTCTCTCTGATCGTTGATTGGCATGAAGGTCCACATTGTGGACAGGTTGGATATATTATGCAGAGTTAAATGGCTATATTTTTGCGTAAAAATTCTATCAATACTAATATTTTTTGCTAGAAATTGGTTTAGCATAATATATTCCTCTATTATTAAAAAGGTTACATCCATTATTATGGACTCAACTTGGTCAGTTATTCAGTTTATTCTTGGAAACAAATCACTCTACACAGGTTCATATCCACAGTTAGAAACTAATTTTCATATACTTGTACTTTACATAATTTTCTCGTTAATAAAAAGACTGACCTCAAAACTTATTCTAACAAGCAAATGGTAATTGATAAATTAGGAACATAAAGACTGCTATGCATTCAATGCACGTACATTTGAATTTCATTTTTTTTAAGTGAAGCCTGAGCACCAAGCATTGAGATTTAGTCATGCCTTTCAATTTTTTATTTTATTTTGTGTTCTGAAGTTATTTTTGGTTGCTATTTAACAAATTTCTTGCCAAAAATAAACACATTGACTGCTTCAATAAATATGAATGTACTTAAATATCCTTAGAAAGAGAATTGGTATCATAATTGGAATAATCTAATTTTGTGGTGCTTATGTGTCATTTTGGGAGGTTGTGGCAATACCTGGCATTGGAATTGGCCTTGATAATGAGTCTTCAGTTTTAAGTTACATCTTATTGATGGGATGAGTCTGCATACATACTGGAAATCTTCTGTGCGCAGCAGTTATTCAACTAAGGATCAAAATTTCACCTAGAAGTCCTCATAGACCAGAATTAAATCATATAATCTCAGTATTTTACTATGAATTCTTTCTTCAGTTGAAATCCAAGTCTCATAATTAAGAATCCTAATTATGAGATGTATAAGGAAATGTGTAAGTGGAGAACATTTTTCCTGTAGCACATCAGTTATCTAATTATGTGCAAAAACTCATCGAGTCATCATTACAATCTTTTAAAAGTTAAAAAGACATTACCTGACTTTAATTATAGCTTGATCCTCAGTACATACATGGGTATCCATTTTATGAACATCTACTTACAAGTGAAAAACATCCATATGCTTGTTTGTTTTTCATTAGGAAGCCTCATTGAAATCAAGCTTAAAATTCTACAATTTCTGTGCAAAATGAGTCTTATTCCACTTAAAAGTAGAGAGAAATTAGTTAGTTCATAATATGGAATGATATGCAGTAGAGAAGAAGTTGCATATCTGCATTTATCCATATTTGACAGTAATCAGAGACTAATATCATTCAGGGTCTTGTTTATTCTCATTACAGATAAGTCACTTTTGCAGTTTATTCTGTTATGTTTTGATTGTCTCATAGGTCATGCCTACAATAATTTACTGTTATTCTGCATGCAATAAACAGATTTGAATGCCTATCTAGGTTCTTGTATAATGCAAACTCTTTTTACTCTCTGGATACCTCTGGTGGTCTCTGTGCTCCTTGGGACCCTGATGAGGCCTTGGTTTGACATCATTATCATCAAATAATACAGTAAAAAATAAAAAAAAACAAAATGTAGAAGCTTAGACTGCGGTTGAGTCCAGTAAAAATTTTCTTTCCATTAATTTTCAATCCAGTGACACAGATTTTGATGATTGTGTGGTTAAGTTCTTTGTACATCACAATATCTTTCACTCATTAAATTTGGTTGCAAGCCATAATCAATGATTAATACTGCAGTGTATTTACTGAAATATTTGTACACTTAGGCTGGAACCCCTCTAAAAATGCAAAATATGAAATAATGGTAGGGAAATATGCAGCTCCTCTTCTACAAAAGTTAGATAAAAGTTCTACTCAGAAAAAGTTTGTAGGGTATGAAATACAATGCAACAATTTCAGAGTGTAAAAATCATTCGCCTTGACTGGGATTCGAACCCAGATCCCTCAATATCCGGTCGAGTGCTTTAGCCACTTAAGCTACCGAGGCGTCCTCTTAAACTCTGAAATTTTGGGGCTTTTAAAGGAACTAGATGTTGTGACGAAATACCATTCATACAATGTCACAGGCATTCGTAGTCGTGCGCAAGGCGCCACAGTCCACGAGGTTAAAGCCAACTTTAAACACTTACGGCGTTTTCCCTTTGACAAATTCCAAAGAAACTGCGGGAGATGCCACAACAGTAACTTTTAACGGAGTCATCCGCTAATGTGCATTTCAATGCAACAATTTCAGAGTGTAAAAATCATTCGCCTTGACTGGGATTCGAACCCAGATCCCTCAATATCCGGTCGAGTGCTTTAGCCACTTAAGCTACCGAGGCGTCCTCTTAAACTCTGAAATTTTGGGGCTTGTAAAGGAACTAGATGTTGTGACGAAATACCGTACATACAATGTCACATGCATTCGTAGTCGTGCGCAAGGCGCCACAGTCCACGAGGTTAAAGCCAATGCATTGAAATGGACATTAGCGGATGACTCCGTTAAAAGTTACTGTTGTGGCATCTCCCGCAGTTTCTTTGGGTATGAAATATATTTTGGTGACTCATTCACTGGGTTTCCACTTCTCAAATAGCATTAAAAGGAAATTATGGAGCTGCTAGTTTGAAAAAAGATGACGGAAATCAAAATATTGTCCCATTAGGTCTTAAATAAATGTTTGAGACTTCAGGATTTCTTCAGAAGTATCACAGCATAAAATATGGATGCATGATATTTATGTGTCATACCATTTATCCAATTATATTCATATCATGATTTTCTCATACAGAAAAGGTCATGGTTTGCAGTCTTCATCCATTTGCAACTTTCAAGTGTTATCATTGTACACATGAAATGAATTAAAAGGGATTAACATTATGATTTTATTTAGGTACATAGTTGTTGGTTATACGAGGGTCATCCGGAAAGTAGTACCCGTTCGTGAAATAAAGACACAAAAGTAAATATTAACAAACATAAAAAATTTTATTTGAAAGAGGATACTTTAAACTACTTCTCAACATAATCTCCAAGCAAATTAAGGCATTTGTCATAACGTGTGACAAGTTTCTGTATTCCTGCTGCATAGTCCTTCGCCGCCAGCTCATTGAGATACGCGAGGGACCCATCTTGCACAAATTTTTGCATAATGCAGATGGTGTTTAACAATTTCATGAACAATTGTTCGAGAAACATTGGGAAAATGCTCACAGATGTCATCAATTGTGACGCGCCGATCGTTCCTCACGAATTCGTCAACTGAGCTCACCAGTTGGTCTGTAATGACAGACGGTCTCCCCGAACGCTCATCGTCGTGTGTGTTCCCCCTCCCCATGTTGAAGTTGCGACACCACCGCCGAACAGACGACTCGTCCATTACATTGTCTCCATACACCTCCTTTAATTGGCGATGAATATCACATGGGCGAACGTTTCTTGCATTGAGGAATTTAATCACTGCCCTCACTTCACAACTGGCGGCGTTCTCAATTTTTTTAAACATTGTAAACAATCACAGAAACAACACAGGCAATGCTAGCGTCACGCAACTTGGCTCAGAGAAGGCAGACAAGCCACTGAAGCTATCTGACCTCGTCCAGCGGCTACTCGCGTCATCAGCACTTCATGCGGCACGAACGGGTACTACTTTCCGGATGACCCTCGTATTATAGCCCATTTAATGGTTTATAATGGATAGTCAAAAAAATCAGACTTATTAATTAGAATTTTTCTTTCACTGCTTTTACCTGCTCCTTCCATTAACTTACTCATTATTATTTTGAATGGTACCTTTAGGTGAGTTAAGTGTTCCAAGTATTGCCCCCATGCTACCAGGCAAGGTACTCTGATTTAAATTAGCTTAGGATTGAAAGAAGTCTATCCTTAAGTAATTATTGATTCTTTGCTGATGTTTCGTGGTAAATAATGAAGAGGAAAGTCATTTTTTACCCTGACCTTGATGTTCCTTTTTCATTTCCTATTTTGCACAAATTTTCATTTAGATCTGAAATGAAATGTAAGGGTTCTGCTTTTTGATAAGTCCCAGCGCTAAAGGAATAAAAACATACATTGAAAAGATGGACATTTCAATAATATTTTGTATTCATGGAAAGACCTATGTTTGAAGAATGCAATGTAATGCAATAATAAAATTAATCATTTCATATCATGGTCTTGCTTGAATGAAATTAATATTGGAAGTTGTATGCAATTACTATTTAATGATATTTAATTTACTTACGTTAAAAACTGGTCAGTTGAGAGTATAGGGAATGGCCATTCAGTATTAGAGTACAAATTTTGAAGTTAAAGTGATCGCAAAGGCTGCTATAACATATCATGATTTCTTTTGTGTTTTCATCATGAATCTGAGTTATAAAGTTTTAAAAAGTTAGCTTAGCTTGCCGTGAGAATCACTGAATTCAACTGTATACATATGTATTTATTTTTTTCTTTCTAATTTTGTAAATTAAATTGAATTGTAATTTAAATACAAGAAGTTCATTGTTTGAATACTATTAAATTTCAAAATTTTAGACTCCAGCTATATTGTGGAGTTGTTTAATAGATGTACAAGTTTTTCCAAGAGATTTTCATCCCCTCTTGTAGAAAAGTAAATCATTGCAAAGGAGCAGAAAATATTAATTCTTTGCATGGAAGATTTTACTGGGTACAAGTAATATAGTCAACAAACTTGAACTGGTTAAGGTTTCAGAAGGGTTAGCTCTGGCCAAAGGATCTATTTGGTATGAGGAAGTTTATATTATTTAAGTTTTTAGTTCCTAGCATTTTTAATGCAGCTAGAGATTTTTCACTCCTACAAATAATTGTAATTTAAAAACAATTATTGACAATATTTGTGAAAAGATTGTTTTGAGTTTAAAAAAATAATCCATGCAGAATAATTTATGACCTTCTCAAGAGCATCTGTAATGGTGAGGTAGGTATACTAGTCTGCTAATGAACAGAATGGTTTCAGGCGTCGCTTTGTGGAAGCGAATCATTTCAGAAAAATAAATACTTGGTTATTCGACATATATTTTTTATTAAACACGACCCGGGTTTCGACTTACAAATGATTGACCCTGATGATGACTTTGTGAGTCGAAACCCGGATCATGTTTAATAAAAAATATATGTGGAATAACCAGGTATTTATTTATCTGATAGTCTGCTAATGCTGTGTGCTAGTTTCTCTAGAGTTATCCCTAAGCATAGTTGCTTCTACATTCCTCAGAAGAAGTTGACATTGATGAGTGAAAGGTTAACATTTATCTTTGTTTTTTGCTATGCCTACTGTTAGTTTTGCTATGTACCCATAGTTTAGGCTGCAGTTTTCATCTGCATCGTATGTGCCAGGCTGTAGTAGCATGAATAAATATTAGTGTATTCCAATCACTTTATAGATAATAACTAGTTACCTTGATTCAATTGATTTTTTTAGGAGGCTTACCTTAAACATTGCATAGCTCCTTAGATTCTCCATCCACAGTCCCTGGGAGAAGAATATGAGTGGAGAGTATTTCCTCCTGCTGTTTTTTGCTTAGAACCTATATTATGTTGCTTTTTGTCTCACTTGGTATTTTTTTTGAACTGCTTTATGAGCTGCTCACTCAATATGTATATTGTGTTGGCATGGGTGAACATGGATGTACATATGGATGCTTGCATGTGTCCCAGCTCCCTGATGAAGGTGACTTGGATGACAGACCCTCAGAATTGTCTGACATTGCAGAAGAGCCAGAGGAAGAGATTACAGAGCAAGTGGAGGTAAAATTAAAAGATTCAGTCCATTAAAGATGCATATGGGTATTTGGAGACAGCAACCTCTGCATGTTGTTTTGAATAAGAAATTGATAAATTTACCAATATGAATCCCATTTGTAATTAGGACATGCAGATTGACAGCTCATGCTTTTCATGATAGGTCAAAGTTTCATTTTTTCTCAGCGAGCTTTTCATATGCAGTCATTTTTCCCTTGCACTAATGTGATGCTGGACTTCATTGTTTTAATACAAGTGCAATTTAATATATTTTATTATTATTCAGTTTTCCAAAATATTGTCTTTTGGTAGAATCGCAGGACCTCTCCTTATGAAATAAGAATGTCACCTTCTCAACCCACAATTTCAACATTTAGTCTTCAGGATTGCATTTTGCATATCACTCAAAGAATCTGCAATATGTATCTGTTTTCTTGACACTTGCCCAGCTCACCCACATTATTTTCCACCATTGGAAAAGTTTTAATTTTGGTCTGGTTGAGATTTTGTTTTTCATTCCTTTCCCCATCAATCTTTTTATCTTTATTGAACACTTCTTTCAGATACATCAAGTCCTAGCATATGAGGCTTCCAAGCTGGTTCATTCTCTTGTATATAATTGAAGCTTTCAAAAGTTCAGAGTTACAATCCTATTAAGGCTACCTCAATTCCTTGCACAAGTAATTCCTTCACTTTACCATAAATCTCTCAAATTTGAATCTTGGTATAAAACTTATCTGAATTGAGAAAAAATGAAGAGAAAGATAATAAAAACACTTATCAAATAGATGTGTCATTTTTCAAAAGTATTCATAATATATAATGCAGCAAAGCTCAAACATTCAACTAGCCACAACTTTCTCCTGTATCATGTAGTACTTCAGTGATGATTTTAGCAATTAAATGCATTAGTATTTACTGTATATGGTAATAGATAACCAATTACATTCAAACAGTATTGTTGAAATATTATAGTTAGTATAGTTCATTTAGCCATTAAAAGTATTTGAGCTAATACTGCAAATAATCCTTAAATTGTATATCAAAGTCCTTATGATGAAACAACCATATATCTACATCTTCATAATACCCCGCAACCCACCGCAAGAGCATGTGGCGGGGGGTGTTAGGTCACCAACCGTAAAAAGGGACAATACCACATGCAAAACAACAACATGGAAAATTACGCCCACAGCAGCGCACACACTCATGCAAAAATACCTTCATCCAACATTCATGCAAACATATACCATAAATCAACAAACAACTGCACCCCAGGGTGCAGCATGAAAGCCATCCAACAACATGCAAGCCCAAAAAACAATCTACCCCCCACAAAGACAGTAAAAGGCAGGGAATGCGACCCAACGTTGCAGGTAGCAAGAATTTCCTCCTGCGGAGAGGGAAGAGGGATTAAAAGGGAGACTAAAAACAGATGAACGGAACACTAATGAGGTCATTTGGTAAGAATGGGTTATGATAACAAAATGCACGAGGTTAGTGAAAGAGCATGCATTTAAGCAGAACTAATTATTCCCTTGGCACCGAGGATGGCAAGTGGAATTTTCGCTGCCTATAACCCTGCAGTTACTATCCCGTATTGTCCGCGGGAAGAAGGAGTCCTTGAGTCGGCTAGTTCTCTTGTCTATTTCCCGAATTTTATATGCATGATCCAAGGGACCAAAGTATATAGGAGTGTGAAAGTATGCATATATGCAGTGAAATCTTTGCAATCCATTTAAATTCTCATTTGAAAGTCTATTTGGCCAAATTTTCTTCTGCTTAGTGGTTAAAAAATTATATTTTCTAATCTATATTATTCAGAGAAAACAAATTTGAACTTTTACTTAATGAAACTTCAATTTATAAGTCACAGTAGAATGAATCTTAGGACATGTAAATGATAAATTGGCAATAACTAATTGAGAAAACCAGATTTTTCAGATCCTATTGCCTTCCGACCCATTTCACTTCAAAAAGTCCACAAAGTTGTAGCAGTATTGGTCCAATACTCCGCATGTAAAAAGAAACATGCTAAGCATAAAAAAATGCCAATTTTGTACAAAATTTTTCCCAAACGTTGGATCTTATCCATGAAAGCTATTTCAGTTGAGGGATGTCTTTGTCCAGTATTTATAACGTTCAAAAAATTTAATGTGTGGCCATTTGAAATATTTAAAGTCTGATGAAATTTCAGAACAAGCACAGAAAGTTTATCATAGTTATTTTATAAATGGAGGAAGGCCTTTGGAATCTAGAAAAAATATGCAAAATAATACATAACCTATAAAAATGGGTTAAAGAAAGAATACATTAAGAATAAAAATCTGAAACTAACTGAAATACGCATTTTGAATGATATTTTTTTAGGCTCAAGATGAGCTTTATTAAATATTTTGCCTCAGTTTTGAGTTGGGTATATCTTTGGATTTTGGGAAGTTAAGTCAAATTGTACTTATTAAAATATCAACTTGAATCTTTGGCTTGGATGTCATTCAAAGACAAGAAAACCCAAATATTTACATACCTATGAACACAATAATTTAAAGAAGATACTCGCAAAAATAAATTAGTCTGGAAGCATACATTTCAAATTGCATTCTATTTTATACAGATCTACTACTGTTACAGTTATTTCATCTCATAAATTCATGAGAAAAAGAAGAAACACATAATTTCTATATTTCATTCATTATAATACTGAGTACTTCTTTATTCTAATACATAGTACTTCACATATAGGTAGAGTAATCATATAATATACACATATGTATAAATATATAATAGGATAGGTAGATCCCTAAAATGCAATAAAAGAAGTGTTTCTTCACGCTCAGGCCAGAAAAATTTCCTGTATTTCATTCCACGTTTATTTTGATGCAAACACCATCACACCGCTTCTCCTATCCTTTATTCCCATATGCTGGATGCTCCCACGTTAAATTTTCTGGTAACCCCACAAATATCCTTATTCTTTGGGGAAATTAATTACTTCTAGTGATGTTCATTCACTGTATAAGACTTTCTACGCTACGCTACCAAAATCGGTAGATTACCTAATAATAATAATAATAATAATAATAATAATATATATATATATATATATATATATATATATATATATATATATATATATATATATATATATATATAATGTTTCTTTTTTCTCTCTTCATACTCTTTTAACTGCATAGTAAACCCTTAACACTATCCAATGTGTTACCATATATAATGTTGACCTTAGTGCATGGGTTTGCCGGTCAGTCAAACATTTTGGCCGGAAGCATACATGAAATTGACTTAATAATTGTTTCACATAAGGGGGTTTTCATGATATGTCACCCTGTAAAACCACCATGAGAATATATTCATAAAAATTCAGATTTATGTGCGTAGGAGATTTTTTATTCATAGAAAGTAATTCATGAGTCGTAATATTTTAATGAGTAATGCAATTTGGCAATTTTGGAGCCTATTTGTCACCATCTCTTCATTATAAGTCCAGTTCACCATTTGAAAAATGTAATGAGCATGTTGAATTCGCTCACTAGAATGATTTAAATCTTATGAGTGAAATTGGAGACGTTTATTTTTGGATTTCAGCCGTTCAACCTTCCCACCTTTTTATCATTCCATTTCCTTGAGTTTGAGGGAAGCCATCTTCCTCTTTTTGTGATGAGGCCATTGCTCAGCGGAATGAAAATCATGAATTACATACTCGACGGAGAACATACTTTAGCATTGCTTCTGTGTGCGCAGGGAACGGTGGAAACTTTGCAGCGTGGAGAAATTTAGCGTTGCACCTTGTTGCGCATTGTTGATTCTGTGTCTTGCAATGCAGGAGACGAGCGATCAGATGAAGGCAGAGCGCCGCATGATGAAGGAGGAGAGGGCGATGCAGATGCAGCAGCAGCAGCAACAACAGGCCGCCATGGGGATGGGCATGCCTCCGCAGCAGCAAGGGGTGGCTCAGCAGGGGCAGTACCGTCAGTACGGTCCCCCACCCCCTGGTTCTGCCGTGCCACCCCATATGCGCCCACATGGGGCAAGGGGTGGGATGATGGGCAGGGGGGGCATGCGAGTTGATGCCCATGGCCAAGTGGTCATCGAGACTGACGAGAACCTGAGCGACAAAGAGATATACCCAGGGGCTCACATGAACATCCCATCCATTGGTGAGCAACATTGGGGAGTGCACTCCGCACTGGTGCCTTTACTTGCCATCATCATTACTACTATTATTATCATTATTACTGTCATTATTAATGCTATTAGTTCCTTGAAAGTAATGGTGCTGTGGAGTTTCATTGTGTTTATGTTCTCCAAATGAAAATAGAATACTTATATGTGAGGAGATGGAAGGTTAAAGAGTTGCTCGTGTAAGAAAAGGAAATCTCTTATGAGGAGTTGTGTAGTAGTGAAACTTTTTTTGAAAATCAAACTGTTTATGATCGATTCAAAGTCTTCTCTTAACTTTGATTGTTTGTCCATGAACCCCTGGCATGCCATATGTTTTATTTTGAATATGATTGATTCCTACTAGAAAGTATCTCTTAAACAATAAGTGTATCTAATCATTTGAATTTCATGTGGTATAGTTCTAAATGAATAATTGGTACCCACTGAAGATCATTCACATTTCATCAGAAGGGAAAACTAGAGGAGATTGTGGATCGTTTTTCTCATGAAAATTAAATTATGGCCAGCATATTTCATCATTGATATTTCATGACATGCCAATTAGGAGTCAGTTGCAGGCAGTTTTAATATTGTGTTTGTATCATCATCAGGAAACGGCTTCAAATCATTACCTTCATGGACAAGTTGCTGGTCCTAAGTAGTCTTGAGCATTTTCTTAGTCACCTCTGTCCTCATTTAACTAGTCCACTTGGGAGTGCATCATTGATCTCAGCAATCATATTATGATCAGAAGATATCCCAGAATACTCCTGGGCCTGTGTGTTCAGAACCACCTGTGATTAATGTTGGTGGTCCTTTAGGTGTGTCAAATGTCTGCCCTATCAACAGGATTTTTTATTTGGAGGAAGAGGGCAAATGCACAGGGGGTCAGTTAGACAAATAAAGGGGATGGGTTGTACAGGCTATTTTTTGCCAAAAATGCAAATGCATGGCTAGCCGCAATTTTGGTGTGTATCGGTGAGTAATGGCAACAGTTGAGTGTTTGAAACAGCGCATGAGTAAGAACACCCACTTTGCTCAAGCACTATTTAAGGGTGATATAACTGAAAGGAAAGATGGAAAATCAGTGATAAGTCAGTAATTACTAAATTTCTTAAAAAAATATGCAGTTGAACTTAAGACAAGGGTTGGATATTTGGAAACATTAGGGACTGTGATCCATAACTTCGGAATTCCAGTTAAGAATAATATCCCTTTTAGTTGAGAGACCAGTTTGTGTTTAGGACGGGCTATTTTCCATACAGACTAATAAAAGCCATGCTACTACCAAAACAGTTGCAGGATCTACTGAAGTGGTATCAGAGGCCTGTCTGGCAATGAGGGATGATTCTCAAAATGTATGCAATGAGATTCCAGAATTTTTATAAAAAAATTAGACAAAAGTAGGTACACTCTACTGGAAAATCAGGAAAATTGGAATCTAAAAGATTAAAATAATTTTATTTTAATTGTTATAGAGATTAAATTACAGAAAGGTATATAAGGTACATAATTAATAGAAAGAGCATATAGCAAATATATAAAAATATTGCATTTAAATGGCCATGCAGAGCATTCTGAAAGTCCCACCTGCATTTATTTGGTGGTAACTACATCACAATTTCCCTTAACTCAGAACATCAGTACAACTTGTATTGACTGGATAAATTTATTTCTTGTGAATAATCCCACAAATCTAAAATAAATGATTGGGATTAACTTCAAATTTTGCTTGGACTACCTACCGTCTTTATTGCTTTGGATGAAGCCAGCATTCACTGGTAGGATCACTGTTTTATGGAGAGGAAGAGGAAATTTGGAAGATTTCAGTGTTCCATGCAGATGCCTAACCTTATTTTGCTTCCAATAATCAGTTGACTTTTGGCATCGTTTTGGAAGGAGTTCATTGTTTATTAAGGATATCTTCACAGGTTCCATGGGCTTTCTTACAATGCCATTAGCATCATGGCTTGCCCTATGAGGATGGTTGCTTGAAAAATTGCTATTCCTTTGCTCTTTATCAGTTTCTCAACAATAAATATGCTTGAGCCCACAGAGTCCCCTTAGTGGAAGGGACTAGTTCAAAAAGTTCCTTATTTTTGGAGAAACTAATATACACTTGACATTATTTTTTAAGAATTATCACTCCAAAATATGATTCCATTTCTTCCTCAAAAAACACCATGTTTTACATCCATGCCCTCACTCATCTCCAACCATTGAGAGTAAACTTGAGGGTGGGAAAATCAATGGTTACAATATTAAATTGAAGCTTTTATTTACAATAGAAAGGATGAATGCTACAGTTCAAAAATATCTTCTTCAAAATTATTGTGAACCACTTTTCCAATATGGCGCAAAACAAAATCTCATTTCTATGGTTAAATCAACTTTCAGGAGCATATTGATCTTAGAAATGGTTGTGAGTATGTTGTTAATTCTGGTCTGATATTCAACTAAGTAGTTCAAGCAGCCATACTTGGTTTTTTCCTTTTTATAAATGCTGTCAAATTTGTGTACAATGGAGTAAAAATGGACTAATCTCATGGGCACAAAAAATAAATTTGTTTGAGACAATCTAGGGTAAATAAGCTGTATTTGGGGACATGTTTAGTGAAAGTTATTAAAACATTGCAAATATTATTGAAATGATCGAGGCAAAAAAATATGTTCAATGATGTAAACATGCAGCATCTGTGGTCCCTACTCAATCATACTACTTTTTACTAAAAAGCTAGAATTGACAGTTGGCATTTACTTGTGTATTGATGACAAACAAGGCAAGGGACCAGTTAGCCAACTGCCTTTTAACACCTACCAAAAAGCATGCAGATTCATTTCTGAGGATGCATAGTGGCATGCTATCTCAATAATTGAAGTTCAAATTTCACTTGAAATTTTTTTGAGTTTTTCAGACTCATCAAGAAGATTGTCATTTTGGTGTACAATATACCATGATTACTAAAAGGGTATGAATCACTGTATTGTTTTGGTTTGATTTCTACTATCTTTATGTTGATAGATCCCAACCGTATAAAATTTAAATAACTAATTAAAATCTACACCCAGGAAACCTTCTCAGAATAGTGCTAGTATTCTATTTCTCTGCCCAATCTCAGGGTTTATAAACTACATGTCAGGGCAATTTTTTCCTCCCTGACTTATTATTTTGCCTGATAAATTTTCTTCTTTCTAAAAATTTACCATACTCTTATAAAGTCATGAATCCTTAGATATGAAATATTTTTCTTTTAATTTGTAAGTCTGTTATTGTGTAATAGTGAAGAATGCCTCTGTGCAGGACTGGGATTTCTTTATGGTTTTGTAGAACACATGTAGAATATTAGGGAATTATCATTTCAGTAAGTATTTCAGGATTATTAGCTGCTTACAAAAATAAAAATTGTGATTGTCCATCACTAAACATATGTTTTATTTCAATAGGTTCAAATAGAACAGAGTATGAAAACAGTTAACTTCTTTTGAATGTTTTGGTTTGTCCTACACTTTTCAGTTTGTCTGAGAATTAAAAAAGTGTATATACTTGATAAAAAATCATTATTTTAAATATCTAAAGCATATTCAAATCAAGTCTTACCCTACATCTAAAGATACTTCCATGCATCTTAAAAAAAGCTTTCGTTTCAGATATAAGTTTACTTCTTACGTGACCTTGCAAATCTTCTTTGCCTTCTCTCTCCTGTGGTAATGCAAGTAGAATAATTTTTTTAATTTTCAATCACTCAAGTCTTTCACCCTGATTCCTCTTTGTTTGTGTTCTTTTGTCTATGTCTTGTCTGTGGAAATTGTTCGTAAATAATATTGAAAAATATGTCTACTATGGTTATGTGTAGGTGTCATAGGTGAGCATTGCACTGAGCTGTGAAAGCCATTTCTAATTTGCATTCATTTGCAACTGTTTAATTCCAAATTCTTAATGATTTAAAATTTTAAGACTATGGTTGGCTGATTATCTATATTTTTCTAACCTATTCACTTATAGTTTCAAATAAAAATGTAGTTAATTATGACATAAAAATGCTGCTATTCATGGTGCCAATCTTCTACACTGTGATATTGGATCTAACTACTTGCTTGGGCTTTAGTAAAATTATTAGGACTAAGATTAGAGTTTAAAATATTGAACTTCTGTGACTAGTGGGTGACATAATTGCAGCTACTGCTCTGCTTAAATATCAAACAATGATATGCAGCATTTAAAATACAGCAATGCTTTTCTGTCATTCTTATATTTAAAGGAAAAATTTTAACTTCTTCATGTGCCACAACTAATGAAATACACAATGCTACTTCAATGCTTCTTAACTGTTAATACTGATTTTTGGGTTACCCATGGTACATGATACTGCTTTAACAAAGCTATTTTTGCCATGTCTCTGGAGTTTTTAAGAATATGTACACGGACTTCAAAGTTTGAAAATATTCAGGAGTATTAACAGTCGTTATTATTTAAATCGAGGAATATTAAGACTTGATTATACGCAGTCTTTATTGAAAAAATCGCCGATTTGCTAAATATCCAAAACTCTTGCCAACTATGATTCTTGGTTTCCATTATCTACAGTACTTGTTATTCGAGCACTTGGAGATTGTGAGATCCATGGCCTTGAAAATCAAGTCAAACACCTTAACATTGCAAATGAAGCATGATGACATTCAATTCAGGCTTTGGAGCAATTGATATGTGAACCATTCACGTCATTGCTTGGGTTGAAGCACTTGATATGGAGGTATATATTTGCTTCATGGTACCTCTGTGGGAAGTTTGAAGCACTTTGACATGAGAATTCAGATGGTAAGACATCACTCCCATGTGTATTAAGCAAGAATTAGAATGAACCTGTTTGCAGCTAATTGCGACACTCATTGACCATGACATCTGCACAAGGAGAAATAAGTGACTGATGGCATGATATTTTCTACATTTAGTGAATATATATTTGGGAAAAAATGTTATCCTTTATCTACGATGTAATGCACAAATGTATTATTACACATTCAAGCCTATTCAAAGAATAATATTACCTATTTATGACGGTAAATATTTGTGAAAGGTTGGTTTATCATTGCATATGAGGGAGAAAAAGATGGGCAAAGTTAATTTAGCGTTGAAAAAAGCAGTGGAATGGAATGAGACTTATGGCGGACTATCACTGGATGAGGAAAAGGGCACAAGCGATGTTCCCATTCTGCTTGAGGTTGAAGCAAATTTAAATTATTTGCAAGGAATAGGTGGGTGATTGGAGCTCGTCAATCACTCATAAATATTGCTAATTGAAAATAATTATGCTTCAAGACCACATTTTTGTGTCATGGAAAGAGCTGACTTGGAAATTTATTGCGACCTCCAATGTATGTTAAGGGAATCACTAAGCCATAAATAGTTATTTTTTCTCACTCCTCCATAGTAGCACTGTTTTGTCAAATTGGGAGAACTTGGCTTTTTACCTCATGCATCTCCATTCTGAAACAATTCACCGCAAATCCTTTTTTCTCAATATTTTACCTTGATGAAAGAATCCGAAATTCAGCTTCTGCTTCTCATGTTTGCAACTCTGTCCATTTATTAGCCACAAAAATTAAGGTTTTACCTGGCAGAAAATAATTATGTTTCACAATGAACATTGTTTCATTCTTAAAATTTAGCCATGAGCTTGGCCATGCCTCAATGAATCCCACAGCCACCATCAGATGTGATTTATGTATTGCTGGCAAGTGCTCTTCTAAAAAATTCCAAAGAAACTGCGGGAGATGCCGCAACAGTAACTTTTAACGGAGTCATCCGCTAATGTGCATTTCAATGCAACAATTTCAGAGTGTAAAAATCCCAGTCAAGGCGAATGATTTTTACACTCTGAAATTGTTGCATTGAAGTGCTCTTCTCTTAACTCAGTCAGGCTCACCATCTTCAAAATGTTAGCGTCATTGATCTTTCAAATTTTAAATTTTACTAAACTTATTACCTGCTTATTGTCAAAAATAAAATTAATGGATCTAGAATAAAATAATGGGTCTATTTGAATAAAATAAGTTTTCATTTTAACAATTTTTCCATGGGCATTCATATTTTCACTATCCCAACTTAGCAGCAGTGGTGTGCTAAAAATGATCGAGAAAATGCAACAGGTGAACAGCACAGGTGATAATAAATGCACAGTGAGATATTTAACATTGGCACTTACTGCCTTAAATCTCTTGAGGATGTTGTGCACTAATTATTGAAGATATTGAAAAGGGAATGACATCTTCTAATATGATGAAATTTAGGCTAATTTTATATTGGCTTTTGTTTTTATTTAAATTGGTGAATTTTGGCTTTTGCATGAAGCAGAGTAAGTTTACTACATTTTCCGGTGAACTTTTCTTGCTTGGTTGCAAATATATGCATAGCTTATACAAAAAATGGGTCACAGTCTCACACGTTATAATGTCCTTACAATAGTTTTAAACTGAATGCTCTTTTGAGATTCTCCTAACTATACATTTTTTCTAAAGTACAGGCTATGAATTCAAATGCATAATGCATAGTGTGCTCTCATATTGATGAAATAAGAGTTTCAGATATGTACTTCATGCTTGCTTGAACAACAAAAAATATATAATTCTATCTGCCAAACTCCGCAGTCCTTCAGTCTTGAATATTGTCATTTTAGACTGTGGACTGAACAATATCTGGTTGTATTATTGTGTATGGTTTTCAAACCCCACCACTAGAAACCATTAGATTGCATTATAAAAAAGTTCCAGGAATGACTTTTACCAATGTGTTGAATTTAAACTTAATTTACACTCAAATGAATGCAGTGCTTAAATTTTTCAATCAGCTCCCTAATTATTTGGGTATTCATCTAATCCTTCACCACACCTATGGGTGACACTGATGCACAGTTGCCATACTCTGTGTAAGCACTGTTTTAAATCAAGATACCTTGGTAACTTTAATAGGTATTAAATGAAACTCTGACTGCATCATTATGTTGGGATAATAATTTGCGACAATAGAAAGAATTTTTATCAAGATTCAATTGATGAAAGGGGTGCAACAATTGTTGTGAGCATCAATGTATAAGTTATGGGATTAACATAAATCAGTATAAGATAAAAGTAATGAGATTCTCAATAATCAGAAAGGTGATATTAAGTGTTCTCAAAGTATGAGGAAAACTACTGCAACTGGTAGAGAACTACCAGCAGATAGCTCTTTGAGGCTTTCTGTGGTCTGATGATGTGGAAGTTCTTTGTCTGCAGGGATCTCTTCCATGTAAGTTCATTTTTTGGGGTAACAAAAATGGGCATCTGCAAAGAAATCTAGGAAAGCACAAAGCTTCTGCCAGCATAGTTTCCTCAATTTTCCTCAACTTCAGTTTTGGATAAATATTTGTGTAGTAACAAGAGCATTGGATTTCGTTAATTGCAGAAACTTATGCAATGATGAGAGAGACTTTGATAATCAAGTCAGGTTAAAAGACAATAATTGAAAAAAAAACTATCAAAAATTTCAATTTGTTACAAATGCTGTACTTGAGGAAAGATGATGAGCATAGAGTTGGCGATTCAAAGAGGTGGGTTTCGGGAAGAATGCAGAGGGCATAATAAGTGGAGGAAGATGATATTGTTTTGAATAAAATACAATGTATGCATTCAAGTGAAATGTTGAAGGTCATGATGGAGGGAAACTTATGGGGAAGAGGGCATTTTTGAGGGCAATGAAATGGAATGGGAAGGAGACAGGAAAGAGTACCAAGTGTGTATTGACAATTTGAAATAGTTTTCTGGAGTCACCTAAAACCTAACTCTAATTGGTGGACTGTCAGTGACAATGAAATGAAAAGGTGTACATTTGCAAATATGTATGAATGTAACAATTTTTAATAGATTTTTACATGTATTTCATGGAAAATAATGTGTCATTGTCACTTATTCCTGCTTTTCATATGCTTTTTATAATCTCTACTTGAGTTTTCTGTTTTTAATTAATTATTCTCCATGTGCAAAATGATATTTCTAATGTTACTTCTAATATTAGGCATTTCTCACTTCATTCATTGACTCCAGTAGATTCTTAGTTGTTAACAAACTTATTTTCTGTTTCAAAGTCTTCAGGTGGGCCTTCAAAAACAATGACCTCTATTTTATCCCTAAGATATATTTCTTTTAGGTTAACAATTCTGCAATAGAAAATTCAGTAATTAGGAATCAGTGATCAGTTGATGGTTTAAATTGCAGTTCTTTTTTTACCTTGTTGAGCAAGCTCATCGATATCCTTTACCTATCCAATAATGATAACCTTCTATCTCAAGCAAATTATGTCATTGTCCAGAAATCCCTCTTTGAGTTGAAAGCTTGACAACTTCTAGAAGTGTGTCTTCTGCCAGTGTCTCTTTGATCTATGCTGGATATTATACTATTACAAAATTGCAATCAGTGTCAGTACCCTTGTTTGTACTTTTTAACCCACTTTTCATGTAATTTATTACATCAAAAATTGAATTGCTTAAATATAGAGTAAAAAATCAACTGTCCAACAATTGTTTTTATTCATCATTTTCTTCACAGTCAATAAGGGATTTCAGCATTCTGGTAAGTTATTGCAACAATGTTTCTGGCCTAAGGAGCTGATTTTAATGTCGTTGTGTCAGTGAAAGGCCCAGTAGATAAAGGTTACCTCCATTGTACATTGTATCGATAACTTTATGCACATTAAATCTGTAGGACTTTGCATATTTTCACTGGTAGTCAGACAATGACTCGATCTTAATATCAGCATGCTAGTCATGGCGTAGAAAAGATTTCAGAATCCATAACCATCATATATTTCAGGGTCAGACACAATTTAAGATGTGGAGATAAAAATTTGCCCAAGGAGTCAAATAGTATCAATTTGGATTTTTTGTATAAGTCCAATATGTGTTAAATAGTAGCTGTTGCATATGAATCCTTGTGTTCTAATTTCCAAAAAAACAAAATTTACCATCATGTTTGGTAAAATTTTGATGAAATTTGTTATTGTTCAACCCTTGAAAAGAAATAGTGTAATGGTTTCAATTCCTTATCATTCAGCCTTAGCCCTCACAATCTTGTTCACTTTTTTTCTAAAGCCCCGAGTGATCTCCAGCTTACACATGTCGCTTTAATTCTACATGAACATCTCATCATTACACATGACATTAAATTTCTTATCCCAATTTTTTAATATACTGAAATAGCTGCAGTGTAATGCCATGGTTTCTTATGTATGATTCAGTATTTTCAAATGTGTTGGTTATTTTTTTTCAAATGAAGTTTTCATGAAATATTTTCTTCAGTTCAATGTTAATCTTAATAATAATAATGTTTTTGACAAAGTGAGTGCATAATGATGATGGCATTTTAGAGAGATGCATTTTCGAGATGAATTTGAATTATTTACAATGTGACTGCTAATCATATATATTCCATTTGGACTGTGCCTTGAACTAATTCAGTATTATGAAATCTTATCCGTGATAATTTCTGTAAGAAATGTGTGTGAATATTTCAGTGATTTTTCTTTACTAGAAAAATGTAAGGAATTGAAAAGAATTAATGGCATACATTAAACTTGCTAATGCTGACTTGTGATGACCATATCTCCCAATTCAGGTATTAGTCCACAGAAGGTACATTAGCATATTAGAGTATTAGAGATGAGTTTTTCAACTATTCTTGCATGTTGCAAGGAACACATACTACTGACTCAGTATTAGGTAACATGGGTAGGTTTAAACATAATTGGATATAGAAGAGAAAATTAGGCTACATGCTGGCCTTGTAGTTTTGTGTGGTGTTATTTTGAGTAGCTTATATTTGTATAAAATATTGATACTGCATGGAATTGGAATATTAGAGCTATATTGTTGTAAGTGATGTTGCATTTTAAATTGTCATATTATGTTACTTTAAAGATTAAAACCTTTAAGTTATCCTTGCTAAGGCTATTGTAATGCTGATTTTGTGTGCTAAAATCATTTAATTCTTTCAATGTAACCCTGCACATTTGGTGGCCTATACCCCCTTCACTTTCTGTAAGTCTGTTTAGTGTTCTGTAGTGTTATTTGATTGAACTTTGATGAATTTTTATTGCTATGCCATTTTAAATTTATCAGAAATTAAAAACCTAAAATTGTAGTGATATTCAAGTACTTCTTTCCTTTCTCTCAATCCCATATCCATTTAATATCAAATATAGTAAAAGTGCTTGACTGTTTTCTACTTAAATGTTGATACCTCAATGTAGAAGTTATTGTTGATAATTATTTTGATTAATTTTCATGTTTTGTCTCAAATCATTGCAAAAAAATATTGACAGTTATTTACTGAAAGTATAGATCAAAATAATTATAAAAAAATCACTAATGTGATTTTTTTCTTGATTGAAGTTGCTATTTGAATTTCAGACTTAAACTTATAACTAGTGAAATAATGAGACAACAAATGATATATTTCAGATGAACAGTAATAATAAGAGATAATATTCTAACTCTTGAAAATATTAATAAATTACTAAGTTAAAGTTTTCATAGTTTTAAAATCCTATTAAAAGAGATTTTTCAGCAATTCAAATAGAACTTAATTTGTCCATTTTCATTTCAGTAAAATAACTTATGGGCATGGTTTAAAAGTTACTTCTTGACAATTTCCACTTCAATAGATAAAAGCATGGATTGAGAACTTATGAACTGGAAACTTTCTTTTCTTGATTTCTTATGAAATATAAATATGATTCAAAAGTCATTCAATGCTTAAATGTCAGCAAACATCGTACGCCTGTTTCAACCTCTCTATTACCTTTTAAATGCACCTCTTAATTTTATTTTTGTATCGAAACCGTTGAGGAATCTTGTAAATGTTTGTAATGAGTCTCGTGCTATGTCTGGATGGTCCAATATAGTATTTTCGCATAATCCAATGGCATTTAATCTTACTCCTCAGCCCTAAATGTTGGTCTCCTCTTCTTTTTTGCTATTTTTTCAGAAATAACAAAAGACTCAGCAAGTGAGGGTAACTTCAGTGAGGATGACTACGATCCCTCGAGGCGTGGAGCTCCCGGGATGAGAGGGGTGCATTACACAGAGAGGATGCCACGGAGTCACATGGACACTCGGCAGGGTCCTCGCCCACAGCAAGTGATGGGAGGGCCTGGCCCTCAGGGACCCAGGTATGTTTGCGTCTTTCGATTCCAAGAAGCAGTAGCTGTCTATTTTTAGGTTCACTAGTAGCACGTAATTTACATGACATCTTGAGTATGTGTAAATATTAACACATTTGTTGCTCGGTGAAGAGGTATGTGCAGTGACTTCATTTGACACTATCTTGTTTTCAAGCATTCTATTCCCCAGTCCATTAGATTAACTATGATTTTTGAAGTTAGAAGTTATGAAAATTTCTTGGATCAGACCAAAAAGTTTTTTAATGCTACCTCTTCATAGTAAGAAAAAAATAGAATCATTGCATTAAAAAATTGCAATTATATTAACTTTTATACATCGTACAATCCCTGAAATTCATCATCACTGCTGCTAAAATCTTCTGCACAGTTATTTTGCAATGTGAAATTCTGTAACCTTCTTTCACATTCCAGTGGCAGTTTTTGTAATATTGTAGTTCTGGTATGCATGCAGTGGCAATTTTTCTTCATGATTTGTTCACACCATAATGTTGTTTTGGGAAAATCATCAATAGACATACCTATCACTAATTTTCTTGCTTCAAAATAATTTTTTAATCCCATTATTCCTGTCTTTAATCCAGTTCTAAACATGTTCCTTGAGCTTTGGCCATTCAGGACCATGTGAAATTAAAGCTTTTTGTTACTCTTTTACTATCTGACTAGATGTATACACATGTTGTAAACATCAGAAATATATTTTCATTCTTACGTAAATTGCAAAATTACTCAGTTTAGGATAACTAGGCATATGAAATATCAAGTGATTTTCTTCTAAATCTGGCAGTGAGATCTATTTCAGCTTAAAGTGGTGAGGAATGACCCATATGCAAAGAATTGAATTCGTGGAATGACATGATTTCTGGGGATGGTTAGAAGAATGCTACATCATCCCCTTTGATTTAATCTTAGCCATTTAAATCACTTTCTGTCTCATTGATGGTGAATATCAGGCCCTTCTATCTGGAAACATTGGCAATTATGTGATCTTAAAAATGGATAGAATGACAAAGTCTATTCAGGCGTTAAATGTTTGAGAGAAGCAAGAAGTGGAGATAACCCGCAGAAGATGAGTGAACAATTAAATTCATATTCCCTCTCCATAAGAAGGAATGCATTCTGAATATTCCAGAAATAAAAAATAAATATTGTGTATAATTTTAACTCCTAGCTCTAGTGATAGACTTGTGAGGGGCAGTCTAATGAAAACCTATCAGACAAGCAAATTAAACCAGTTCACACACCGGCAAAGACATAACCCAACAACTGCTTGCACCTGTGAGTTGTCACTATGCAGTTCTCCTACCACAGTGAGATCAATGCATAACAATGAATTACATAACGATGGCAGTATCAATACATAACAACAATGTTGCCACCTTTTGTGCGGACTGGATTTTATGGTTGGTGTTCAGTTTTCAATTGACTGTCCCTTATACCCTCATGAAAGTATTTCAAAGGCTGAAGTCAAAAACAATTTAAATGCATTTTCCCACAATTTGTTCCGCATCAGCAAAACTTCTAACAAGTCTTCCATAGCCTCCAATAATTTGCAGAGGAATATAGGTAAAGATTGAAATTTTGACTAAAGAATAAAAGCTATACGAACAAAGTATGGTAGTTTGCTTTTCTGTTATATATTTAAATTTTAAAGTTGACCATTCATTTTGTTTACTTTGTTTGGTGATATATGGCTTGTTTTTTCTTGAAAAATTTGTTCTACAAAGTCATTGCAATATTCATAAGATTTACTACAGCCACAACTCATGGGAAACTCTCAGATAATGGAAAATGTTTGTACTATTAAAATTGGAATCAATAGTTTTGATTTAGACAGTGAGTTAGATTGTTTTAACATCTTGGTGAATAGTAAAAGAAAATAAGAAAATGACATTAGCATGTGTCAACTTAACGGAGGGTTCCTTTCTGTGGTTAAAAATGAAAGAGAATCCAATGGTAGCTCAAATAGCAGATTGGTCAAATTTCCCATTTGAAGTGGGAGTAGTGGAAGGAAGGCAACTAAATATAGATGTCATTTCATGCTTCATCAACTGCAGATACATGTCATGGCATTGAGCCAGTGGATAGAAGTATGCATTATTGATTCATGCTTGTGGAAAAACATTTGTTTTCAAATTCTTGTGATAAACACTCACTGGAGCAATTGCTACCTTCCTCAACACAAAGAGTTAAGTTATGCTCTTCATTCCCAGTCAATTTTATTTGGGATTTTAAAGGGCATTGAAAGTCAGTGGCCAGATACAGAAATATGATAATAATTTTTTGTAAGTTCAACCATGTTGAGGCTGGATATTTTGATGCTCTTGAATTTCAAATGACAAGTTTTTACTGAGAATGAGTTCTTGTCCTTGGTGTCAATGTCAATGCCAAGGTTGCACTACAATCAGAAAAGTAAATACAGAGTTATGCCCTTGGACGTCTCTAGTAGGCTGGGACTTGTCTGTGTAAAGAGAGCGGTGAGGGGTTAATGGTGGCGGAGGAGGCAACTAGCTCTCTCCAACTCATTTCAACACATAATGGAGCATAACCATTGATTCATGGAAGTCTATCTCTCTCAAGTTACTGCATGCACAGGCTTAACTGTGGAGCATTATTTTGGGAATAATTCCTTCAGGAAGGAACTTTGCAGCAGCCAAATACCTCCTCTAATAACTAATAATTATTCACCCTACTGAAGCAACCCTGAGTACTGGCATAGATGCACTCCCAAAGAACCCCTCACTCATTTGAAAAAAATCATCTTATTATTAAATGCCTCTCTTCAGCAAGAAGGGATGATAGGTGAAGTCCTAAATCTTGGAACGCCATGTAAAGTGAGTGGTAATTAATTTGAGAATCTAGAGAGAATGCTCACCTCACATATTTGCTGCCAGAGGTCTCAGAGCAATAGCCTAAAAGATTTGTTTTATCAATCTCACCTTACGCAATGGTTTCACTCAATCTTCTTCATGTCCAAGATTATGCTGATTGTATTATGAGCTTATTATGTGTGTCTGTCTGCCCAATTTGATGGTGTTGATTTTCCTTTGCATACTTAACTAATTTATAGATATACTTGTATATGCAATAGATAGTTATAATTTTAGACTTTAAAAAGTATGACATGCCAACAAGTTTTTAAATGGCTTTTTATTTGGAACAGAGGTATATTTTCATACTCTTTCAGTGTCTCCACAGCAATAAGCAGTACTTAATATAGCTTTAGAATAAGTCATGTGCATTCATTGGGGTGAAATATGAGACTTGAGCAGTTTTCTAATTAGATACAGAACTAAGCACAATTTAATGTATATACCTTTGGTGTGGTCCTCCCAAGATTGTTTCTTGTCAAGATGGAGCCTTAACAACTTTGCAGAAGTAATCTATTTAAGAATTTCTTTCATTATTGAAAGTCGCAATGTAGTGCATATGCTTCAGCCTTTTTATCATGTTGCTCAGCTCATTTATTCAGGTGTTAATCGATATGGAATTGACTAAGGTCTTATAAGAATGGTACATGTGCATATGCAATGGCTTCCTTTTGGAGATCAACATGAAGTTATCTTCTCTTAATCATTTTTCTCACCCAATCTTTTTCATTTTTCTCCTAGGACTAGTACCAATACCAAGTCCTAGGCATAAAAAATACCTAGAATCCTTGCCCTAAATGCTGGTAACTGTGATTTCTAAAATTCTTGCTGATATCAAATTATTGTTGCCTAGTTTTCTAGTTGCTCTTGTTACCAATTGTTCACTCCACATATGTTTAAAATGGTTAAAATACGGCAAATGTAGTCTAAATTAATAATTTATTTGCATGGTAATCTATTGCAACCTTCAGCTCAAGATTTATCATCTTGATAATAAGGAACCAATGTTGCGATCATCTTAAGTATTGGTATCTAGTTTTCTTTTCTTACTGAACCCCTGTTTATGGCAAAAATGACCATCAAAGGTGTACCTTAATTGTCTTTATTCATTCTTTATCTGTATCCACTTAAAGACTGTTGAAGTTGACTTTATTTCTTACCACTTTTAAAGAACAGCTTTTCAGGATAAATGGTACTATTAAAAAATCAAATCAGCCAACAGGTGACTTGGGGAGGCTTCACAATATGCATTGTATGTTACCAAATTTATATATTAATTGGAGGCAACAGTTTTCAGCAATATTGACATTTGCCGAGTGGGAAATGTTATGTAATGCCTAAGTAATTGTTCAAAAATCTCTTAGGAGGCATTATTTGGTGGACATTTGCTGGCTTAAAAGTATTTACTTATTTTTGTGTTTCATTTGTTTATTTGAAAAGTGAACATCAGTGGATTTCATTTTAATTAGTGATAGGCCAGTTTGGTTCTTTGTTTCCCAGTTCCATTGGTTTTTGAGACTACAAGTATTGAGTCAGAAACAACATTTTTCAAAAGTTAATTCAAAAACATCATTTCTACGACTGATAGTTATATCAAATTGATGTAGTTTCACGCAGTAAAACCTCATATAAATTCATTGTATCTCCAAATCATGTCAAATGCCCCATGAAATATTTATAGATCAAAGTATTACTGTGTTGCCCTTTATGTGAGCATAAAATGGTCACTCACTTAACTGGGATTCCCAATTAGAGCTCATCTTGATAAATTACATAATGAATTGGAATTACTGTATTTTCTTATTGATAATGCATGCGTTTTCTACACAAAAATGTTTGCATGGTCAAAAAACTGACAATGCGTGTTGTGTAATGAAAATTGAAAAAATCCAAGCACAGACATATTTTTATACACACACATACTACAATATAGATGTATTTTTACACACACTATATTTTATTTTTACTTTACATGGAAATAGATGTAAGGAAAACAGGTAGGAACATGTATAAAGGACGACCACAGTAGAGGTGGGGAAGGCGGAATCGAATGGATCACAAGAGTAACAATATTTCTTTGACCGGGACATGAACATTGGATCTTTCCACTTGCCAGGCGGATGCTCTAATAGCTTGAGCTATTGAGGAAACGTAATTTACACTGAGATCCATGGGTTTAATATGTTACCAAGTGCCCCGATTCTTTGGCCAAAGAGAATTTATATATTTATATATATAACCCATAAACACTGTAATCAACCCGAAGGTCGGTTTAATAATAATAATAATAATAATAATAATACTTTATCCATTTTAAAAATGGTACAACCATATTAAATGTCGTCAATATAAGTATTATTTAACATATAAACATACTTTCTTAAATGTGATGAAGATTGTCACAAAAGAATTCATCCAATGAGTAAAGTGGGTGAGCAAGTAACCAGGTATATACCCTATTCTTGAAACTCTGGATACCATCTGATTTCAACTGAGTAGGCAGATAGTTATACAGTCGTATGTTCATATTGTGAAATGTGTTGTAAGTTGATGACAATCTACAATAAGTAGTATTTAGATTCGATTTACCTCTTGTGGAATAGTTATGGAGGTTGGATCTTAATTGGTAAGTTTCTAGATTAACTTTCACATGAATCAGAGCCTTAAAGATATACAAACAAAATACAGTCATGATTCTATACCTAATAAAAAAAGGTTTGCAGGAATCACGTGGTGGTATATTAGCAAGAGAGCGAATAGCTCTCTTTTGCAGTAGCAAAATTTGTTTAACATGAGGGGAATGACCCCATAACTCAACACCATAATTCAAATTACATTGAAAGAAGGCATGGTAAAGTGTTAAACGATACTCATTTGAAATGATAAAGTTGAGCTTTCTTAACATATAAACAGCTTTACTAAGTTTATTACAGGTCTGACTGATGTGAGTCTCCCAATTAAGTTTTGTATCAATATAAATTCCTAGTATTTTAGCAGTTTCAATATCAGTTATTTTTGATTTAAGACTGCACACAATATGCTGAGTTTTGTTAGTATTTAATTGTAAATGATTAACATCAAACCATTCCTTAGCCTGTTTTTGGATAGCGCTAGATCGTAACTTTGCATCTTCTGGATGTTGACACTTTTGCCCAAAAGTAGTGTCATCAGCATATAAAACAGATCTAGGTTTCATATTACAGGGCAAATCATTAATCATGATAATGAAAAGTACTGGGCCAAGCACAGAGCCCTGTGGTACACCACATTTTACTTTAAGAGCTGCAGACCGACAGCCATCAAGTTCAACCAATTGGTGGCGATCATCCAAATATGACTTCATTAGTTTCAGAATAGGTGAAGGTAGAGTTCACCCAGAACTAAGCCCTATTCGGCGTGTGAAAATTCACACATCAGGGTAAGGGGGCCAGTTCCTTTCCCTGTGCCGGTTATGGTTTCCCATCAGGGGGATGTTTCACCCACCAAAAGGAGAAAAAGACAACACACAAGAGGAAAGAGTGTAGGTAAGCAATCATACAATAAATAAGAAAGGATAGGAACAGTGAGTTTGATGGCACGCATAGCCAGAAGAAAGAGACAAGGCACATTGGCTAAATACACATTCAAACACGAAATCTCGTCATATGGCAAACAAATTTTCATTCACATGGAAACAGATATCATTGATAGATATCGATTCCACCTTCCCCACATTTACTGTGTTTGTCCTTTATATGTGTTCCTATCCCTTTCCCTTACATCTATTTCCATGTGAATGAGTCTTTATTCGTCGTATGGTGCCATATAACATTCATATATAAATATATATATATATATATATATATATATATATATATATATATATATATATAAAAATAAATAAATAAATAAATATATGTGTGTATATATATATATATATATATATATATATAT
>NW_027286984.1:0-7500 GCF_022747635.1 Hetaerina americana | reverse complement strand
TTTCGAAATCTACGAAAAAGGCAAATACCTCCCTTTGGTTGTGTTCTATATTCCTCTCGATTAATAGTCTCATTACTGGGATGGCATCACGCGTACCTCTCCCCTTCCTAAACCTAAACTGATCATCCCCTAAGTAATCATTTGCCCTACTCTCTATCCTTTTGTTTATGATCCTGAGAACAACTTTAGCTGCGTGGGATATGAAACTAATTGTCCTGTAGTCCTCACATGACATGGCCTTTTACTTTTTCGGAATAGGAACTAATACTGATCTCACAAAGTCTTCCGGCCAGATTCCCTCCTCTTAGATGCTGCGTATCAGCCCATATAGTCTCTTCCTCCCACATTTTCCTAAGCATTTTAAAAGTTCCACGGGAATGTTATCCACCCCCACGGCCTTATTTAGTTTCATCTCCCTTAATGCCCTTTCTATCTTATTGTCTAGTATGCCTGGACCTAAGCTATCTTCCTCTACGTCATGTTTCTTTTCAATGTCTAACTTTGTTGGTCTAAGCTCTTTACTAAACAGTTCTTCTATATATTCCTTCCATCTCTCTTGGATCTTTTCTGCGTCAACTATTACCTTACCCACCTTATCTCTAACTGCTATTGTTGATCTCCCTTTCTTACTTCCCGATAAAGATTTAACTTTGCTGTACAGCGCACCGATTTCACCCTTCCTCTGCAGACTTTCCATAACCTCGCACTGCTTCTTCCACCATGCTTATTTTGCTTTATTTGTTGCCTGCCTCAATTCATTGTTTAATTCTTTGTACTTCATTTTGCCTAATTCTGTATTTATATTCCTCAATTTTCCCCGCTCATCCATCTTTGTAATCATCTCACCCGTGATCCATGGTTTCCTAGTCGTTTTAGCGTTAATGGATCCAATAGTGTCTTTTGTGGGTTTAGACAACCCTTTCTTGATACTTTCCCATTTTTCTCTGATAGTACTTAGCTCTTTACCATCCTCCATGATTTGCTCTACCACCTGTTTGTATTCCTTCCTTTTCAAACCATTTAATGCTTCTACATTCCATTTTCTAACTCGCCGCCCCTGCCTTATCATTTTGAAACAGACGCTAGATTTCATAACAACTAAATTGTGGTCAGAATCCGCATCCGCTCCTGGGAAGCTGTGCGAATTTATCATGCTGTTCCTAAACCTGTGTCTAACCAGGATATAATCTAGCTGATACCTTCTTGAGTCACCTGGCATTTTCAATGTATACTTGCGTCTTTTGTGGTGTCTAAACCAAGTGTTGGTGATGACTAACCCCTGTCTCCTGCAGAACTCAACTGCTTTCTCCCTGCGGTCATTCCTTGTGCCTAAACCGTAGTCCCCCACCTCATCACGATCTCTTCCTTCGCCTACCGTCGCATTCCAATCCCCCATCTCTATCAAATGTTTCCCTGCAGGAACACATGCATTTATGTCCTCTAACTGGTCGTATATCCTATCGACCTCTTCTTCTTTATGGTTGCTCGGTGGCGATTATACCTGAATAATAACCAAGTTCGTTGGTTCTGCTTGTATCTCTACTAGTAGTATTCTATCCATTACCTGATCTTTGTTTGCTACGCTTCTTCCTTGATAGAGGGGAGAATGTTGGGCTAAAGAGGAAAGGGAAGGAACAGGATAGGAATGTTGGACGGGATGAAGGGAGGAAGAAGGTACTCAGAAGTGAAGAGGGACCTGATGTAGATGTTTCCCTAGTAGTCACAAAATATTTATTTAGGAGCTGTGCCCATCTGAAAACCTACCTTAACCAGTAGATTACCTAATATAATAATATATATTATTTCGACGGCAAAATAGAGCACAAATAAAATAGTAACACTAAAAGGGCACTCACATGGTTAATTATTTAAGCTTTCGGCTTTCTCTGAGGCCTTCTTCAAGTAAGACTGAAAATTTGCTGGAAAGGGGTAAGTGGTCGGGGGTGAGGAGGTGCATGGAAATCTGGGAGGGAAATCAAAGATGGCGGTTAAGGGTGGGAATTTGGAAAGATCAGAATGCTAATATATATATGCTGATTCACGAGTTCTCACCTCTATATTGGTGGCTGAATGGGGTAGGCATTCTAGGATGCTGAGAGCAAAACACTGGTCGAATGAAAGTTTGTGGGAATTGGCGTGTGAAGGAATAGGAAGAGAAGAGATTGAGGCAGGATTTCAGGAGTACCGGTGATTGTTCATTCGAATGGAAGAGGGGGTAATGCATTCGCCTATGTAAAATGAAGTGCATTGTTTGCATGACAAAAGATAAATAATGTTTTTTGAGAGGCAATTAGCATGGGAACGAGGTGAGGGGGCAATGAGGGGATGTGGGGAGAGGGGAGTAGATCTAATAAGTAGACAAGTTTTACATCGGGGGCGGTTGCAAGTAGGGGAAATATTAGGAAGTTTGTTGCAGGGGGCACCAAAGGGTTGGTGGATATCGAAGGTTTTTGAGATTGGCGGGTTGTCTGTATGCAAGAGATGCACATTGGGGTAGTAAGGATGAGGTTACGTCATTGCCATGTAAAATAGGGAACAGTTCTTTAAGGAAGGCTTTCAGTCTGTCTGGGGAAATAGGTGGTGCAAAGGTTGAGTCATGTGTCAGATGTGGGCTTGTTTTTATGTGGTGTGTGTGGTCGGGTGGAGTGGTGGATTTTATTTTATAGGAGCTTTAATGGGTAACTGCATTTGAGGTGTGGAAGATGTAGATTGTCAAGGTATTTGTTGAGAGTGGCTGTGATGCTACAAATTCGGTGTCCACGGATAGAGGGAGAGTTGGGAATCGAGCGTTTGGTGTGTTGCGGATGACAGCTTGTGTGGTGTAGGTATTGCTGATGGTTAGTGGCTTTGATGTGCACGGAATTGGTGAATTTGTTGTTTAGAACTGAGATGTCTGTGTCAAGAAAGGTGATGGTTAAGCCTGAAATGGAAGAGGTGAATTTAACAGTGAAAGATGAATTTAAGGTGGATAAGAAATTATTGAGAGACTCAGAGCTATGTGCCCAAAGAATAAAAATGTCGTTTATGTAGCGGACCCAGAAAAGAGGTTGGAAGGGTTGCTGTGACAGGAAAGTCTCCTCCAGATGGCCCATGAAGAGACTGACATATAATGGTGCCATCCTTGTTCCCATTGCTGTGCGTTTGGTCTGTAGGTTAAAAAAAATTGGAAAGAGAATGCATTTTTAGTCAGAACAAAAGTGGCAAGATTGAGGAGAGATTAATTCGAGGGGCACTGGGTTAGGGGGCTTAGAGAAAGATAATGCTGGAGGGAGGATAAGCCTTCTGCATGGGGAATAGAGGTATAAAGCGTTACGTTTTAAGTGTTACCATTTTATTTGTGTTCTATAGTGCCGTCCAAATATATAAATACACAACAAGGATACCCTGATTCTCTCCTCCATAAGAAAATACTCAAACATTCCTACACCCCCAAGCCTGCCTCAACCACAGACTCCCAGTCTCTCTCAATCTGTACTACCTACTTCCCAGGCATTCATTCCCTCAAATTCATCCTCAAAGACCTATTCCCATCCTCAAAAATCACAACACTTCCTCCAACCTTCTTCCCAAATGCCCCTCTGTCACCTTCAAACGTCCCGCCAACCTAGCAGATATCCTCAAATCCACCAGGCCACTCTCAAAATCCCCTCACACCCCCAGAGCCGTACCCACTCCATGTCATCGAGGAGGATGTAAAACCGGCCCTTTTTTCACCACTCCACCCCTCTTTATCCCACCTTTTAAATCTCTCCCGCCCTTCCCCCACTCATCTTGCACTTCCAAGAATGTTGTTTATCTTCTAAATTGTAAACTCTGCCCGTCCTTTTGCATAGGCCAATGTCCCACACCACTTAACATTAGGATTAATAACCACCACGCCTCGTGCAATCCCTCCTCCCTGTCCGCGGGTCTCCCCATCCCTAAACATGCTTCCCATCATAATACCCCTTTCAACCAGTATTACAATGTTTCCGTCCTAGCGTCCCTTCCCACATCCGATAACCCCATAGAATTAAAAACTCTTGAAATGGCATTCATTTACATCTGTATGGACTATCAGCATCCGGGCCTCAATGTCGTTCACTGATAGGAGTGGCCTAAAATTGTTACTTTGTGGAAGCGATGCATATCGGAGGGTTGAACACTTAGTTTTTCCGCATGAGTTTTGGTGTGCGTGGCCTTTGTTTTGACTTGCGAAGTCTTGATCAAGGCTTTGTAAGTTGAAACCTGGGTCCCGGATGTTGCAATAGTTGCGGTGAGCAGATTGTTTTCTTTTCCTATTTTGTGTCCATTCCACCTCCTCCCTCTCCCTCCTTCCCTATCTCCGCTCCCCTCTAGCCTCTCCTCTCCCTTTCCTCTCCCCAACCATTCCTCTCACCCCTCCTCCACCTCCCATTCTCCCCTTCCCCTGGCCCCCTTCCCTTTCTCTCGCACCCCTCACCTCTACTATTCCAGCAGTCATTACTTCTCTATCTTCCGATGAAGACGGAGTAGAATTCCGTTGAAATTATCAAGAAATAACGTGTGAGTTTTCATTTTTTTGTGTTTCTATATTGTTTGTTACTGTGTAATGTACTCTCTCTCTCTCTCTATATTGCAATATAGAGATATATATATATATATATATATATATATATATATATATATATATATATATATATATATACACACATATATATATACATATATATATATATATATATATATATATATATATATATATATATATATACATATATATATACATATATATATATATATATATATATATATATATATATATATATATATATATATATATATATATATATATATATATATATATATATATATATACATATATATATATATATATATATATAATTTATATATATATATATAATTCAATTATATATATTCATTACTTCTATATCTTCAGAGGAAGACGGATTGTTTCCGTCGAAATATCAAGAAATAACGTGTGAGTGTTCTTCTTTTTTTGTGTTTCTATATTGTGTGTTACTGTGTATTGTACTATTCGGCACTTCCGTGTTACGTCTACGAAAGCATATATATATATACATATATATATATATATATATATATATATATATATATATATATATATATATATATATATATATATACATATATATATATATTGATGGAAAAATTGATGAAGGGTGTATGGATCGGTAGTGGGAAAGGGAGAATGTTTGGCAAACGAGGAAAGGGCAGGAACAGGATAGGGATGTTGGATGGGAAGAAGGGAGGAAGGAAGTACCCAGAGATAAAGAGGGTTTTGATGCAGAGTAGGTTACTGGATTGTGTTTTTTAGCAGTTACAAAATATTTATTTGGTAGACGTGTCCATCAAAAACCCACCTAACCATTAGATTACTTATTTATAATAATATTCTAATAAGGTGGCAATTTCAATGACAATAATTGAGTTTTTTCTTAGCATTGCCATGTCAATCACTTGATATACATCCATTCACCAGAACTGAAACCAAGAGCCAAAATAAAGAAACAAACTGGTACCATAATAGAAGAGAAGTGGAACTTACCTATCACTAATTATAGTGGTCAATCACCTTTGGTTATAATCGATGGTTTCAGGCATTATTTTATGAACCTGAAGATGACGTTGTACGTCGAAACCCGGGTCGTGTGTTTGTGAAATAAATCTGTGGAATTACAAAGTATTATTTCATCCGCTTAAGACCTTTGGTTATGTGAAGGAGGAATTCAACGGATAAGTGGGATAAGAATCCAAATTCAAATATCCAATGTCAGTTATATAAAATGCTCCACATCTTCAATCTACCATGCTTGTTTACTTGACTGGAAGGTGTTTTTTGGTTTTGTGCCCAATAAATATGATCATAGTAATAACTCCACATATTATACTAGCTAGCGCATTATATGTTACCTTAACCTCTTTCCTCCTACCCCTTCCATTTACACACGTATAGTTTGGGAGTCTCTCTGAGCATTGAATTGAATTCTGACCATTTCGAACCACCAGGGACATGCATGATCCATATTATGATCAGAGGCACCAAAGGCACCACCATGCACCGGATGGAAGGGAGAGGGCCGTGGGAGGTGGGCCGGCACCCGGCAGTGCATTCCGTGGAGGACCAGCTGGGCCAGACTATGCCGCAGGCCGTGGCAGGGGTGCTGTGGGTCCTGGTGGTCCAGGTGCTGTTGGAGGGCAACACTATGCCCCCGGCACGGGTCCGCCTCCTGCAGGTGGTGCCAGGGAGGGCGGAAAGCGTATTCGGTGGTTTGTGGCACTGTTTGACTACGATCCCACAACAATGTCTCCCAACCCAGATGCATGCGAGGAGGAGCTGCCATTCTCAGAAGGGGACTCTATCAAGGTGTGTGGTGCATGTCTTTCATGTGTGCAGCTCACTCCACCAAATTTCCCAGTTTGATTCAAGGGTGCGTATTGATCCATGCTTATGTCATTGATAGCACTTTGTTGTAGCAGTTCTTATTATCACATCAGCGCAAATAATTGCGAGTATTTGTGGTGCTGCCCTGGAGTGAGCATATATTCTTGTGTCAATCTTACCACGCACTCCAGCCCAAAGGCTTGAGAAACAGTTGAGTGTTAACCCCAAATAATTTTCAATGAAAAGATGCTGGATTGGAACACAATCTGATGCACTGATGCTGAAAAGGAAGCAAAAATCCTAATTCAACCTCATAATTTTACTGCCGTATATTATGTCCATTCAAGATGCAATGTAATATGTACCCTCACCTGTGAAAGGTGAAATAATGTGAAATTTTCATTGAGCAAGTGTGGGAAGAAACTTTTTTAATTGCCAAGCCCATTCAAAGATGACCAGAATTTGACTCTGCATACAGCAATTATATGTCGAATATTAAGTATTTAATAACATTTAAATGACTGAATATGCTGTTATAATATGACAACTAGTGAGAAAAGCCCAATCGTTTTCTTGTATCTAAAGGAAAGCTTTTATAAAGTTCAAGCTATTCAAATATATAGGTTGTTGTGAAAAATATGCTTCATTAGTCAATTATAAAATTTTTTTTCAATATTCATCAGGTGTTAGCACTTGAAAAAATTACGTAAGCTGATAAAGTTTATTTCCATATAAAATTCTTGCAAAAATAGAAGGTTAACTGAATTCACAATCATTATTGGACAATCACATATACTGGTGATAGTATTAGATTATATTGAAATGAAATGAAATAATTTACTTTGTAATTCCACACACTTTATTTAAAAAATATGACCCAGGTTTTGACGTTCAGCGTTGAAACCTGGGTCGTGTTTTTTTTAAATAAAATGTGTGGAATTACAAAGTAAATATTTTCATATCATTTCAATATGTTATGCGAATTCCATAAAGTTACGCCTGAGACAACCACTAGTATTAGATTACTCTATGGCTTCAACTTCCCAGCCCAGGGACAGTATCTATAAAAAAAATATTCATCCAAAAAGTAAGTTAATCACTGACTGAAAATGACC
>NW_027286983.1:0-167574 GCF_022747635.1 Hetaerina americana | reverse complement strand
GCGAAAAACAACAATCTTCCATTATAGAGTTAATGTTTGAGGTGTATAGAAGGCATTTATTTCATTTTTAGAAATTTTAATTTTTCACATTTTTCCATGAAAAGTGCCAATACCCCCCCCTTTGGGTTCTAGGTGAAATTCTCACTCGACCCAATCAAACAAAAATGTTTCCATGGTGTGTATTGTTGTTCATTTTCATCAAATAAACAAAATAAAACCCAGAATAAATCATTAAAGACAAGAAATGAGCATAAAAGATGCCTCAGCGCAAGTGTTAATGTTAGTAAAAGAGCCCAAATTTCAAAAAATATTGCGAAAAACCACAATCTTCCATTATAGAGTGAATGTTTGAGGTGTATAGAAGGTATTTATTTCATTTTTAGAAATTTTAATTTTTCACATTTTTCCATGAAAAGTGCCAATACCCCCCCTTTGGGTTCTAGGTGAAATTCTCACTCTACAAAAATAATACAAAAATGTTTCCATGGTGTGTATTGTTGTTCCTTTTCATCAAATAAACAAATAAAACCCAGAATAAATCATTAACGACAAGAAATTAGCATATAAGATGCCTCAGCGTAAGTGTTAATATTAGTAAAAGAGCCAAAATTTCATAAAATATTGCGAAAAACAGCAATCTTCCATTATAGAGTGAATGTTTGAGGTGTATAGAAGGCATTTATTTAATTTTTAGAAATTTTAATTTTTCACATTTTTCCATGAAAAGTGCCAATACCCCCCTTTGGGTTCTAGGTGAAATTCTCACACGACACAAATCAAACAAAAATGTTTCCATGGTGTGTATTGTTGTTCATTTTCATCAAAAAAACAAAATAAAACCCTGAATAAATCATTAAAGACAAGAAATGAGCTTAAAAGATGCCTCAGCGCAAATGTTAACGTTAGTAAAAGAGCCCAAATTTCGAAAAATATTGCGAAAAAATAAAATCTTCCATTATAGAGTGAATGTTTGAGGTGTATAGAAGGCATTTTTTTAATTTTTAGAAATTTTAATTTTTCACATTTTTCCGTGAAAAGTGCCAATACCCCCCCCCTTTGGGTTCTAGGTGAAATTCTCACTCGACACAAATCAAACAAAAATGTTTCCATGGTGTGTATTGTTGTTCATTTTCATCAAATAAACAAAATAAAACCCAGAAAAAATCATTAAAGACAAGAAATGAGCATAAAAGATGCCTCAACGCAAGTGTTAATAATAGTAAAAGAGCCCAAATTTCAAAAAATATTGCGAAAAACAACAATCTTCCATTATGAAGTGAATGATTGAGGTGTATAGAAGGCATTTATTTCATTTTTAGAAATGTTAATTTTTTACATTTTTCCATGAAAATGCCAATACCCCCCCTTTGGGTTCCACGTGAAATTCTCGATCGACACAAATCAAACAAAAATGTTTCCATGGTGTGTATTTTTGTTCATTTTCATCAATTAAACAAAATAAAACCCAGAATAAATCATTAAAGACAAGAAATGAACATAAAAGATGCCTCAGCGCAAGTGTTAATGTTAGTAAAAGAGCCAAAATTTCAAAAAATATTGCGAAAAACCACAGTTTTCCATTATAGAGTGAATGTTTGAGGTGTATAGAAGGCATTTATTTCATTTTAAGAAATTTTAATATTTCACATTTTTCCATAAAAGTGCCAATACCCCCCCTTTGGGTTCTAGGTGAAATTCTCACTCGACACAAATCAAACAAAAATGTTTCCATGGTGTGTATTGTTGTTCATTTTCATCAAATAAACAAAATTAAACCCAGAATAAATCATTAAAGACAAGAAATGAGCATAAAAGATGCCTCAGTGCAAGTGTTAATGTTAGTACAAGAGCCCAAATTTCAAAAAATATTGCGAAAAACCACAATTTTCCATTATAGAGTGAATGTTTGAGGTGTATAGAAGGCATTTATTTCATTTTTAGAAATTTTAACTTTTCACATTTTTCCATGAAAAGTGCCAATACCCCCCCTTTGGGTTCAAGGTGAAATTCTCACTCTACACAAATAATACAAAAATGTTTCCATGGTGTGTATTGTTGTTACTTTTCATCAAATAAACAAAATAAAACCCAGAATAAATCATTTACGACAAGAAATGAGCATATAAGATGCCTCAGCGCAAGTGTTAATGTTAGTAAAAGAGCCCAAATTTCAAAAAATATTGCGAAAAAAAAACAATCTTCCATTATAGAGTGAATGTTTGAGGTGTATAGAAGGCATTTTTTTCATTTTTAGAAATTTTAATTTATCACATTTTTCCATGAAAAGTGCCAATACCCCCCCCCTTTGGGTTCTAGGTGAAATTCTCACTCGACACAAATCATACAAAAATGTTTCCATGGTTTGTATTGTTGTTCATTTTCATCAAATAAACAAAATAAAACCCAGAATAAATCATTAAAGACAAGAAATGAGCATAAAAGATGCGTCAGCGCAAGCGTTAATGTTAGTAAAAGAGCCCAAATTTCAAAAAATAATGCGAAAAACAACAATCCTCCATTATAGAGTGAATAATTGAGGTGTATAGAAGGAATTTATTTCATTTTTAGAAATTTTAATTTTTCACATTTTTCCATGAAAAGTGCCAATACCCCCCCCTTTTGGGTTCTAGGTGAAATTCTCTTTCGAAACAAATAACACAAAAATGTTTCCATGCTGTGTATTGTTGTTCATTTTCATCAAATAAACAAAATAAAACCCAGAATAAATCATTAAAGACAAGAAAAGAGCATAAAAGATGCCTCAGCGCAAGTGTTAGTGTTAGTAAAAGAGCCCAAATTTCAAAAAATATTGCGAAAAACAAAAATCTTCCGTTATAGAGTGAATGTTTGAGGTGTATAGAAGGCATTTATTTCATTTTTAGAAATTTTAATATTTCACATTTTTCCATAAAAGTGGCAATACCCCCCCCTTTGGGTTCTAGGTGAAATTCTCACTCGACACAAATCAAACAAAAATGTTTCCATGGTGTGTATTGTTGTTCATTTTCATCAAATAAACTAAATAAAACCCAGAATAAATCATTAAAGACAAGAAATGAGCATTAAAGATGCCTCTGCGCAAGTGTTAATGTTAGTAAAAGAGCCCAAATTTCAAAAAATATTGCGAAAAACAACAATCTTCCATTATAGAGTGAATGTTTGAGGTGTATAGAAGGCATTTATTTCATTTTTAGAAATTTTAATTTTTCACATTTTTCCATGAAAAGTGCCAATACCACCCCCTTTGGGTTCTACGTGAAATTCTCACTCGACCCAATCAAACAAAAATGTTTCCATGGTGTGTATTGTTGTTCATTTTCATCAAAAAAACAAAATAAAACCCAGAATAAATCATTAAAGACAAGAAATGAGCATTAAAGATGCCTCTGCGCAAATGTTAATGTTAGTAAAAGAGCCCAAATTTCGAAAAATATTGCAAAAAAATAAAATCTTCCATTATAGAGTGAATGTTTGAGGTGTATAGAAGGCATTTTTTTAATTTTTAGAAATTTTAATTTTTCACATTTTTCCGTGAAAAGTGCCAATACCCCCCCCTTTGGGTTCTAGGTGAAATTCTCACTCGACACAAATCAAACAAAAATGTTTCCATGGTGTGTATTGTTGTTCATTTTCAACAAATAAACAAAATAAAACCCAGAATAAATCATTAAAGACAAGAAATGAGCATAAAAGATGCCTCAGCGCAAGTGTTAATGTTAGTAAAAGAGCCAAAATTTCAAAAAATATTGCGAAAAACAACAATCTTCCATTATAGAGTGAATGTTTGAGGTGAATAGAAGGCATTTATTTAATTTTAAAAATTTTAATTTTTCACATTTTTCCATGAAAAGTGCCAATACCCTCCCCTTTGGTTTCTAGGTGAAATTCTCACTCGACACAAATCAAACAAAAATGTTTCCATGGTGGGTATTGTTGTTCCTTTTCATCAAATAAACAAAATAAAACCCAGAATAAATCATTAAAGACAAGAAATGAGCATAAAAGATGCCTCAGCGCAAGTGTTAATGTTAGTAAAAGAGCCCAAATTTCAAAAAAATATTGCGAAAAACCACAATCTTGTATTATAGAGTGAATGTTTTAGGTGTATAGAAGGCATTTTTTTAATTTTTAGAAATTTTAATTTTTCACATTTTTCCGTGAAAAGTGCCAATACCCCCCCCTTTGGGTTCTAGGTGAAATTCTCACCCGACACAAATCAAACAAAAATGTTTCCATGGTGTGTATTGTTGTTCATTTTCATCAAATAAACAAAATAAAACCCAGAATACATCATTAAAGACAAGAAATGAGCATAAAAGATGCCTCAGCGCAAATGTTAATGTTAGTAAAAGAGCCCAAATTTCAAAAAATATTGCGAAAAACAACAATCTTCAATTATAGAGTGAATGTTTGAGGTGTATAGAAGGCATTTATTTCATTTTTAGAAATTTTAATTTTTCACATTTTTCCATGAAAAGTGCCAATACCCCCCCCTTTGGGTTCTAGGTGAAATTCTCACTCGACACAAATCAAACAGAAATGTTTCCATGCTGTGTATTGTTGTTCATTTTCATCAAATAAACAAAATAAAACCCAGAATAAATCATTAAAGACAAGAAAAGAGCATAAAAGATGCCTCAGCGCAAGTGTTAATGTTAGTAAAAGAGCCCAAATTTCAAAAAATATTGCGAAAAACCACAATCTTCCATTATAGAGTGAATGTTTGAGGTGTATAGAAGGCATTTATTTCATTTTTAGAAATTTTAATATTTCACATTTTTCCATAAAAGTGCCAATACCCCCCCCTTTGGGTTCTAGGTGAAATTCTCACTCGACACAAATCAAACAAAAATGTTTCCATGGTGTGTATTGTTGTTCATTTTCATCAAATAAACAAAATAAAACCCAGAATAAATCATTAAAGACAAGAAATGAGCATTAAAGATGCCTCTGCGCAAGTGTTTATGTTAGTAAAAGAGCCCAAATTTCAAAAAATATTGCGAAAAACAACAATCTTCCATTATAGAGTTAATGTTTGAGGTGTATAGAAGGCATTTATTTCATTTTTAGAAATTTTAATTTTTCACATTTTTCCATGAAAAGTGCCAATACCCCCCCCTTTGGGTTCTAGGTGAAATTCTCACTCGACCCAATCAAACAAAAATGTTTCCATGGTGTGTATTGTTGTTCATTTTCATCAAATAAACAAAATAAAACCCAGAATAAATCATTAAAGACAAGAAATGAGCATAAAAGATGCCTCAGCGCAAGTGTTAATGTTAGTAAAAGAGCCCAAATTTCAAAAAATATTGCGAAAAACCAAAATCTTCCATTATAGAGTGAATGTTTGAGGTGTATAGAAGCTATTTATTTCATTTTTAGAAATTTTAATTTTTCACATTTTTCCATGAAAAGTGCCAATACCCCCCCCTTTGGGTTCTAGGTGAAATTCTCACTCTACAAAAATAATACAAAAATGTTTTCATGCTGTGTATTGTTGTTCCTTTTCATCAAATAAACAAATAAAACCCAGAATAAATCATTAACGACAAGAAATGAGCATATAAGATGCCTCAGCGTAAGTGTTAATATTAGTAAAAGAGCCAAAATTTCATAAAATATTGCGAAAAACAGCAATCTTCCATTATAGAGTGAATGTTTGAGGTGTATAGAAGGCATTTATTTAATTTTTAGAAATTTTAATTTTTCACATTTTTCCATGAAAAGTGCCAATACCCCCCTTTGGGTTCTAGGTGAAATTCTCACACGACACAAATCAAACAAAAATGTTTCCATGGTGTGTATTGTTGTTCATTTTCATCAAAAAAACAAAATAAAACCCAGAAAAAATCATTAAAGACAAGAAATGAGCATAAAAGATGCCTCAGCGCAAGTGTTAATAATAGTAAAAGAGCCCAAATTTCAAAAAATATTGCGAAAAACAACAATCTTCCATTATGAAGTGAATGATTGAGGTGTATAGAAGGCATTTATTTCATTTTTAGAAATGTTAATTTTTTACATTTTTCCATGAAAATGCCAATACCCCCCCTTTGGGTTCCACGTGAAATTCTCGATCGACACAAATCAAACAAAAATGTTTCCATGGTGTGTATTTTTGTTCATTTTCATCAATTAAACAAAATAAAACCCAGAATAAATCATTAAAGACAAGAAATGAGTATAAAAGATGCCTCAGCGCAAGTGTTAATGTTAGTATAAGAGCCCAAATTTCAAAAAATATTGCGAAAAACAACAATCTTCCATTATAGAGTGAATGTTTGAGGTGTATTGAAGGCATTTATTTCATTTTTAGAAATTTTAATATTTCACATTTTTCCATAAAAGTGCCAATACCACCCCCTTTGGGTTCTAGGTGAAATTCTCACTCGACACAAATCAAACAAAAATGTTTCCATGGTGTTTATTGTTGTTCATTTTCTTCAAATAAACAAAATAAAACCCAGTATAAATCATTAAAGACAAGAAATGAACATAAAAGATGCCTCAGCGCAAGTGTTAATGCTAGTAAAAGAGCCCAAATTTCAAAAAATATTGCGAAAAAAAACAATCTTCCATTATAGAGTGAATGTTTGAGGTGTATAGAAGGCATTTTTTTCATTTTTAGAAATTTTAATTTTTCACATTTTTCCATGAAAAGTGCCAATACCCCCCCCTTTGGGTTCTAGGTGAAATTCTCACTCGACACAAATCATACAAAAATGTTTCCATGGTGTGTATTGTTGTTCATTTTTATCAAATAAACAAAATAAAACCCAGAATAAATCATTAAAGACAAGAAATGAGCATAAAAGATGCGTCAGCGCAAGTGTTTATGTTAGTAAAAGAGCCAGAATTTCAAAAAATAATGCGAAAAACAACAATCCTCCATTATAGAGTGAATAATTGAGGTGTATAGAAGGCATTTATTTCATTTTTAGAAATTTTAATTTTTCACATTTTTCCATGAAAAGTGCCAATACCCCCCCCTTTTGGGTTCTAGGTGAAATTCTCTTTCGAAACAAATAACACAAAAATGTTTCCATGGTGTGTATTGTTGTTCATTTTCATCAAATAAACAAAATAAAACCCAGAATAAATCATTAAAGACAAGAAATGAGCATAAAAGATGCCTCAGCGCAAGTGTTAATGTTAGTAAAAGAGCCCAAATTTCAAAAAATATTGCGAAAAACAACAATCTTCCATTATGAAGTGAATGATTGAGGTGTATAGAACGCATTTATTTCATTTTTAGAAATGTTAATTTTTCACATTTTTCCATGAAAATGCCAATACCCCCCCTTTGGGTTCCACGTGAAATTCTCTGTCGACACAAATCAAACAAAAATGTTTCCATGGTGTGTATTTTTGTTCATTTTCATCAATTAAACAAAATAAAACCCAGAATAAATCATTAAAGACAAGAAATGAGCATAAAAGATGCCTCTGCGCAAGTGTTAATGTTAGTAAAAGAGCCCAAATTTCAAAAAATATTGCGAAAAACAAAAATCTTCCGTTATAGAGTGAATGTTTGAGGTGTATAGAAGGCATTTATTTCATTTTTAGAAATTTTAATATTTCACATTTTTCCATAAAAGTGGCAATACCCCCCCCTTTGGGTTCTAGGTGAAATTCTCACTCGACACAAATCAAACAAAAATGTTTCCATGGTGTGTATTGTTGTTCATTTTCATCAAATAAACTAAATAAAACCCAGAATAAATCATTAAAGACAAGAAATGAGCATTAAAGATGCCTCTGCGCAAGTGTTAATGTTAGTAAAAGAGCCCAAATTTCAAAAAATATTGCGAAAAACAACAATCTTCCATTATAGAGTGAATGTTTGAGGTGTATAGAAGGCATTTATTTCATTTTTAGAAATTTTAATTTTTCACATTTTTCCATGAAAAGTGCCAATACCCCCCCCTTTGGGTTCTAGGTGAAATTCTCACTCGACCCAATCAAACAAAAATGTTTCCATGGTGTGTATTGTTGTTCATTTTCATCAAAAAAACAAAATAAAACCTAGAATAAATCATTAAAGACAAGAAATGAGCATAAAAGATGCCTCAGCGCAAATGTTAATGTTAGTAAAAGAGCCCAAATTTCGAAAAATATTGCAAAAAAATAAAATCTTCCATTATAGAGTGAATGTTTGAGGTGTATAGAAGGCATTTTTTTAATTTTTAGAAATTTTAATTTTTCACATTTTTCCGTGAAAAGTGCCAATACCCCCCCCTTTGGGTTCTAGGTGAAATTCTCACTCGACACAAATCAAACAAAAATGTTTCCATGGTGTGTATTGTTGTTCATTTTCAACAAATAAACAAAATAAAACCCAGAATAAATCATTAAAGACAAGAAATGAGCATAAAAGATGCCTCAGCGCAAGTGTTAATGTTAGTAAAAGAGCCAAAATTTCAAAAAATATTGCGAAAAACAACAATCTTCCATTATAGAGTGAATGTTTGAGGTGAATAGAAGGCATTTATTTAATTTTAAAAATTTTAATTTTTCACATTTTTCCATGAAAAGTGCCAATACCCTCCCCTTTGGTTTCTAGGTGAAATTCTCACTCGACACAAATCAAACAAAAATGTTTCCATGGTGGGTATTGTTGTTCCTTTTCATCAAATAAACAAAATAAAACCCAGAATAAATCATTAAAGACAAGAAATGAGCATAAAAGATGCCTCAGCGCAAGTGTTAATGTTAGTAAAAGAGCCCAAATTTCAAAAAAATATTGCGAAAAACCACAATCTTCCATTATAGAGTGAATGTTTTAGGTGTATAGAAGGCATTTTTTTAATTTTTAGAAATTTTAATTTTTCACATTTTTCCGTGAAAAGTGCCAATACCCCCCCCTTTGGGTTCTAGGTGAAATTCTCACCCGACACAAATCAAACAAAAATGTTTCCATGGTGTGTATTGTTGTTCATTTTCATCAAATAAACAAAATAAAACCCAGAATACATCATTAAAGACAAGAAATGAGCATAAAAGATGCCTCAGCGCAAATGTTAATGTTAGTAAAAGAGCCCAAATTTCAAAAAATATTGCGAAAAACAACAATCTTCAATTATAGAGTGAATGTTTGAGGTGTATAGAAGGCATTTATTTCATTTTTAGAAATTTTAATTTTTCACATTTTTCCATGAAAAGTGCCAATACCCCCCCCTTTGGGTTCTAGGTGAAATTCTCACTCGACACAAATCAAACAGAAATGTTTCCATGCTGTGTATTGTTGTTCATTTTCATCAAATAAACAAAATAAAACCCAGAATAAATCATTAAAGACAAGAAAAGAGCATAAAAGATGCCTCAGCGCAAGTGTTAATGTTAGTAAAAGAGCCCAAATTTCAAAAAATATTGCGAAAAACCACAATCTTCCATTATAGAGTGAATGTTTGAGGTGTATAGAAGGCATTTATTTCATTTTTAGAAATTTTAATATTTCACATTTTTCCATAAAAGTGCCAATACCCCCCCCTTTGGGTTCTAGGTGAAATTCTCACTCGACACAAATCAAACAAAAATGTTTCCATGGTGTGTATTGTTGTTCATTTTCATCAAATAAACAAAATAAAACCCAGAATAAATCATTAAAGACAAGAAATGAGCATTAAAGATGCCTCTGCGCAAGTGTTTATGTTAGTAAAAGAGCCCAAATTTCAAAAAATATTGCGAAAAACAACAATCTTCCATTATAGAGTTAATGTTTGAGGTGTATAGAAGGCATTTATTTCATTTTTAGAAATTTTAATTTTTCACATTTTTCCATGAAAAGTGCCAATACCCCCCCCTTTGGGTTCTAGGTGAAATTCTCACTCGACCCAATCAAACAAAAATGTTTCCATGGTGTGTATTGTTGTTCATTTTCATCAAATAAACAAAATAAAACCCAGAATAAATCATTAAAGACAAGAAATGAGCATAAAAGATGCCTCAGCGCAAGTGTTAATGTTAGTAAAAGAGCCCAAATTTCAAAAAATAATGCGAAAAACAACAATCCTCCATTATAGAGTGAATAATTGAGGTGTATAGAAGGCATTTATTTCATTTTTAGAAATTTTAATTTTTTACATTTTTCCATGAAAAGTGCCAATACCCCCCCTTTGGGTTCTAGGTGAAATTCTCACTCGACACAAATCAAACAAAAATGTTTCCATGGTGTTTATTGTTGTTCATTTTCTTCAAATAAACAAAATAAAACCCAGTATAAATCATTAAAGACAAGAAATGAACATAAAAGATGCCTCAGCGCAAGTATTAATGCTAGTAAAAGAGCCCAAATTTCAAAAAATATTGCGAAAAAAAACAATCTTCCATTATAGAGTGAATGTTTGAGGTGTATAGAAGGCATTTTTTTCATTTTTAGAAATTTTAATTTTTCACATTTTTCCATGAAAAGTGCCAATACCCCCCCCTTTGGGTTCTAGGTGAAATTCTCACTCGACACAAATCATACAAAAATGTTTCCATGGTGTGTATTGTTGTTCATTTTTATCAAATAAACAAAATAAAACCCAGAATAAATCATTAAAGACAAGAAATGAGCATAAAAGATGCGTCAGCGCAAGTGTTTATGTTAGTAAAAGAGCCAGAATTTCAAAAAATAATGCGAAAAACAACAATCCTCCATTATAGAGTGAATAATTGAGGTGTATAGAAGGCATTTATTTCATTTTTAGAAATTTTAATTTTTCACATTTTTCCATGAAAAGTGCCAATACCCCCCCCTTTTGGGTTCTAGGTGAAATTCTCTTTCGAAACAAATAACACAAAAATGTTTCCATGGTGTGTATTGTTGTTCATTTTCATCAAATAAACAAAATAAAACCCAGAATAAATCATTAAAGACAAGAAATGAGCATAAAAGATGCCTCAGCGCAAGTGTTAATGTTAGTAAAAGAGCCCAAATTTCAAAAAATATTGCGAAAAACAACAATCTTCCATTATGAAGTGAATGATTGAGGTGTATAGAACGCATTTATTTCATTTTTAGAAATGTTAATTTTTCACATTTTTCCATGAAAATGCCAATACCCCCCTTTGGGTTCCACGTGAAATTCTCTGTCGACACAAATCAAACAAAAATGTTTCCATGGTGTGTATTTTTGTTCATTTTCATCAATTAAACAAAATAAAACCCAGAATAAATCATTAAAGACAAGAAATGAGCATAAAAGATGCCTCTGCGCAAGTGTTAATGTTAGTAAAAGAGCCCAAATTTCAAAAAATATTGCGAAAAACAACAATCTTCCATTATAGAGTGAATGTTTGAGGTGTATAGAAGGCATTTATTTCATTTTTAGAAATATTAATTTTTCACATTTTTCCATGAAAAGTGCCAATACCCCCCCCTTTGGGTTCTAGGTGAAATTCTCACTCGACCCAATCAAACAAAAATGTTTCCATGGTGTGTATTGTTGTTCATTTTCATCAAAAAAACAAAATAAAACCCAGAATAAATCATTAAAGACAAGAAATGAGCATAAAAGATGCCTCAGCGCAAATGTTAATGTTAGTAAAAGAGCCCAAATTTCGAAAAATATTGCAAAAAAATAAAATCTTCCATTATAGATTGAATGTTTGAGGTGTATAGAAGGCATTTTTTTAATTTTTAGAAATTTTAATTTTTCACATTTTTCCGTGAAAAGTGCCTTTGGGTTCTAGGTGAAATTCTCACTCGACACAAATCAAACAAAAATGTTTCCATGGTGTGTATTGTTGTTCATTTTCAACAAATAAACAAAATAAAACCCAGAATAAATCATTAAAGACAAGAAATGAGCATTAAAGATGCCTCAGCGCAAGTTTTAATGTTAGTAAAAGAGCCAAAATTTCAAAAAATATTGCGAAAAACAACAATCTTCCATTATAGAGTGAATGTTTGAGGTGAATAGAAGGCATTTATTTAATTTTAAAAATTTTAATTTTTCACATTTTTCCATGAAAAGTGCCAATACCCCCCCCCTTTGGTTTCTAGGTGAAATTCTCACTCGACACAAATCAAACAAAAATGTTTCCATGGTGGGTATTGTTGTTCCTTTTCATCAAATAAACAAAATAAAACCCAGAATAAATCATTAAAGACAAGAAATGAGCATAAAAGATGCCTCAGCGCAAGTGTTAATGTTAGTAAAAGAGCCCAAATTTCAAAAAAATATTGCGAAAAACCACAATCTTCCATTATAGAGTGAATGTTTTAGGTGTATAGAAGGCATTTTTTTAATTTTTAGAAATTTTGATTATTCACATTTTTCCGTGAAAAGTGCCAATACCCCCCCCTTTGGGTTCTAGGTGAAATTCTCACTCGACACAAATCAAACAAAAATGTTTCCTTGGTGTGTATTTATGTTCATTTTCATCAAATAAACAAAATAAAACCCAGAATAAATCATTAAAGACAAGAAATGAGCATAAAAGATGCCTCAGCGCAAATGTTAATGTTAGTAAAAGAGTCCAAATTTCAAGAAATATTGCGAAAAAAACCAATCTTCCATTATAGAGTGAATGTTTGAGGTGTATAGAAGGCATTTATTTCATTTTTAGAAATTTTAATTTTTCACATTTTTCCACGAAAAAGGCCAATACCCCCCCCTTTGGGTTCTAGGTGAAATTCTCACTCAACACAAATCAAACAAAAATGTTTCCATGGTGTGTATTGTTGTTCATTTTCATCAAATAAACAAAATAAAACCCAGAATAAATCATTAAAGACAAGAAATGAGCATAAATGATGCCTCAGCGCAAGTGTTAATGTTAGTAAAAGAGCCCAAATTTCAATAAATATTGCGAAAAACAACAATCTTCCATTATAGAGTGAAAGTTTGAGGTGTATAGAAGGCATTTATTTCATTTTTAGAAATTTTAATTTTTCACATTTTTCCACGAAAAAGGCCAATACCCCCCCCTTTGGGTTCTAGGTGAAATTCTCACTCAACACAAATCAAACAAAAATGTTTCCATGGTGTGTATTGTTGTTCATTTTCATCAAATAAACAAAATAAAACCCAGAATAAATCATTAAAGACAAGAAATGAGCATAAAAGATGCCTCAGCGCAAGTGTTAATGTTAGTAAAACAGCCCAAATTTCAAAAAATATTGCGAAAAAACAACTATCTTCCATTATAGAGTGAATGTTTGAGGTGTATAGAAGGCATTTTTTTTCATTTTTGGAAATTTTTATTTTTCACATTTTTCCATGAAAAGTGCCAATACCCCCCCTTTGGGTTCTAGGTGAAATTCTCACTCGACACAAATCAAACAAAAATGTTTCCATGGTGTGTATTGTTGTTCATTTTCATCAAATAAACAAAATAAAACCCAGAATAAATCATTAAAGACAAGAAATGAACATAAAAGATGCCTCAGCGCAAGTGTTAATGTTAGTAAAAGAGCCAAAATTTAAAAAAAATATTGCGAAAAACCACAATTTTCCATTATAGAGTGAATGTTTGAGGTGTATAGAAGGCATTTATTTCATTTTTAGAAATTTTAATTTTTCACATTTTTCCATGAAAAGTGCCAATACCCTTTGGGTTCTAGGTGAAATTCTCACTCGACACAAATCAAACAAAAATGTTTCCATGGTGTGTATTGTTGTTCATTTTCATCAAATAAACAAAATTAAACCCAGAATAAATCATTAAAGACAAGAAATTAGCATAAAAGATGCCTCAGCGCAAGTGTTAATGTTAGTAAAAGAGCCCAAATTTCAAAAAATATTGCGAAAAACAACAATCTTCCATTATTGAGTGAATGTTTGAGGTGTATAGAAGGCATTTATTTCATTTTTAGAAATTTTAATTTTTCACATTTTTCCACGAAAAGTGCCAATACCCCCCCCTTTGGGTTCTAGGTGAAATTCTCACTCGGCACAAATAAAACAAAAATGTTTCCATGGTTTGTATTGGTGTTCATTTTCATCAAAAAAACAAAATAAAACCCAGAATAAATCATTAAAGACAAGAAATGAGCATAAAAGATGCCTCAGCGCAAGTGTTAATGTTAGTAAAAGAGACCAAATTTCAAAAAAATATTGCGAAAAACCACAATCTTCCATTATAGAGTGAATGTTTTAGGTGTATAGAAGGCATTTTTTTAATTTTTAGAAATTTTAATTTTTCACATTTTTCCATGAAAAGTGCAAATACCCCCCCTTTGGGTTCTAGGTGAAATTCTCACTCTACAAAAATAATACAAAAATGTTTCCATGCTGTGTATTGTTGTTCCTTTTCGTCAAATAAACAAAATAAAACCCAGAATAAATCATTAAAGACAAGAAATGAGCATATAAGATGCCTTTGCGCAAGTGTTAATGTTAGTAAAAGAGCCCAAATTTCAAAAAATTTTGCGAAAAACAACAATCTTCCATTATAGAGTGAATGTTTGAGGTGTATAGAAGGCATTTATTTCATTTTTAGAAATTTTAATTTTTCACATTTTTCCATGAAAAGTGCCAATACCCCCCCCTTTGGGTTGTAGGTGAAATTCTCACTCGACACAAATCAAACAAAAACGTTTCCATGCTGTGTATTGTTGTTCCTTTTCATCAAATAAACAAAATAAAACCCAGAATGAATCATTAAAGACAAGAAATGAACATAAAAGATGCCTCAGCGCAAGTGTTAATGTTAGTAAAAGAGCCCAAATTTCAAAAAATATTGCGAAAAACAACAATCTTCCATTATAGAGTGAATGTTTGAGGTGTATAGAAGGCATTTATTTCATTTTTAGAAATTTTAATTTTTCACATTTTTCCACGAAAAGTTCCAATACCCCCCCCCTTTGGGTTCTAGGTGAAATTCTCACTCGGCACAAATAAAACAAAAATGTTTCCATGGTGTGTATTGTTGTTCATTTTCATCAAATAAACAAAATAAAACCCAGAATAAATCATTAAAGACAAGAAATGAGCATAAAAGATGCCTCAGCGCAAGTGTTAATGTTAGTAAAAGAGCCCAAATTGCAAAAAAATATTGCGAAAAACCACAATCTTCCATTATAGAGTGAATGTTTTAGGTGTATAGAAGGCATTTTTTTAATTTTTAGAAATTTTAATTTTTCACATTTTTCCGTGAAAAGTGCCAATACCCCCCTTTGGGTTCTAGGTGAAATTCTCACTCGACACAAATCAAACAAAAATGTTTCCATGGTGTGTATTGTTTGTTCATTTTCATCAAATAAACAAAATAAAACCCAGAATAAATCATTAAAGGCAAGAAATGAGCCTAAAAGATGCCTCAGCGCAAAAGTTATTGTTAGTAAAAGAGCCCAAATTTCAAAAAATATTGCGAAAAACAACAATCTTCCATCATAGAGTGTTTGAGGTGTATAGAAGGCATTTATTTCATTTTTAGAAATTTTAATTTTTCACATTTTTCCACGAAAAAGGCCAATACCCCCCCCTTTGGGTTCTAGGTGAAATTCTCACTCAACACAAATCAAACAAAAATGTTTCCATGGTGTGTATTGTTGTTCATTTTCATCACATAAACAAAATAAAACCCAAAATAAATCATTAAAGACAAGAAATGAGCATAAAAGATGCCTCAGCGCAAATGTTAAAGTTAGTAAAAGAGCCCAAATTTCAAAAAAATATTGCGAAAAACCAAAATCTTCCATTATAGAGTGAATGTTTTAGGTGTATAGAAGGCATTTTTTTAATTTTTAGAAATTTTAATTTTTCACATTTTTCCATGAAAAGTGCCAATACCCCCCCCTTTGGGTTCTAGGTGAAATTCTCACTCGACACAAATCAAACAAAAATGTTTCCATGGTGTGTATTGTTGTTCATTTTCATCAAATAAACTAAATAAAACCCAGAATAAATCATTAAAGACAAGAAATGCGCATAAAATATGCCTCATCGCATGTGTTAATGTTAGTAAAAGAGCACAAATTTAAGGAAAACATTGCGAAAAACCACAATCTTCCATTATAGAGTGAATGTTTGAGGTGTATAGAAGGCATTTTTTTCATTTTTAAAAATTTTAATTTTTCACATTTTTCCATGAAAAGTGCCAATACCCCCCCCCTTTGGGTTCTAGGTGAAATTCTCACTCGACACAAATAACACAAAAATGTTTCCATGGTGTGTATTGTTGTTCATTTTCATCAAATAAACAAAATAAAACCCAGAATAAATCATTAAAGACAAGAAATGAGCATAAAAGATGCCTCAGCGCAAGTGTTAATGTTAGTAAAAGAGCCCAAATTTCAAAAAATATTGCGAAAAAACAACAATCTTCCATTATGAAGTGAATGATTGAGGTGTATAGAACGCATTTATTTCATTTTTAGAAATGTTAATTTTTCACATTTTTCCATGAAAATGCCAATACCCCCCCTTTGGGTTCCACGTGAAATTCTCTGTCGACACAAATCAAACAAAAATGTTTCCATGGTGTGTATTTTTGTTCATTTTCATCAATTAAACAAAATAAAACCCAGAATAAATCATTAAAGACAAGAAATGAGCATAAAAGATGCCTCTGCGCAAGTGTTAATGTTAGTAAAAGAGCCCAAATTTCAAAAAATATTGCGAAAAACAACAATCTTCCATTATAGAGTGAATGTTTGAGGTGTATAGAAGGCATTTATTTCATTTTTAGAAATTTTAATTTTTCACATTTTTCCATGAAAAGTGCCAATACCCCCCCCTTTGGGTTCTAGGTGAAATTCTCACTCGACCCAATCAAACAAAAATGTTTCCATGGTGTGTATTGTTGTTCATTTTCATCAAAAAAACAAAATAAAACCCAGAATAAATCATTAAAGACAAGAAATGAGCATAAAAGATGCCTCAGCGCAAATGTTAATGTTAGTAAAAGAGCCCAAATTTCGAAAAATATTGCAAAAAAATAAAATCTTCCATTATAGATTGAATGTTTGAGGTGTATAGAAGGCATTTTTTTAATTTTTAGAAATTTTAATTTTTCACATTTTTCCGTGAAAAGTGCCTTTGGGTTCTAGGTGAAATTCTCACTCGACACAAATCAAACAAAAATGTTTCCATGGTGTGTATTGTTGTTCATTTTCAACAAATAAACAAAATAAAACCCAGAATAAATCATTAAAGACAAGAAATGAGCATAAAAGATGCCTCAGCGCAAGTTTTAATGTTAGTAAAAGAGCCAAAATTTCAAAAAATATTGCGAAAAACAACAATCTTCCATTATAGAGTGAATGTTTGAGGTGAATAGAAGGCATTTATTTAATTTTAAAAATTTTAATTTTTCACATTTTTCCATGAAAAGTGCCAATACCCCCCCCTTTGGTTTCTAGGTGAAATTCTCACTCGACACAAATCAAACAAAAATGTTTCCATGGTGGGTATTGTTGTTCCTTTTCATCAAATAAACAAAATAAAACCCAGAATAAATCATTAAAGACAAGAAATGAGCATAAAAGATGCCTCAGCGCAAGTGTTAATGTTAGTAAAAGAGCCCAAATTTCAAAAAAATATTGCGAAAAACCACAATCTTCCATTATAGAGTGAATGTTTTAGGTGTATAGAAGGCATTTTTTTAATTTTTAGAAATTTTGATTATTCACATTTTTCCGTGAAAAGTGCCAATACCCCCCCCTTTGGGTTCTAGGTGAAATTCTCACTCGACACAAATCAAACAAAAATGTTTCCATGGTGTGTATTTATGTTCATTTTCATCAAATAAACAAAATAAAACCCAGAATAAATCATTAAAGACAAGAAATGAGCATAAAAGATGCCTCAGCGCAAATGTTAATGTTAGTAAAAGAGTCCAAATTTCAAGAAATATTGCGAAAAAAACCAATCTTCCATTATAGAGTGAATGTTTGAGGTGTATAGAAGGCATTTATTTCATTTTTAGAAATTTTAATTTTTCACATTTTTCCACGAAAAAGGCCAATACCCCCCCCTTTGGGTTATAGGTGAAATTCTCACTCAACACAAATCAAACAAAAATGTTTCCATGGTGTGTATTGTTGTTCATTTTCATCAAATAAACAAAATTAAACCCAGAATAAATCATTAAAGACAAGAAATTAGCATAAAAGATGCCTCAGCGCAAGTGTTAATGTTAGTAAAAGAGCCCAAATTTCAAAAAATATTGCGAAAAACAACAATCTTCCATTATTGAGTGAATGTTTGAGGTGTATAGAAGGCATTTATTTCATTTTTAGAAATTTTAATTTTTCACATTTTTCCACGAAAAGTGCCAATACCCCCCCCTTTGGGTTCTAGGTGAAATTCTCACTCGGCACAAATAAAACAAAAATGTTTCCATGGTTTGTATTTGTGTTCATTTTCATCAAAAAAACAAAATAAAACCCAGAATAAATCATTAAAGACAAGAAATGAGCATAAAAGATGCCTCAGCGCAAGTGTTAATGTTAGTAAAAGAGCCCAAATTTCAAAAAAATATTGCGAAAAACCACAATCTTCCATTATAGAGTGAATGTTTTAGGTGTATAGAAGGCATTTTTTTAATTTTTAGAAATTTTAATTTTTCACATTTTTCCATGAAAAGTGCAAATACCCCCCCTTTGGGTTCTAGGTGAAATTCTCACTCTACAAAAATAATACAAAAATGTTTCCATGCTGTGTATTGTTGTTCCTTTTCGTCAAATAAACAAAATAAAACCCAGAATAAATCATTAAAGACAAGAAATGAGCATATAAGATGCCTTTGCGCAAGAGTTAATGTTAGTAAAAGAGCCCAAATTTCAAAAAATATTGCGAAAAACAACAATCTTCCATTATAGAGTGAATGTTTGAGGTGTATAGAAGGCATTTTTTTCATTTTTGGAAATTTTTATTTTTCACATTTTTCCATGAAAAGTGCCAATACCCCCCCCTTTGGGTTCTAGGTGAAATTCTCACTCGACACAAATCAAACAAAAATGTTTCCATGGTGTGTATTGTTGTTCATTTTCATCAAATAAACAAAATAAAACCCAGAATAAATCATTAAAGACAAGAAATGAACATAAAAGATGCCTCAGCGCAAGTGTTAATGTTAGTAAAAGAGCCAAAATTTAAAAAAAATATTGCGAAAAACCACAATTTTCCATTATAGAGTGAATGTTTGAGGTGTATAGAAGGCATTTATTTCATTTTTAGAAATTTTAATTTTTCACATTTTTCCATGAAAAGTGCCAATACCCTTTGGGTTCTAGGTGAAATTCTCACTCGACACAAATCAAACAAAAATGTTTCCATGGTGTGTATTGTTGTTCATTTTCATCAAATAAACAAAATTAAACCCAGAATAAATCATTAAAGACAAGAAATGAGCATAAAAGATGCCTCAGCGCAAGTGTTAATGTTAGTAAAAGAGCCCAAATTTCAAAAAAATATTGCGAAAAACCACAATCTTCCATTATAGAGTGAATGTTTTAGGTGTATAGAAGGCATTTTTTTAATTTTTAGAAATTTTAATTTTTCACATTTTTCCATGAAAAGTGCAAATACCCCCCCTTTGGGTTCTAGGTGAAATTCTCACTCTACAAAAATAATACAAAAATGTTTCCATGCTGTGTATTGTTGTTCCTTTTCGTCAAATAAACAAAATAAAACCCAGAATAAATCATTAAAGACAAGAAATGAGCATATAAGATGCCTTTGCGCAAGTGTTAATGTTAGTAAAAGAGCCCAAATTTCAAAAAATATTGCGAAAAACAACAATCTTCCATTATAGAGTGAATGTTTGAGGTGTATAGAAGGCATTTATTTCATTTTTAGAAATTTTAATTTTTCACATTTTTCCATGAAAAGTGCCAATACCCCCCCCTTTGGGTTGTAGGTGAAATTCTCACTCGACACAAATCAAACAAAAACGTTTCCATGCTGTGTATTGTTGTTCCTTTTCATCAAATAAACAAAATAAAACCCAGAATGAATCATTAAAGACAAGAAATGAACATAAAAGATGCCTCAGCGCAAGTGTTAATGTTAGTAAAAGAGCCCAAATTTCAAAAAATATTGCGAAAAACAACAATCTTCCATTATAGAGTGAATGTTTGAGGTGTATAGAAGGCATTTATTTCATTTTTAGAAATTTTAATTTTTCACATTTTTCCACGAAAAGTTCCAATACCCCCCCCTTTGGGTTCTAGGTGAAATTCTCACTCGGCACAAATAAAACAAAAATGTTTCCATGGTGTGTATTGTTGTTCATTTTCATCAAATAAACAAAATAAAACCCAGAATAAATCATTAAAGACAAGAAATGAGCATAAAAGATGCCTCAGCGCAAGTGTTAATGTTAGTAAAAGAGCCCAAATTGCAAAAAAATATTGCGAAAAACCACAATCTTCCATTATAGAGTGAATGTTTTAGGTGTATAGAAGGCATTTTTTTAATTTTTAGAAATTTTAATTTTTCACATTTTTCCGTGAAAAGTGCCAATACCCCCCCTTTGGGTTCTAGGTGAAATTCTCACTCGACACAAATCAAACAAAAATGTTTCCATGGTGTGTATTGTTGTTCATTTTCATCAAATAAACAAAATAAAACCCAGAATAAATCATTAAAGGCAAGAAATGAGCCTAAAAGATGCCTCAGCGCAAAAGTTATTGTTAGTAAAAGAGCCCAAATTTCAAAAAATATTGCGAAAAACAACAATCTTCCATCATAGAGTGTTTGAGGTGTATAGAAGGCATTTATTTCATTTTTAGAAATTTTAATTTTTCACATTTTTCCACGAAAAAGGCCAATACCCCCCCCTTTGGGTTCTAGGTGAAATTCTCACTCAACACAAATCAAACAAAAATGTTTCCATGGTGTGTATTGTTGTTCATTTTCATCACATAAACAAAATAAAACCCAAAATAAATCATTAAAGACAAGAAATGAGCATAAAAGATGCCTCAGCGCAAATGTTAAAGTTAGTAAAAGAGCCCAAATTTCAAAAAAATATTGCGAAAAACCACAATCTTCCATTATAGAGTGAATGTTTTAGGTGTATAGAAGGCATTTTTTTAATTTTTAGAAATTTTAATTTTTCACATTTTTCCATGAAAAGTGCCAATACCCCCCCCTTTGGGTTCTAGGTGAAATTCTCACTCGACACAAATCAAACAAAAATGTTTCCATGGTGTGTATTGTTGTTCATTTTCATCAAATAAACTAAATAAAACCCAGAATAAATCATTAAAGACAAGAAATGCGCATAAAATATGCCTCATCGCATGTGTTAATGTTAGTAAAAGAGCACAAATTTAAGGAAAACATTGCGAAAAACCACAATCTTCCATTATAGAGTGAATGTTTGAGGTGTATAGAAGGCATTTTTTTCATTTTTAAAAATTTTAATTTTTCACATTTTTCCATGAAAAGTGCCAATACCCCCCCCCTTTGGGTTCTAGGTGAAATTCTCACTCGACACAAATAACACAAAAATGTTTCCATGGTGTGTATTGTTGTTCATTTTCATCAAATAAACAAAATAAAACCCAGAATAAATCATTAAAGACAAGAAATGAGCATAAAAGATGCCTCAGCGCAAGTGTTAATGTTAGTAAAAGAGCCCAAATTTCAAAAAATATTGCGAAAAACAACAATCTTCCATTATGAAGTGAATGATTGAGGTGTATAGAACGCATTTATTTCATTTTTAGAAATGTTAATTTTTCACATTTTTCCATGAAAATGCCAATACCCCCCCTTTGGGTTCCACGTGAAATTCTCTGTCGACACAAATCAAACAAAAATGTTTCCATGGTGTGTATTTTTGTTCATTTTCATCAATTAAACAAAATAAAACCCAGAATAAATCATTAAAGACAAGAAATGAGCATAAAAGATGCCTCTGCGCAAGTGTTAATGTTAGTAAAAGAGCCCAAATTTCAAAAAATATTGCGAAAAACAACAATCTTCCATTATAGAGTGAATGTTTGAGGTGTATAGAAGGCATTTATTTCATTTTTAGAAATTTTAATTTTTCACATTTTTCCATGAAAAGTGCCAATACCCCCCCCTTTGGGTTCTAGGTGAAATTCTCACTCGACCCAATCAAACAAAAATGTTTCCATGGTGTGTATTGTTGTTCATTTTCATCAAAAAAACAAAATAAAACCCAGAATAAATCATTAAAGACAAGAAATGAGCATAAAAGATGCCTCAGCGCAAATGTTAATGTTAGTAAAAGAGCCCAAATTTCGAAAAATATTGCAAAAAAATAAAATCTTCCATTATAGATTGAATGTTTGAGGTGTATAGAAGGCATTTTTTTAATTTTTAGAAATTTTAATTTTTCACATTTTTCCGTGAAAAGTGCCTTTGGGTTCTAGGTGAAATTCTCACTCGACACAAATCAAACAAAAATGTTTCCATGGTGTGTATTGTTGTTCATTTTCAACAAATAAACAAAATAAAACCCAGAATAAATCATTAAAGACAAGAAATGAGCATAAAAGATGCCTCAGCGCAAGTTTTAATGTTAGTAAAAGAGCCAAAATTTCAAAAAATATTGCGAAAAACAACAATCTTCCATTATAGAGTGAATGTTTGAGGTGAATAGAAGGCATTTATTTAATTTTAAAAATTTTAATTTTTCACATTTTTCCATGAAAAGTGCCAATACCCCCCCCTTTGGTTTCTAGGTGAAATTCTCACTCGACACAAATCAAACAAAAATGTTTCCATGGTGGGTATTGTTGTTCCTTTTCATCAAATAAACAAAATAAAACCCAGAATAAATCATTAAAGACAAGAAATGAGCATAAAAGATGCCTCAGCGCAAGTGTTAATGTTAGTAAAAGAGCCCAAATTTCAAAAAAATATTGCGAAAAACCACAATCTTCCATTATAGAGTGAATGTTTTAGGTGTATAGAAGGCATTTTTTTAATTTTTAGAAATTTTGATTATTCACATTTTTCCGTGAAAAGTGCCAATACCCCCCCCTTTGGGTTCTAGGTGAAATTCTCACTCGACACAAATCAAACAAAAATGTTTCCATGGTGTGTATTTATGTTCATTTTCATCAAATAAACAAAATAAAACCCAGAATAAATCATTAAAGACAAGAAATGAGCATAAAAGATGCCTCAGCGCAAATGTTAATGTTAGTAAAAGAGTCCAAATTTCAAGAAATATTGCGAAAAAAACCAATCTTCCATTATAGAGTGAATGTTTGAGGTGTATAGAAGGCATTTATTTCATTTTTAGAAATTTTAATTTTTCACATTTTTCCACGAAAAAGGCCAATACCCCCCCCTTTGGGTTATAGGTGAAATTCTCACTCAACACAAATCAAACAAAAATGTTTCCATGGTGTGTATTGTTGTTCATTTTCATCAAATAAACAAAATTAAACCCAGAATAAATCATTAAAGACAAGAAATTAGCATAAAAGATGCCTCAGCGCAAGTGTTAATGTTAGTAAAAGAGCCCAAATTTCAAAAAATATTGCGAAAAACAACAATCTTCCATTATTGAGTGAATGTTTGAGGTGTATAGAAGGCATTTATTTCATTTTTAGAAATTTTAATTTTTCACATTTTTCCACGAAAAGTGCCAATACCCCCCCCTTTGGGTTCTAGGTGAAATTCTCACTCGGCACAAATAAAACAAAAATGTTTCCATGGTTTGTATTTGTGTTCATTTTCATCAAAAAAACAAAATAAAACCCAGAATAAATCATTAAAGACAAGAAATGAGCATAAAAGATGCCTCAGCGCAAGTGTTAATGTTAGTAAAAGAGCCCAAATTTCAAAAAAATATTGCGAAAAACCACAATCTTCCATTATAGAGTGAATGTTTTAGGTGTATAGAAGGCATTTTTTTAATTTTTAGAAATTTTAATTTTTCACATTTTTCCATGAAAAGTGCAAATACCCCCCCTTTGGGTTCTAGGTGAAATTCTCACTCTACAAAAATAATACAAAAATGTTTCCATGCTGTGTATTGTTGTTCCTTTTCGTCAAATAAACAAAATAAAACCCAGAATAAATCATTAAAGACAAGAAATGAGCATATAAGATGCCTTTGCGCAAGAGTTAATGTTAGTAAAAGAGCCCAAATTTCAAAAAATATTGCGAAAAACAACAATCTTCCATTATAGAGTGAATGTTTGAGGTGTATAGAAGGCATTTTTTTCATTTTTGGAAATTTTTATTTTTCACATTTTTCCATGAAAAGTGCCAATACCCCCCCCTTTGGGTTCTAGGTGAAATTCTCACTCGACACAAATCAAACAAAAATGTTTCCATGGTGTGTATTGTTGTTCATTTTCATCAAATAAACAAAATAAAACCCAGAATAAATCATTAAAGACAAGAAATGAACATAAAAGATGCCTCAGCGCAAGTGTTAATGTTAGTAAAAGAGCCAAAATTTAAAAAAAATATTGCGAAAAACCACAATTTTCCATTATAGAGTGAATGTTTGAGGTGTATAGAAGGCATTTATTTCATTTTTAGAAATTTTAATTTTTCACATTTTTCCATGAAAAGTGCCAATACCCTTTGGGTTCTAGGTGAAATTCTCACTCGACACAAATCAAACAAAAATGTTTCCATGGTGTGTATTGTTGTTCATTTTCATCAAATAAACAAAATTAAACCCAGAATAAATCATTAAAGACAAGAAATTAGCATAAAAGATGCCTCAGCGCAAGTGTTAATGTTAGTAAAAGAGCCCAAATTTCAAAAAATATTGCGAAAAACAACAATCTTCCATTATTGAGTGAATGTTTGAGGTGTATAGAAGGCATTTATTTCATTTTTAGAAATTTTAATTTTTCACATTTTTCCACGAAAAGTGCCAATACCCCCCCTTTTGGGTTCTAGGTGAAATTCTCACTCGGCACAAATAAAACAAAAATGTTTCCATGGTTTGTATTGGTGTTCATTTTCATCAAAAAAACAAAATAAAACCCAGAATAAATCATTAAAGACAAGAAATGAGCATAAAAGATGCCTCAGCGCAAGTGTTAATGTTAGTAAAAGAGCCCAAATTTCAAAAAAATATTGCGAAAAACCACAATCTTCCATTATAGAGTGAATGTTTTAGGTGTATAGAAGGCATTTTTTTAATTTTTAGAAATTTTAATTTTTCACATTTTTCCATGAAAAGTGCAAATACCCCCCCTTTGGGTTCTAGGTGAAATTCTCACTCTACAAAAATAATACAAAAATGTTTCCATGCTGTGTATTGTTGTTCCTTTTCGTCAAATAAACAAAATAAAACCCAGAATAAATCATTAAAGACAAGAAATGAGCATATAAGATGCCTTTGCGCAAGTGTTAATGTTAGTAAAAGAGCCCAAATTTCAAAAAATATTGCGAAAAACAACAATCTTCCATTATAGAGTGAATGTTTGAGGTGTATAGAAGGCATTTATTTCATTTTTAGAAATTTTAATTTTTCACATTTTTCCATGAAAAGTGCCAATACCCCCCCCTTTGGGTTCTAGGTGAAATTCTCACTCGACACAAATCAAACAAAAATGTTTCCATGGTGTGTATTGTTGTTCATTTTCATCAAATAAACTAAATAAAACCCAGAATAAATCATTAAAGACAAGAAATGCGCATAAAATATGCCTCATCGCATGTGTTAATGTTAGTAAAAGAGCACAAATTTAAGGAAAACATTGCGAAAAACCACAATCTTCCATTATAGAGTGAATGTTTGAGGTGTATAGAAGGCATTTTTTTCATTTTTAAAAATTTTAATTTTTCACATTTTTCCATGAAAAGTGCCAATACCCCCCCCCTTTGGGTTCTAGGTGAAATTCTCACTCGACACAAATAACACAAAAATGTTTCCATGGTGTGTATTGTTGTTCATTTTCATCAAATAAACAAAATAAAACCCAGAATAAATCATTAAAGACAAGAAATGAGCATAAAAGATGCCTCAGCGCAAGTGTTAATGTTAGTAAAAGAGCCCAAATTTCAAAAAATATTGCGAAAAACAACAGTCTTCCATTATAGAGTGAATGTTTGAGGTGTATAGAAGGCATTTATTTCATTTTTAGAAATTTTAATTTTTCACATTTTTCCATAAAAGTGCCAATACCCCCCCCTTTGGGTTGTAGGTGAAATTCTCACTCGACACAAATCAAACAAAAACGTTTCCATGCTGTGTATTGTTGTTCCTTTTCATCAAATAAACAAAATAAAACCCAGAATGAATCATTAAAGACAAGAAATGAACATAAAAGATGCCTCAGCGCAAGTGTTAATGTTAGTAAAAGAGCCCAAATTTCAAAAAATATTGCGAAAAACAACAATCTTCCATTATAGAGTGAATGTTTGAGGTGTATAGAAGGCATTTATTTCATTTTTAGAAATTTTAATTTTTCACATTTTTCCACGAAAAGTTCCAATACCCCCCCCTTTGGGTTCTAGGTGAAATTCTCACTCGGCACAAATAAAACAAAAATGTTTCCATGGTGTGTATTGTTGTTCATTTTCATCAAATAAACAAAATAAAACCCAGAATAAATCATTAAAGACAAGAAATGAGCATAAAAGATGCCTCAGCGCAAGTGTTAATGTTAGTAAAAGAGCCCAAATTGCAAAAAAATATTGCGAAAAACCACAATCTTCCATTATAGAGTGAATGTTTTAGGTGTATAGAAGGCATTTTTTTAATTTTTAGAAATTTTAATTTTTCACATTTTTCCGTGAAAAGTGCCAATACCCCCCCCTTTGGGTTCTAGGTGAAATTCTCACTCGACACAAATCAAACAAAAATGTTTCCATGGTGTGTATTGTTGTTCATTTTCATCAAATAAACAAAATAAAACCCAGAATAAATCATTAAAGGCAAGAAATGAGCCTAAAAGATGCCTCAGCGCAAAAGTTATTGTTAGTAAAAGAGCCCAAATTTCAAAAAATATTGCGAAAAACAACAATCTTCCATCATAGAGTGTTTGAGGTGTATAGAAGGCATTTATTTCATTTTTAGAAATTTTCATTTTTCACATTTTTCCACGAAAAAGGCCAATACCCCCCCCTTTGGGTTCTAGGTGAAATTCTCACTCAACACAAATCAAACAAAAATGTTTCCATGGTGTGTATTGTTGTTCATTTTCATCACATAAACAAAATAAAACCCAAAATAAATCATTAAAGACAAGAAATGAGCATAAAAGATGCCTCAGCGCAAATGTTAATGTTAGTAAAAGAGCCCAAATTTCAAAAAAATATTGCGAAAAACCACAATCTTCCATTATAGAGTGAATGTTTTAGGTGTATAGAAGGCATTTTTTTAATTTTTAGAAATTTTAATTTTTCACATTTTTCCATGAAAAGTGCCAATACCCCCCCCTTTGGGTTCTAGGTGAAATTCTCACTCGACACAAATCAAACAAAAATGTTTCCATGGTGTGTATTGTTGTTCATTTTCATCAAATAAACTAAATAAAACCCAGAATAAATCATTAAAGACAAGAAATGCGCATAAAATATGCCTCATCGCATGTGTTAATGTTAGTAAAAGAGCACAAATTTAAGGAAAACATTGCGAAAAACCACAATCTTCCATTATAGAGTGAATGTTTGAGGTGTATAGAAGGCATTTTTTTCATTTTTAAAAATTTTAATTTTTCACATTTTTCCATGAAAAGTGCCAATACCCCCCCCCTTTGGGTTCTAGGTGAAATTCTCACTCGACACAAATATCACAAAAATGTTTCCATGGTGTGTATTGTTGTTCATTTTCATCAAATAAACAAAATAAAACCCATAATAAATCATTAAAGACAAGAAATGAGCATAAAAGATGCCTCAGCGCAAGTGTTAATGTTAGTAAAAGAGCCCAAATTTCAAAAAATATTGCGAAAAACAACAGTCTTCCATTATAGAGTGAATGTTTGAGGTGTATAGAAGGCATTTATTTCATTTTTAGAAATTTTAATTTTTCACATTTTTCCATAAAAGTGCCAATACCCCCCCCTTTGGGTTGTAGGTGAAATTCTCACTCGACACAAATCAAACAAAAACGTTTCCATGCTGTGTATTGTTGTTCCTTTTCATCAAATAAACAAAATAAAACCCAGAATGAATCATTAAAGACAAGAAATGAACATAAAAGATGCCTCAGCGCAAGTGTTAATGTTAGTAAAAGAGCCCAAATTTCAAAAAATATTGCGAAAAACAACAATCTTCCATTATAGAGTGAATGTTTGAGGTGTATAGAAGGCATTTATTTCATTTTTAGAAATTTTAATTTTTCACATTTTTCCACGAAAAGTTCCAATACCCCCCCCTTTGGGTTCTAGGTGAAATTCTCACTCGGCACAAATAAAACAAAAATGTTTCCATGGTGTGTATTGTTGTTCATTTTCATCAAATAAACAAAATAAAACCCAGAAAAAATCATTAAAGACAAGAAATGAGCATAAAAGATGCCTCAGCGCAAGTGTTAATAATAGTAAAAGAGCCCAAATTTCAAAAAATATTGCGAAAAACAACAATCTTCCATTATGAAGTGAATGATTGAGGTGTATAGAAGGCATTTATTTCATTTTTAGAAATGTTAATTTTTTACATTTTTCCATGAAAATGCCAATACCCCCCCTTTGGGTTCCACGTGAAATTCTCGATCGACACAAATCAAACAAAAATGTTTCCATGGTGTGTATTTTTGTTCATTTTCATCAATTAAACAAAATAAAACCCAGAATAAATCATTAAAGACAAGAAATGAGTATAAAAGATGCCTCAGCGCAAGTGTTAATGTTAGTATAAGAGCCCAAATTTCAAAAAATATTGCGAAAAACAACAATCTTCCATTATAGAGTGAAAGTTTGAGGTGTATTGAAGGCATTTATTTCATTTTTAGAAATTTTAATATTTCACATTTTTCCATAAAAGTGCCAATACCACCCCCTTTGGGTTCTAGGTGAAATTCTCACTCGACACAAATCAAACAAAAATGTTTCCATGGTGTTTATTGTTGTTCATTTTCTTCAAATAAACAAAATAAAACCCAGAATAAATCATTAAAGACAAGAAATGAACATAAAAGATGCCTCAGCGCAAGTGTTAATGCTAGTAAAAGAGCCCAAATTTCAAAAAATATTGCGAAAAAAAACAATCTTCCATTATAGAGTGAATGTTTGAGGTGTATAGAAGGCATTTTTTTCATTTTTAGAAATTTTAATTTTTCACATTTTTCCATGAAAAGTGCCAATACCCCCCATTGGGTTCTAGGTGAAATTCTCACTCGACACAAATCATACAAAAATGATTCCATGGTGTGTATTGTTGTTCATTTTTATCAAATAAACAAAATAAAACCCAGAATAAATCATTAAAGACAAGAAATGAGCATAAAAGATGCGTCAGCGCAAGTGTTTATGTTAGTAAAAGAGCCAGAATTTCAAAAAATAATGCGAAAAACAACAATCCTCCATTATAGAGTGAATAATTGAGGTGTATAGAAGGCATTTATTTCATTTTTAGAAATTTTAATTTTTCACATTTTTCCATGAAAAGTGCCAATACCCCCCCCTTTTGGGTTCTAGGTGAAATTCTCTTTCGAAACAAATAACACAAAAATGTTTCCATGGTGTGTATTGTTGTTCATTTTCATCAAATAAACAAAATAAAACCCAGAATAAATCATTAAAGACAAGAAATGAGCATAAAAGATGCCTCAGCGCAAGTGTTAATGTTAGTAAAAGAGCCCAAATTTCAAAAAATATTGCGAAAAACAACAATCTTCCATTATGAAGTGAATGATTGAGGTGTATAGAAAGCATTTTTTTCATTTTTAGAAATGTTAATTTTTCACATTTTTCCATGAAAATGCCAATACCCCCCCTTTGGGTTCCACGTGAAATTCTCTGTCGACACAAATCAAACAAAAATGTTTCCATGGTGTGTATTTTTGTTCATTTTCATCAATTAAACAAAATAAAACCCAGAATAAATCATTAAAGACAAGAAATGAGCATAAAAGATGCCTCTGCGCAAGTGTTAATGTTAGTAAAAGAGCCCAAATTTCAAAAAATATTGCGAAAAACAACAATCTTCCATTATAGAGTGAATGTTTGAGGTGTATAGAAGGCATTTATTTCATTTTTAGAAATTTTAATTTTTCACATTTTTCCATGAAAAGTGCCAATACCCCCCCCTTTGGGTTCTAGGTGAAATTCTCACTCGACCCAATCAAACAAAAATGTTTCCATGGTGTGTATTGTTGTTCATTTTCATCAAAAAAACAAAATAAAACCCAGAATAAATCATTAAAGACAAGAAATGAGCATAAAAGATGCCTCAGCGCAAATGTTAATGTTAGTAAAAGAGCCCAAATTTCGAAAAATATTGCAAAAAAATAAAATCTTCCATTATAGATTGAATGTTTGAGGTGTATAGAAGGCATTTTTTTAATTTTTAGAAATTTTAATTTTTCACATTTTTCCGTGAAAAGTGCCTTTGGGTTCTAGGTGAAATTCTCACTCGACACAAATCAAACAAAAATGTTTCCATGGTGTGTATTGTTGTTCATTTTCAACAAATAAACAAAATAAAACCCAGAATAAATCATTAAAGACAAGAAATGAGCATAAAAGATGCCTCAGCGCAAGTTTTAATGTTAGTAAAAGAGCCAAAATTTCAAAAAATATTGCGAAAAACAACAATCTTCCATTATAGAGTGAATGTTTGAGGTGAATAGAAGGCATTTATTTAATTTTAAAAATTTTAATTTTTCACATTTTTCCATGAAAAGTGCCAATACCCCCCCCTTTGGTTTCTAGGTGAAATTCTCACTCGACACAAATCAAACAAAAATGTTTCCATGGTGGGTATTGTTGTTCCTTTTCATCAAATAAACAAAATAAAACCCAGAATAAATCATTAAAGACAAGAAATGAGCATAAAAGATGCCTCAGCGCAAGTGTTAATGTTAGTAAAAGAGCCCAAATTTCAAAAAAATATTGCGAAAAACCACAATCTTCCATTATAGAGTGAATGTTTTAGGTGTATAGAAGGCATTTTTTTAATTTTTAGAAATTTTGATTATTCACATTTTTCCGTGAAAAGTGCCAATACCCCCCCCTTTGGGTTCTAGGTGAAATTCTCACTCGACACAAATCAAACAAAAATGTTTCCATGGTGTGTATTTATGTTCATTTTCATCAAATAAACAAAATAAAACCCAGAATAAATCATTAAAGACAAGAAATGAGCATAAAAGATGCCTTAGCGCAAATGTTAATGTTAGTAAAAGAGTCCAAATTTCAAGAAATATTGCGAAAAAAACCAATCTTCCATTATAGAGTGAATGTTTGAGGTGTATAGAAGGCATTTATTTCATTTTTAGAAATTTTAATTTTTCACATTTTTCCACGAAAAAGGCCAATACCCCCCCCTTTGGGTTCTAGGTGAAATTCTCACTCAACACAAATCAAACAAAAATGTTTCCATGGTGTGTATTGTTGTTCATTTTCATCAAATAAACAAAATAAAACCCAGAATAAATCATTAAAGACAAGAAATGAGCATAAATGATGCCTCAGCGCAAGTGTTAATGTTAGTAAAAGAGCCCAAATTTCAATAAATATTGCGAAAAACAACAATCTTCCATTATAGAGTGAAAGTTTGAGGTGTATAGAAGGCATTTATTTCATTTTTAGAAATTTTAATTTTTCACATTTTTCCACGAAAAAGGCCAATACCCCCCCCTTTGGGCTCTAGGTGAAATTCTCACTCAACACAAATCAAACAAAAATGTTTCCATGGTGTGTATTGTTGTTCATTTTCATCAAATAAACAAAATAAAACCCAGAATAAATCATTAAAGACAAGAAATGAGCATAAAAGATGCCTCAGCGCAAGTGTTAATGTTAGTAAAACAGCCCAAATTTCAAAAAATATTGCGAAAAACAACTATCTTCCATTATAGAGTGAATGTTTGAGGTGTATAGAAGGCATTTTTTTCATTTTTGGAAATTTTTATTTTTCACATTTTTCCATGAAAAGTGCCAATACCCCCCCCTTTGGGTTCTAGGTGAAATTCTCACTCGACACAAATCAAACAAAAATGTTTCCATGGTGTGTATTGTTGTTCATTTTCATCAAATAAACAAAATAAAACCCAGATAAATCATTAAAGACAAGAAATGAACATAAAAGATGCCTCAGTGCAAGTGTTAATGTTAGTAAAAGAGCCAAAATTTAAAAAAAATATTGCGAAAAACCACCAATTTTCCATTATAGAGGAATGTTTGAGGTGTATAGAAGGCATTTATTTCATTTTAGAAATTTTAATTTTTCTCATTTTTCCATGAAAAGTGCCAATACCCTTTGGGTTCTAGGTGAAATTCTCACTCGACACAAATCAAAACAAAAATGTTTCCATGGTGTGTATTGTTGTTCATTTTCATCAAATAAACAAAATTAAACCCAGAATAAATCATTAAAGACAAGAAATTAGCATAAAAGATGCCTCAGCGCAAGTGTTAATGTTAGTAAAAGAGCCCAAATTTCAAAAAATATTGCGAAAAACAACAATCTTCCATTATTGAGTGAATGTTTGAGGTGTATAGAAGGCATTTATTTCATTTTTAGAAATTTTAATTTTTCACATTTTTCCACGAAAAGTGCCAATACCCCCCCCTTTGGGTTCTAGGTGAAATTCTCACTCGGCACAAATAAAACAAAAATGTTTCCATGGTTTGTATTGGTGTTCATTTTCATCAAAAAAACAAAATAAAACCCAGAATAAATCATTAAAGACAAGAAATGAGCATAAAAGATGCCTCAGCGCAAGTGTTAATGTTAGTAAAAGAGCCCAAATTTCAAAAAAATATTGCGAAAAACCACAATCTTCCATTATAGAGTGAATGTTTTAGGTGTATAGAAGGCATTTTTTTAATTTTTAGAAATTTTAATTTTTCACATTTTTCCATGAAAAGTGCAAATACCCCCCCTTTGGGTTCTAGGTGAAATTCTCACTCTACAAAAATAATACAAAAATGTTTCCATGCTGTGTATTGTTGTTCCTTTTCGTCAAATAAACAAAATAAAACCCAGAATAAATCATTAAAGACAAGAAATGAGCATATAAGATGCCTTTGCGCAAGTGTTAATGTTAGTAAAAGAGCCCAAATTTCAAAAAATATTGCGAAAAACAACAATCTTCCATTATAGAGTGAATGTTTGAGGTGTATAGAAGGCATTTATTTCATTTTTAGAAATTTTAATTTTTCACATTTTTCCATGAAAAGTGCCAATACCCCCCCCTTTGGGTTCTAGGTGAAATTCTCACTCGACACAAATCAAACAAAAATGTTTCCATGGTGTGTATTGTTGTTCATTTTCATCAAATAAACTAAATAAAACCCAGAATAAATCATTAAAGACAAGAAATGCGCATAAAATATGCCTCATCGCATGTGTTAATGTTAGTAAAAGAGCACAAATTTAAGGAAAACATTGCGAAAAACCACAATCTTCCATTATAGAGTGAATGTTTGAGGTGTATAGAAGGCATTTTTTTCATTTTTAAAAATTTTAATTTTTCACATTTTTCCATGAAAAGTGCCAATACCCTTTGGGTTCTAGGTGAAATTCTCACTCGACACAAATAACACAAAAATGTTTCCATGGTGTGTATTGTTGTTCATTTTCATCAAATAAACAAAATAAAACCCAGAATAAATCATTAAAGACAAGAAATGAGCATAAAAGATGCCTCAGCGCAAGTGTTAATGTTAGTAAAAGAGCCCAAATTTCAAAAAATATTGCGAAAAACAACAGTCTTCCATTATAGAGTGAATGTTTGAGGTGTATAGAAGGCATTTATTTCATTTTTAGAAATTTTAATTTTTCACATTTTTCCATAAAAGTGCCAATACCCCCCCCTTTGGGTTGTAGGTGAAATTCTCACTCGACACAAATCAAACAAAAACGTTTCCATGCTGTGTATTGTTGTTCCTTTTCATCAAATAAACAAAATAAAACCCAGAATAAATCATTAAAGACAAGAAATGAGCATAAAAGATGCCTCAGCGCAAGTGTTAATGTTAGTAAAAGAGCCCAAATTGCAAAAAAATATTGCGAAAAACCACAATCTTCCATTATAGAGTGAATGTTTTAGGTGTATAGAAGGCATTTTTTTAATTTTTAGAAATTTTAATTTTTCACATTTTTCCGTGAAAAGTGCCAATACCCCCCCCTTTGGGTTCTAGGTGAAATTCTCACTCGACACAAATCAAACAAAAATGTTTCCATGGTGTGTATTGTTGTTCATTTTCATCAAATAAACAAAATAAAACCCAGAATAAATCATTAAAGGCAAGAAATGAGCCTAAAAGATGCCTCAGCGCAAAAGTTATTGTTAGTAAAAGAGCCCAAATTTCAAAAAATATTGCGAAAAACAACAATCTTCCATCATAGAGTGTTTGAGGTGTATAGAAGGCATTTATTTCATTTTTAGAAATTTTAATTTTTCACATTTTTCCACGAAAAAGGCCAATACCCCCCCCTTTGGGTTCTAGGTGAAATTCTCACTCAACACAAATCAAACAAAAATGTTTCCATGGTGTGTATTGTTGTTCATTTTCATCACATAAACAAAATAAAACCCAAAATAAATCATTAAAGACAAGAAATGAGCATAAAAGATGCCTCAGCGCAAATGTTAATGTTAGTAAAAGAGCCCAAATTTCAAAAAAATATTGCGAAAAACCACAATCTTCCATTATAGAGTGAATGTTTTAGGTGTATAGAAGGCATTTTTTTAATTTTTAGAAATTTTAATTTTTCACATTTTTCCGTGAAAAGTGCCAATACCCCCCCCCTTTGGGTTCTAGGTGAAATTCTCACTCGACACAAATCAAACAAAAATGTTTCCATGGTGTGTATTGTTGTTCATTTTCATCAAATAAACAAAATAAAACCCAGAATAAATCATTAAAGACAAGAAATGAGCATAAAAGATGCCTCAGCGCAAATGTTAATGTTAGTAAAAGAGCCCAAATTTCAAAAAATATTGCGAAAAACAACAATCTTCCATCATAGAGTGAATGTTTGAGGTGTATAGAAGGCATTTATTTCATTTTTAGAAATTTTAATTTTTCACATTTTTCCATGAAAATGCCAATACCCCCCCCTTTGGGTTCTAGGTGAAATTCTCACTCTACAAAAATAATACAAAAATGTTTCCATGCTGTGTATTGTTGTTCCTTTTCATCAAATAAACAAAATAAAACCCAGAATAAATCATTAACGACAAGAAATGAGCATATAAGATGCCTTTGCGCAAGTGTTAATGTTAGTAAAAGAGCCCAAATTTCAAAAAATATTGCGAAAAACAACAATCTTCCATTATAGAGTGAATGTTTGAGGTGTATAGAAGGCATTTTTTTTCATTTTTAAAAATTTTAATTTTTCACATTTTTCCATGAAAAGTGCCAATACCCCCCCCTTTGGGTTCTAGGTGAAATTCTCACTCGACACAAATAACACAAAAATGTTTCCATGGTGTGTATTGTTGTTCATTTTCATCAAAAAAACAAAATAAAACCCAGAATAAATCATTAAAGACAAGAAATGAGCATAAAAGATGCCTCAGCGCAAGTGTTAATGTTAGTAAAAGAGCCCAAGTTTCAAAAAATTTTGCGAAAAACAACAGTCTTCCATTATAGAGTGAATGTTTGAGGTGTATAGAAGGCATTTATTTCATTTTTAGAAATGTTAATTTTTCACATTTTTCCATGAAAATGCCAATACCCCCCCTTTGGGTTCCAGGTGAAATTCTCACTCGACACAAATCAAACAAAAATGTTTCCATGGTGTGTATTGTTGTTCATTTTCATCAAAAAAACAAAATAAAACCCAGAATAAATCATTAAAGACAAGAAATGAACATAAAAGATGCCTCAGCGCAAGTGTTAATGTTAGTAAAAGAGCCAAAATTTCAAAAAATATTGCGAAAAACCACAATTTTCCATTATAGAGTGAATGTTTGAGGTGTATAGAAGGCATTTATTTCATTTTTAGAAATTTTAATTTTTCACATTTTTCCACGAAAAAGGCCAATACCCCCCCTTTTGGTTCTAGGTGAAATTCTCACTCGACACAAATCAAACAAAAACGTTTCCATGGTGTGTATTGTTGTTCATTTTCATCAAATAAACAAAATTAAACCCAGAATAAAACATTAAAGACAAGAAATGAGAATAAAAGATGCCTCAGCGCAAGTGTAAGTGTTAGTGAAAGAGCCCAAATTTCAAAAAATATTGCGAAAAACAACAATCTTCCGTTATAGAGTGAATGTTTGAGGTGTATAGAAGCCATTTATTTCATTTTTAGAAATTTTAATTTTTCACATTTTTCCATGAAAAGTGCCAATACCCTCTTCTTTGGATTCTAGGTGAAATTCTCACTCGACACAAATCAAACAAAAATGTTTCCATGGTGTGTATTGTTGTTCATTTTCATCAAATAAACAAAATAAAACCCAGAATAAACCATAAAAGACACGAAATGAGTATTTAAGATGCCTCAGCGCAAGTGTTAATGTTAGTAAAAGAGCCCAAATTTAAAGAAAACATTGCGAAAAACCACAATCTTCCATTATAGAGTGAATGTTTGAGGTGTATAGAAGGCATTTATTTCATTTTTAGAAATGTTAATTTTTCACATTTTTCCATGAAAAGTGCCAATACCCCCCCCTTTGGGTTCTAGGTGAAATTCTCACTCGACACAAATAACAAAAAAATGTTTCCATGGTGTGTATTGTTGTTCATTTTCATCAAATAAACAAAATAAAACCCAGAATAAATCATTAAAGACAAGAAATGAGCATAAAATATGCCTCAGCGCATGTGTTAATGTTAGTAAAAGAGCCCAAATTTAAAGAAAACATTGCGAAAAACCACAATCTTCCATTATAGAGTGAATGTTTGAGGTGTATAGAAGGCATTTTTTTCATTTTTAAAAATTTTAATTTTTCACATTTTTCCATGAAAAGTGCCAATACCCCCCCTTTGGGTTCTAGGTGAAATTCTCACTCGACACAAATAACAAAAAAATGTTTCCATGGTGTGTATTGTTGTTCATTTTCATCAAATAAACAAAATAAAACCCAGAATAAATCATTAAAGACAAGAAATGAGCATAAAAGATGCCTCAGCGCAAGTGTTAATGTTAGTAAAAGATCCCAAATTTCAAAAAATATTGCGAAAAACAACAGTCTTCCATTATAGAGTGAATGTTTGATGTGTATAGAAGGCATTTATTTCATTTTTAGAAATGTTAATTTTTCACATTTTTCCATGAAAATGCCAATACCCCCCCTTTGGGTTCCAGGTGAAATTCTCACTCGACACAAATCAATTAAAAATGTTTCCATGGTGTGTATTTTTGTTCATTTTCATGAATTAAACAAAATAAAACCCAGAATAAATCATTAAAGACAAGAAATGAGTATAAAAGATGCCTCAGCGCAAGTGTTAATGTTAGTAAAAGAGCCCAAATTTCAAAAAATATTGCGAAAAACAAATATCTTCCATTATAGAGTGAATGTTTGAGGTGTATAGAAGGCATTTATTTCATTTTTAGAAATTTTAATATTTCACATTTTTCCATAAAAGTGCCAATACCCCCCCTTTGGGTTCTAGGTGAAATTCTCACTCGACACAAATCAAACAAAAATGTTTCCATGGTGTGTATTGTTGTTCATTTTCATCAAAAAAACAAAATAAAACCCAGAATAAATCATTAAAGACAAGAAATGAACATAAAAGATGCCTCAGCGCAAGTGTTAATGTTAGTAAAAGAGCCAAAATTTAAAAAAAATATTGCGAAAAACCACAATTTTCCATTATAGAGTGAATGTTTGAAGTGTATAGAAGGCATTTATTTCATTTTTAGAAATTTTAATTTTTCACATTTTTCCATGAAAAGTGCCAATACCCTTTGGGTTCTAGGTGAAATTCTCACTCGACACAAATCAAACAAAAATGTTTCCATGGTGTGTATTGTTGTTCATTTTCATCAAATAAACAAAATTAAACCCAGAATAAATCATTAAAGACAAGAAATTAGCATAAAAGATGCCTCAGCGCAAGTGTTAATGTTAGTAAAAGAGCCCAAATTTCAAAAAATATTGCGAAAAACAACAATCTTCCATTATTGAGTGAATGTTTGAGGTGTATAGAAGGCATTTATTTCATTTTTAGAAATTTTAATTTTTCACATTTTTCCATTAAAAGTGCCAATACCCCCCCTTTAGGTTCTAGGTGAAATTCTCACTCGACACAAATCAAACAAAAATGTTTCCATGGTGTGTATTGTTGTTCATTTTCATCAAAAAAACAAAATAAAACCCAGAATACATCATTAAAGACAAGAAATGAGCCTAAAAGATGCCTCAGCGCAAATGTTAATGTTAGTAAACGAGCCCAAATTTCAAAAAATATTGCGAAAAACAACAATCTTCCATTATAGAGTGAATGTTTGAGGTGTATAGAAGGCATTTATTTCATTTTTAGAAATTTTAATTTTTCACATTTTTCCACGAAAAGTGCCAATACCCCCCCCTTTGGGTTCTAGGTGAAATTCTCACTCGGCACAAATAAAACAAAAATGTTTCCATGGTTTGTATTGTTGTTCATTTTCATCAAAAAAACAAAATAAAACCCAGAATAAATCATTAAAGGCAAGAAATGAGAATAAAAGATGCCTCAGCGCAAGTGTTAATGTTAGTAAAAGAGCCCAAATTTCAAAAAAATATTGCGAAAAACCACAATCTTCCATTATAGAGCGAATGTTTTAGGTGTATAGAAGGCATTTTTTTAATTTTTAGAAATTTTAATTTTTCACATTTTTCCATGAAAAGTGCAAATACCCCCCCTTTGGGTTCTAGGTGAAATTCTCACTCTACAAAAATAATACAAAAATGTTTCCATGCTGTGTATTGTTGTTCCTTTTCATCAAATAAACAAAATAAAACCCAGAATAAATCATTAACGACAAGAAATGAGCATATAAGATGCCTTTGCGCAAGTGTTAATGTTAGTAAAAGAGCCCAAATTTCAAAAAATATTGCGAAAAACAACAATCTTCCATTATAGAGTGAATGTTTGAGGTGTATAGAAGGCATTTATTTCATTTTTAGAAATTTTAATTTTTCACATTTTTCCGTGAAAAGTGCCAATACCCCCCCCTTTGGGTTCTAGGTGAAATTCTCACTCGACACAAATCAAACAAAAATGTTTCCATGGTGTGTATTGTTGTTCATTTTCATCAAATAAACAAAATAAAACCCAGAATAAATCATTAAAGGCAAGAAATGAGCCTAAAAGATGCCTCAGCGCAAAAGTTATTGTTAGTAAAAGAGCCCAAATTTCAAAAAATATTGCGAAAAACAACAATCTTCCATCATAGAGTGTTTGAGGTGTATAGAAGGCATTTATTTCATTTTTAGAAATTTTAATTTTTCACATTTTGCCACGAAAAAGGCCAATACCCCCCCCTTTGGGTTCTAGGTGAAATTCTCACTCAACACAAATCAAACAAAAATGTTTCCATGGTGTGTATTGTTGTTCATTTTCATCAAATAAACAAAATAAAACCCAGAATAAATCATTAAAGACAAGAAATGAGCATAAAAGATGCCTCAGCGCAAATGTTAATGTTAGTAAAAGAGCCCAAATTTCAAAAAATATTGCGAAAAACACAATCTTCCATTATAGAGTGAATGTTTTAGGTGTATAGAAGGCATTTTTTTAATTTTTAGAAATTTTAATTTTTCACATTTTTCCGTGAAAAGTGCCAATACCCCCCCCCCTTTGGGTTCTAGGTGAAATTCTCACTCGACACAAATCAAACAAAAATGTTTCCATGGTGTGTATTGTTGTTCATTTTCATCAAATAAACAAAATAAAACCCAGAATAAATCATTAAAGACAAGAAATGAGCATAAAAGATGCCTCAGCGCAAATGTTAATGTTAGTAAAAGAGCCCAAATTTCAAAAAATATTGCGAAAAACAACAATCTTCCATCATAGAGTGAATGTTTGAGGTGTATAGAAGGCATTTATTTCATTTTTAGAAATTTTAATTTTTCACATTTTTCCATGAAAATGCCAATACCCCCCCCTTTGGGTTCCAGGTGAAATTCTCACTCGACACAAATCAAACAAAAATGTTTCCATGGTGTGAATTTTTGTTCATTTTCATCAATTAAACAAAATAAAACCCAGAATAAATCATTAAAGACAAGAAATGAGCATAAAAGATGCCTCAGCGCAAGTGTTAATGTTAGTAAAAGAGCCCAAATTTCAAAAAATATTGCGAAAAACAACAATCTTCCATTTTAGAGTGAATGTTTGAGGTGTATAGAAGGCATTTATTTCATTTTTAGAAATTTTTATTTTCACATTTTTCCATGAAAAGTGCCAATACCCCCCCCTTTGGGTTCTAGGTGAAATTCTCACTCGACACAAATCAAACAAAAATGTTTCCATGCTGTGTATTGTTGTTCATTTTCATCAAATAAACAAAATAAAACCCAGAATAAATCATTAAAGTCAAGAAATGAGCATAAAAGATGCCTCAGCGCAAGTGTTAATGTTAGTAAAAGAGCCCAAATTTCAAAAAATATTGCGAAAAACCACAATCTTCCATTATAGAGTGAATGTTTGAGGTGTATAGAAGGCATTTATTTCATTTTTAGAAATTTTAATTTTTCACATTTTTCCATGAAAAGTGCCAATACCCCCCCCTTTGGGTTCTAGGTGAAATTCTCACTCGACACAAATCAAACAGAAATGTTTCCATGCTGTGTATTGTTGTTCATTTTCATCAAATAAACAAAATAAAACCCAGAATAAATCATTAAAGACAAGAAAAGAGCATAAAAGATGCCTCAGCGCAAGTGTTAATGTTAGTAAAAGAGCCCAAATTTCAAAAAATATTGCGAAAAACCACAATCTTCCATTATAGAGTGAATGTTTGAGGTGTATAGAAGGCATTTATTTCATTTTTAGAAATTTTAATATTTCACATTTTTCCATAAAAGTGCCAATACCCCCCCCTTTGGGTTCTAGGTGAAATTCTCACTCGACACAAATCAAACAAAAATGTATCCATGGTGTGTATTGTTGTTCATTTTCATCAAATAAACAAAATAAAACCCAGAATAAATCATTAAAGACAAGAAATGAGCATTAAAGATGCCTCTGCGCAAGTGTTTATGTTAGTAAAAGAGCCCAAATTTCAAAAAATATTGCGAAAAACAACAATCTTCCATTATAGAGTTAATGTTTGAGGTGTATAGAAGGCATTTATTTCATTTTTAGAAATTTTAATTTTTCACATTTTTCCATGAAAAGTGCCAATACCCCCCCCTTTGGGTTCTAGGTGAAATTCTCACTCGACCCAATCAAACAAAAATGTTTCCATGGTGTGTATTGTTGTTCATTTTCATCAAATAAACAAAATAAAACCCAGAATAAATCATTAAAGACAAGAAATGAGCATAAAAGATGCCTCAGCGCAAGTGTTAATGTTAGTAAAAGAGCCCAAATTTCAAAAAATATTGCGAAAAACCAAAATCTTCCATTATAGAGTGATTGTTTGAGGTGTATAGAAGCTATTTATTTCATTTTTAGAAATTTTAATTTTTCACATTTTTCCATGAAAAGTGCCAATACCCCCCCTTTGGGTTCTAGGTGAAATTCTCACTCTACAAAAATAATACAAAAATGTTTTCATGCTGTGTATTGTTGTTCCTTTTCATCAAATAAACAAATAAAACCCAGAATAAATCATTAACGACAAGAAATGAGCATATAAGATGCCTCAGCGTAAGTGTTAATATTAGTAAAAGAGCCAAAATTTCATAAAATATTGCGAAAATCAGCAATCTTCCATTATAGAGTGAATGTTTGAGGTGTATAGAAGGCATTTATTTAATTTTTAGAAATTTTAATTTTTCACATTTTTCCATGAAAAGTGCCAACACCCCCCTTTGGGTTCTAGGTGAAATTCTCACACGACACAAATCAAACAAAAATGTTTCCATGGTGTGTATTGTTGTTCATTTTCATCAAAAAAACAAAATAAAACCCAGAATAAATCATTAAAGACAAGAAATGAGCTTAAAAGATGCCTCAGCGCAAATGTTAACGTTAGTAAAAGAGCCCAAATTTCGAAAAATATTGCGAAAAAATAAAATCTTCCATTATAGAGTGAATGTTTGAGGTGTATAGAAGGCATTTTTTTAATTTTTAGAAATTTTAATTTTTCACATTTTTCCGTGAAAAGTGCCAATACCCCCCCCTTTGGGTTCTAGGTGAAATTCTCACTCGACACAAATCAAACAAAAATGTTTCCATGGCGTGTATTGTTGTTCATTTTCATCAAATAAACAAAATAAAACCCAGAATAAATCATTAAAGACAAGAAATGAGCATAAAAGATGCCTCAGCGCAAGTGTTAATGTTAGTAAAAGAGCCCAAATTTCAAAAAATAATGCGAAAAACAACAATCCTCCATTATAGAGTGAATAATTGAGGTGTATAGAAGGCATTTATTTCATTTTTAGAAATTTTAATTTTTTACATTTTTCCATGAAAAGTGCCAATACCCCCCCTTTGGGTTCCACGTGAAATTCTCGATCGACACAAATCAAACAAAAATGTTTCCATGGTGTGTATTTTTGTTCATTTTCATCAATTAAACAAAATAAAACCCAGAATAAATCATTAAAGACAAGAAATGAGTATAAAAGATGCCTCAGCGCAAGTGTTAATGTTAGTATAAGAGCCCAAATTTCAAAAAATATTGCGAAAAACAACAATCTTCCATTATAGAGTGAATGTTTGAGGTGTATTGAAGGCATTTATTTCATTTTTAGAAATTTTAATATTTCACATTTTTCCATAAAAGTGCCAATACCACCCCCTTTGGGTTCTAGGTGAAATTCTCACTCGACACAAATCAAACAAAAATGTTTCCATGGTGTTTATTGTTGTTCATTTTCTTCAAATAAACAAAATAAAACCCAGAATAAATCATTAAAGACAAGAAATGAACATAAAAGATGCCTCAGCGCAAGTGTTAATGCTAGTAAAAGAGCCCAAATTTCAAAAAATATTGCGAAAAAAAACAATCTTCCATTATAGAGTGAATGTTTGAGGTGTATAGAAGGCATTTTTTTCATTTTTAGAAATTTTAATTTTTCACATTTTTCCATGAAAGGTGCCAATACCCCCCCCTTTGGGTTCTAGGTGAAATTGTCACTCGACACAAATCATACAAAAATGTTTCCATGGTGTGTATTGTTGTTCATTTTTATCAAATAAACAAAATAAAACCCAGAATACATCATTAAAGACAAGAAATGAGCATAAAAGATGCGTCAGCGCAAGTGTTTATGTTAGTAAAAGAGCCAGAATTTCAAAAAATAATGCGAAAAACAACAATCCTCCATTATAGAGTGAATAATTGAGGTGTATAGAAGGCATTTATTTCATTTTTAGAAATTTTAATTTTTCACATTTTTCCATGAAAAGTGCCAATACCCCCCCCTTTTGGGTTCTAAGTGAAATTCTCTTTCGAAACAAATAACACAAAAATGTTTCCATGGTGTGTATTGTTGTTCATTTTCATCAAATAAACAAAATAAAACCCAGAATAAATCATTAAAGACAAGAAATGAGCATAAAAGATGCCTCAGCGCAAGTGTTAATGTTAGTAAAAGAGCCCAAATTTCAAAAAATATTGCGAAAAACAACAATCTTCCATTATGAAGTGAATGATTGAGGTGTATAGAACGCATTTATTTCATTTTTAGAAATGTTAATTTTTCACATTTTTCCATGAAAATGCCAATACCCCCCCTTTGGGTTCCACGTGAAATTCTCTGTCGACACAAATCAAACAAAAATGTTTCCATGGTGTGTATTTTTGTTCATTTTCATCAATTAAACAAAATAAAACCCAGAATAAATCATTAAAGACAAGAAATGAGCATAAAAGATGCCTCTGCGCAAGTGTTAATGTTAGTATAAGAGCCCAAATTTCAAAAAATATTGCGAAAAACAACAATCTTCCATTATAGAGTGAATGTTTGAGGTGTATAGAAGGCATTTATTTCATTTTTAGAAATTTTAATTTTTCACATTTTTCCATGAAAAGTGCCAATACCCCCCCTTTGGGTTCTAGGTGAAATTCTCACTCTACAAAAATAATACAAAAATGTTTTCATGCTGTGTATTGTTGTTCCTTTTCATCAAATAAACAAATAAAACCCAGAATAAATCATTAACGACAAGAAATGAGCATATAAGATGCCTCAGCGTAAGTGTTAATATTAGTAAAAGAGCCAAAATTTCATAAAATATTGCGAAAATCAGCAATCTTCCATTATAGAGTGAATGTTTGAGGTGTATAGAAGGCATTTATTTAATTTTTAGAAATTTTAATTTTTCACATTTTTCCATGAAAAGTGCCAATACCCCCCTTTGGGTTCTAGGTGAAATTCTCACACGACACAAATCAAACAAAAATGTTTCCATGGTGTGTATTGTTGTTCATTTTCATCAAAAAAACAAAATAAAACCCAGAATAAATCATTAAAGACAAGAAATGAGCTTAAAAGATGCCTCAGCGCAAATGTTAACGTTAGTAAAAGAGCCCAAATTTCGAAAAATATTGCGAAAAAATAAAATCTTCCATTATAGAGTGAATGTTTGAGGTGTATAGAAGGCATTTTTTTAATTTTTAGAAATTTTAATTTTTCACATTTTTCCATGAAAAGTGCCAATACCCCCCCTTTGGGTTCTAGGTGAAATTCTCACTCGACACAAATAACACAAAAATGTTTCCATGGTGTGTATTGTTGTTCATTTTCATCAAATAAACAAAATAAAACCCAGAAAAAATCATTAAAGACAAGAAATGAGCATAAAAGATGCCTCAGCGCAAGTGTTAATAATAGTAAAAGAGCCCAAATTTCAAAAAATATTGCGAAAAACAACAATCTTCCATTATGAAGTGAATGATTGAGGTGTATAGAAGGCATTTATTTCATTTTTAGAAATGTTAATTTTTTACATTTTTCCATGAAAATGCCAATACCCCCCCTTTGGGTTCCACGTGAAATTCTCGATCGACACAAATCAAACAAAAATGTTTCCATGGTGTGTATTTTTGTTCATTTTCATCAATTAAACAAAATAAAACCCAGAATAAATCATTAAAGACAAGAAATGAGTATAAAAGATGCCTCAGCGCAAGTGTTAATGTTAGTATAAGAGCCCAAATTTCAAAAAATATTGCGAAAAACAACAATCTTCCATTATAGAGTGAATGTTTGAGGTGTATTGAAGGCATTTATTTCATTTTTAGAAATTTTAATATTTCACATTTTTCCATAAAAGTGCCAATACCACCCCCTTTGGGTTCTAGGTGAAATTCTCACTCGACACAAATCAAACAAAAATGTTTCCATGGTGTTTATTGTTGTTCATTTTCTTCAAATAAACAAAATAAAACCCAGAATAAATCATTAAAGACAAGAAATGAACATAAAAGATGCCTCAGCGCAAGTGTTAATGCTAGTAAAAGAGCCCAAATTTCAAAAAATATTGCGAAAAAAAACAATCTTCCATTATAGAGTGAATGTTTGAGGTGTATAGAAGGCATTTTTTTCATTTTTAGAAATTTTAATTTTTCACATTTTTCCATGAAAGGTGCCAATACCCCCCCCTTTGGGTTCTAGGTGAAAATCTCACTCGACACAAATCATACAAAAATGTTTCCATGGTGTGTATTGTTGTTCATTTTTATCAAATAAACAAAATAAAACCCAGAATACATCATTAAAGACAAGAAATGAGCATAAAAGATGCGTCAGCGCAAGTGTTTATGTTAGTAAAAGAGCCAGAATTTCAAAAAATAATGCGAAAAACAACAATCCTCCATTTTAGAGTGAATAATTGAGGTGTATAGAAGGCATTTATTTCATTTTTAGAAATTTTAATTTTTCACATTTTTCCATGAAAAGTGCCAATACCCCCCCCTTTTGGGTTCTAAGTGAAATTCTCTTTCGAAACAAATAACACAAAAATGTTTCCATGGTGTGTATTGTTGTTCATTTTCATCAATTAAACAAAATAAAACCCAGAATAAATCATTAAAGACAAGAAATGAGCATAAAAGATGCCTCTGCGCAAGTGTTAATGTTAGTAAAAGAGCCCAAATTTCAAAAAATATTGCGAAAAACAACAATCTTCCATTATAGAGTGAATGTTTGAGGTGTATAGAAGGCATTTATTTCATTTTTAGAAATTTTAATTTTTCACATTTTTCCATGAAAAGTGCCAATACCCCCCCCTTTGGGTTCTAGGTGAAATTCTCACTCGACCCAATCAAACAAAAATGTTTCCATGGTGTGTATTGTTGTTCATTTTCATCAAAAAAACAAAATAAAACCCAGAATAAATCATTAAAGACAAGAAATGAGCATAAAAGATGCCTCAGCGCAAATGTTAATGTTAGTAAAAGAGCCCAAATTTCGAAAAATATTGCAAAAAAATAAAATCTTCCATTATAGATTGAATGTTTGAGGTGTATAGAAGGCATTTTTTTAATTTTTAGAAATTTTAATTATTCACATTTTTCCGTGAAAAGTGCCTTTGGGTTCTAGGTGAAATTCTCACTCGACACAAATCAAACAAAAATGTTTCCATGGTGTGTATTGTTGTTCCTTTTCATCAAATAAACAAAATAAAACCCAGAATAAATCATTAAAGACAAGAAATGAGCATAAAAGATGCCTCAGCGCAAGTGTTAATGTTAGTAAAAGAGCCCAAATTTCAAAAAAATATTGCGAAAAACCACAATCTTCCATTATAGAGTGAAAGTTTTAGGTGTATAGAAGGCATTTTTTTAATTTTTAGAAATTTTGATTATTCACATTTTTCCGTGAAAAGTGCCAATACCCCCCCCTTTGGGTTCTAGGTGAAATTCTCACTCGACACAAATCAAACAAAAATGTTTCCATGGTGTGTATTTATGTTCATTTTCATCAAATAAACAAAATAAAACCCAGAATAAATCATTAAAGACAAGAAATGAGCATAAAAGATGCCTCAGCGCAAATGTTAATGTTAGTAAAAGAGTCCAAATTTCAAGAAATATTGCGAAAAAAACCAATCTTCCATTATAGAGTGAATGTTTGAGGTGTATAGAAGGCATTTATTTCATTTTTAGAAATTTTAATTTTTCACATTTTTCCACGAAAAAGGCCAATACCCCCCCCTTTGGGTTCTAGGTGATATTCTCACTCAACACAAATCAAACAAAAATGTTTCCATGGTGTGTATTGTTGTTCATTTTCATCAAATAAACAAAATAAAACCCAGAATAAATCATTAAAGACAAGAAATGAGCATAAATGATGCCTCAGCGCAAGTGTTAATGTTAGTAAAAGAGCCCAAATTTCAATAAATATTGCGAAAAACAACAATCTTCCATTATAGAGTGAAAGTTTGAGGTGTATAGAAGGCATTTATTTCATTTTTAGAAATTTTAATTTTTCACATTTTTCCACGAAAAAGGCCAATACCCCCCCCTTTGGGTTCTAGGTGAAATTCTCACTCAACACAAATCAAACAAAAATGTTTCCATGGTGTGTATTGTTGTTCATTTTCATCAAATAAACAAAATAAAACCCAGAATAAATCATTAAAGACAAGAAATGAGCATAAAAGATGCCTCAGCGCAAGTGTTAATGTTAGTAAAACAGCCCAAATTTCAAAAAATATTGCGAAAAACAACTATCTTCCATTATAGAGTGAATGTGTGAGGTGTATAGAAGGCATTTATTTCATTTTTGGAAATTTTTATTTTTCACATTTTTCCATGAAAAGTGCCAATACCCCCCCCTTTGGGTTCTAGGTGAAATTCTCACTCGACACAAATCAAACAAAAATGTTTCCATGGTGTGTATTGTTGTTCATTTTCATCAAAAAAACAAAATAAAACCCAGAATAAATCATTAAAGACAAGAAATGAACATAAAAGATGCCTCAGCGCAAGTGTTAATGTTAGTAAAAGAGCCAAAATTTAAAAAAAATATTGCGAAAAACCACAATTTTCCATTATAGAGTGAATGTTTGAGGTGTATAGAAGGCATTTATTTCATTTTTAGAAATTTTAATTTTTCACATTTTTCCATGAAAAGTGCCAATACCCTTTGGGTTCTAGGTGAAATTCTCACTCGACACAAATCAAACAAAAATGTTTCCATGGTGTGTATTGTTGTTCATTTTCATCAAATAAACAAAATTAAACCCAGAATAAATCATTAAAGACAAGAAATTAGCATAAAAGATGCCTCAGCGCAAGTGTTAATGTTAGTAAAAGAGCCCAAATTTCAAAAAATATTGCGAAAAACAACAATCTTCCATTATTGAGTGAATGTTTGAGGTGTATAGAAGGCATTTATTTCATTTTTAGAAATTTTAATTTTTCACATTTTTCCATTAAAAGTGCCAATACCCCCCCTTTAGGTTCTAGGTGAAATTCTCACTCGACACAAATCAAACAAAAATGTTTCCATGGTGTGTATTGTTGTTCATTTTCATCAAATAAACAAAATAAAACCCAGAATACATCATTAAAGACAAGAAATGAGCCTAAAAGATGCCTCAGCGCAAATGTTAATGTTAGTAAACGAGCCCAAATTTCAAAAAATATTGCGAAAAACAACAATCTTCCATTATAGAGTGAATGTTTGAGGTGTATAGAAGGCATTTATTTCATTTTTAGAAATTTTAATTTTTCACATTTTTCCACGAAAAGTGCCAATACCCCCCCCTTTGGGTTCTAGGTGAAATTCTCACTCGGCACAAATAAAACAAAAATGTTTCCATGGTTTGTATTGGTGTTCATTTTCATCAAAAAAACAAAATAAAACCCAGAATAAATCATTAAAGACAAGAAATGAGCATAAAAGATGCCTCAGCGCAAGTGTTAATGTTAGTAAAAGAGCCCAAATTTCAAAAAAATATTGCGAAAAACCACAATCTTCCATTATAGAGTGAATGTTTTATGTGTATAGAAGGCATTTTTTTAATTTTTAGAAATTTTAATTTTTCACATTTTTCCATGAAAAGTGCAAATACCCCCCCTTTGGGTTCTAGGTGAAATTCTCACTCTACAAAAATAATACAAAAATGTTTCCATGCTGTGTATTGTTGTTCCTTTTCGTCAAATAAACAAAATAAAACCCAGAATAAATCATTAAAGACAAGAAATGAGCATATAAGATGCCTTTGCGCAAGTGTTAATGTTAGTAAAAGAGCCCAAATTTCAAAAAATATTGCGAAAAACAACAATCTTCCATTATAGAGTGAATGTTTGAGGTGTATAGAAGGCATTTATTTCATTTTTAGAAATTTTAATTTTTCACATTTTTCCATGAAAAGTGCCAATACCCCCCCCTTTGGGTTCTAGGTGAAATTCTCACTCGACACAAATCAAACAAAAATGTTTCCATGGTGTGTATTGTTGTTCATTTTCATCAAATAAACTAAATAAAACCCAGAATAAATCATTAAAGACAAGAAATGCGCATAAAATATGCCTCATCGCATGTGTTAATGTTAGTAAAAGAGCACAAATTTAAGGAAAACATTGCGAAAAACCACAATCTTCCATTATAGAGTGAATGTTTGAGGTGTATAGAAGGCATTTTTTTCATTTTTAAAAATTTTAATTTTTCACATTTTTCCATGAAAAGTGCCAATACCCCCCCCCTTTGGGTTCTAGGTGAAATTCTCACTCGACACAAATAACACAAAAATGTTTCCATGGTGTGTATTGTTGTTCATTTTCATCAAATAAACAAAATAAAACCCAGAATAAATCATTAAAGACAAGAAATGAGCATAAAAGATGCCTCAGCGCAAGTGTTAATGTTAGTAAAAGAGCCCAAATTTCAAAAAATATTGCGAAAAACAACAGTCTTCCATTATAGAGTGAATGTTTGAGGTGTATAGAAGGCATTTATTTCATTTTTAGAAATTTTAATTTTTCACATTTTTCCATAAAAGTGCCAATACCCCCCCCTTTGGGTTGTAGGTGAAATTCTCACTCGACACAAATCAAACAAAAACGTTTCCATGCTGTGTATTGTTGTTCCTTTTCATCAAATAAACAAAATAAAACCCAGAATGAATCATTAAAGACAAGAAATGAACATAAAAGATGCCTCAGCGCAAGTGTTAATGTTAGTAAAAGAGCCCAAATTTCAAAAAATATTGCGAAAAACAACAATCTTCCATTATAGAGTGAATGTTTGAGGTGTATAGAAGGCATTTATTTCATTTTTAGAAATTTTAATTTTTCACATTTTTCCACGAAAAGTTCCAATACCCCCCCCTTTGGGTTCTAGGTGAAATTCTCACTCGGCACAAATAAAACAAAAATGTTTCCATGGTGTGTATTGTTGTTCATTTTCATCAAATAAACAAAATAAAACCCAGAATAAATCATTAAAGACAAGAAATGAGCATAAAAGATGCCTCAGCGCAAGTGTTAATGTTAGTAAAAGAGCCCAAATTGCAAAAAAATATTGCGAAAAACCACAATCTTCCATTATAGAGTGAATGTTTTAGGTGTATAGAAGGCATTTTTTTAATTTTTAGAAATTTTAATTTTTCACATTTTTCCGTGAAAAGTGCCAATACCCCCCCCTTTGGGTTCTAGGTGAAATTCTCACTCGACACAAATCAAACAAAAATGTTTCCATGGTGTGTATTGTTGTTCATTTTCATCAAATAAACAAAATAAAACCCAGAATAAATCATTAAAGGCAAGAAATGAGCCTAAAAGATGCCTCAGCGCAAAAGTTATTGTTAGTAAAAGAGCCCAAATTTCAAAAAATATTGCGAAAAACAACAATCTTCCATCATAGAGTGTTTGAGGTGTATAGAAGGCATTTATTTCATTTTTAGAAATTTTAATTTTTCACATTTTTCCACGAAAAAGGCCAATACCCCCCCCTTTGGGTTCTAGGTGAAATTCTCACTCAACACAAATCAAACAAAAATGTTTCCATGGTGTGTATTGTTGTTCATTTTCATCACATAAACAAAATAAAACCCAAAATAAATCATTAAAGACAAGAAATGAGCATAAAAGATGCCTCAGCGCAAATGTTAATGTTAGTAAAAGAGCCCAAATTTCAAAAAAATATTGCGAAAAACCACAATCTTCCATTATAGAGTGAATGTTTTAGGTGTATAGAAGGCATTTTTTTAATTTTTAGAAATTTTAATTTTTCACATTTTTCCGTGAAAAGTGCCAATACCCCCCCCCCCTTTGGGTTCTAGGTGAAATTCTCACTCGACACAAATCAAACAAAAATGTTTCCATGGTGTGTATTGTTGTTCATTTTCATCAAATAAACAAAATAAAACCCAGAATAAATCATTAAAGACAAGAAATGAGCATAAAAGATGCCTCAGCGCAAATGTTAATGTTAGTAAAAGAGCCCAAATTTCAAAAAATATTGCGAAAAACAACAATCTTCCATCATAGAGTGAATGTTTGAGGTGTATAGAAGGCATTTATTTCATTTTTAGAAATTTTAATTTTTCACATTTTTCCATGAAAATGCCAATACCCCCCCCTTTGGGTTCCAGGTTAAATTCTCACTCGACACAAATCAAACAAAAATGTTTCCATGGTGTGAATTTTTGTTCATTTTCATCAATTAAACAAAATAAAACCCAGAATAAAACATTAAAGACAAGAAATGAGCATAAAAGATGCCTCAGCGCAAGTGTTAATGTTAGTTAAAGAGCCCAAATTTAAAAAAATATTGCGAAAAACAACAATCTTCCATTATAGAGTGAATGTTTGAGGTGTATAGAAGGCATTTATTTCATTTTTAGAAATTTTTATGTTTCACATTTTTCCATGAAAAGTGCCAATACCCCCCCCTTTGGGTTCTAGGTGAAATTCTCACTCGACACAAATCAAACAAAAATGTTTCCATGCTGTGTATTGTTGTTCATTTTCATCAAATAAACAAAATAAAACCCAGAATAAATCATTAAAGTCAAGAAATGAGCATAAAAGATGCCTCAGCGCAAGTGTTAATGTTAGTAAAAGAGCCCAAATTTCAAAAAATATTGCGAAAAACCACAATCTTCCATTATAGAGTGAATATTTGAGGTGTATAGAAGGTATTTATTTCATTTTTAGAAATTTTAATTTTTCACATTTTTCCATGAAAAGTGCAAATACCCCCCCTTTGGGTTCTAGGTGAAATTCTCACTCTACAAAAATAATACAAAAATGTTTCCATGCTGTGTATTGTTGTTCCTTTTCATCAAATAAACAAAATAAAACCCAGAATAAATCATTAACGACAAGAAATGAGCATATAAGATGCCTTTGCGCAAGTGTTAATGTTAGTAAAAGAGCCCAAATTTCAAAAAATATTGCGAAAAACAACAATCTTCCATTATAGAGTGAATGTTTGAGGTGTATAGAAGGCATTTTTTTTCTTTTTTAAAAATTTTAATTTTTCACATTTTTCCATGAAAAGTGCCAATACCCCCCCCTTTGGGTTCTAGGTGAAATTCTCACTCGACACAAATAACACAAAAATGTTTCCATGGTGTGTATTGTTGTTCATTTTCATCAATTAAACAAAATAAAACCCAGAATAAACCATAAAAGACACGAAATGAGTATTTAAGATGCCTCAGCGCAAGTGTTAATGTTAGTAAAAGAGCCCAAATTTAAAGAAAACATTGCGAAAAACCACAATCTTCCATTATAGAGTGAATGTTTGAGGTGTATAGAAGGCATTTATTTCATTTTTAGAAATGTTAATTTTTCACATTTTTCCATGAAACGTGCCAATACCCCCCCCTTTGGGTTCTAGGTGAAATTCTCACTCGACACAAATAACAAAAAAATGTTTCCATGGTGTGTATTGTTGTTCATTTTCATCAAATAAACAAAATAAAACCCAGAATAAATCATTAAAGACAAGAAATGAGCATAAAAGATGCCTCAGCGCAAGTGTTAATGTTAGTAAAAGATCCCAAATTTCAAAAAATATTGCGAAAAACAACAGTCTTCCATTATAGAGTGAATGTTTGATGTGTATAGAAGGCATTTATTTCATTTTTAGAAATTTTAATTTTTCACATTTTTCCATGAAAATGCCAATACCCTTTGGGTTCTAGGTGAAATTCTCACTCGACACAAATCAAACAAAAATGTTTCCATGGTGTGTATTGTTGTTCATTTTCATCAAATAAACTAAATAAAACCCAGAATAAATCATTAAAGACAAGAAATGAGCATAAAATATGCCTCAGCGCATGTGTTAATGTTAGTAAAAGAGCCCAAATTTAAAGAAAACATTGCGAAAAACCACAATCTTCCATTATAGAGTGAATGTTTGAGGTGTATAGAAGGCATTTTTTTCATTTTTAAAAATTTTAATTTTTCACATTTTTCCATGAAAAGTGCCAATACCCCCCCCTTTGGGTTCTAGGTGAAATTCTCACTCGACACAAATAACAAAAAAATGTTTCCATGGTGTGTATTGTTGTTCATTTTCATCAAATAAACAAAATAAAACCCAGAATAAATCATTAAAGACAAGAAATGAGCATAAAAGATGCCTCAGCGCAAGTGTTAATGTTAGTAAAAGATCCCAAATTTCAAAAAATATTGCGAAAAACAACAGTCTTCCATTATAGAGTGAATGTTTGATGTGTATAGAAGGCATTTATTTCATTTTTAGAAATGTTAATTTTTCACATTTTTCCATGAAAATGCCAATACCCCCCCTTTGGGTTCCAGGTGAAATTCTCACTCGACACAAATCAATTAAAAATGTTTCCATGGTGTGTATTTTTGTTCATTTTCATGAATTAAACAAAATAAAACCCAGAATAAATCATTAAAGACAAGAAATGAGTATAAAAGATGCCTCAGCGCAAGTGTTAATGTTAGTAAAAGAGCCCAAATTTCAAAAAATATTGCGAAAAACAAATATCTTCCATTATAGAGTGAATGTTTGAGGTGTATAGAAGGCATTTATTTCATTTTTAGAAATTTTAATATTTCACATTTTTCCATAAAAGTGCCAATACCCCCCCTTTGGGTTCTAGGTGAAATTCTCACTCGACACAAATCAAACAAAAATGTTTCCATGGTGTGTATTGTTGTTCATTTTCATCAAAAAAACAAAATAAAACCCAGAATAAATCATTAAAGACAAGAAATGAACATAAAAGATGCCTCAGCGCAAGTGTTAATGTTAGTAAAAGAGCCAAAATTTAAAAAAAATATTGCGAAAAACCACAATTTTCCATTATAGAGTGAATGTTTGAAGTGTATAGAAGGCATTTATTTCATTTTTAGAAATTTTAATTTTTCACATTTTTCCATGAAAAGTGCCAATACCCTTTGGGTTCTAGGTGAAATTCTCACTCGACACAAATCAAACAAAAATGTTTCCATGGTGTGTATTGTTGTTCATTTTCATCAAATAAACAAAATTAAACCCAGAATAAATCATTAAAGACAAGAAATTAGCATAAAAGATGCCTCAGCGCAAGTGTTAATGTTAGTAAAAGAGCCCAAATTTCAAAAAATATTGCGAAAAACAACAATCTTCCATTATTGAGTGAATGTTTGAGGTGTATAGAAGGCATTTATTTCATTTTTAGAAATTTTAATTTTTCACATTTTTCCATTAAAAGTGCCCTTTAGGTTCTAGGTGAAATTCTCACTCGACACAAATCAAACAAAAATGTTTCCATGGTGTGTATTGTTGTTCATTTTCATCAAAAAAACAAAATAAAACCCAGAATACATCATTAAAGACAAGAAATGAGCCTAAAAGATGCCTCAGCGCAAATGTTAATGTTAGTAAACGAGCCCAAATTTCAAAAAATATTGCGAAAAACAACAATCTTCCATTATAGAGTGAATGTTTGAGGTGTATAGAAGGCATTTATTTCATTTTTAGAAATTTTAATTTTTCACATTTTTCCACGAAAAGTGCCAATACCCCCCCCTTTGGGTTCTAGGTGAAATTCTCACTCGGCACAAATAAAACAAAAATGTTTCCATGGTTTGTATTGTTGTTCATTTTCATCAAAAAAACAAAATAAAACCGAGAATAAATCATTAAAGACAAGAAATGAGAATAAAAGATGCCTCAGCGCAAGTGTTAATGTTAGTAAAAGAGCCCAAATTTCAAAAAAATATTGCGAAAAACCACAATCTTCCATTATAGAGCGAATGTTTTAGGTGTATAGAAGGCATTTTTTTAATTTTTAGAAATTTTAATTTTTCACATTTTTCCATGAAAAGTGCAAATACCCCCCCTTTGGGTTCTAGGTGAAATTCTCACTCTACAAAAATAATACAAAAATGTTTCCATGCTGTGTATTGTTGTTCCTTTTCATCAAATAAACAAAATAAAACCCAGAATAAATCATTAACGACAAGAAATGAGCATATAAGATGCCTTTGCGCAAGTGTTAATGTTAGTAAAAGAGCCCAAATTTCAAAAAATATTGCGAAAAACAACAATCTTCCATTATAGAGTGAATGTTTGAGGTGTATTGAAGGCATTTATTTCATTTTTAGAAATTTTAATATTTCACATTTTTCCATAAAAGTGCCAATACCACCCCCTTTGGGTTCTAGGTGAAATTCTCACTCGACACAAATCAAACAAAAATGTTTCCATGGTGTTTATTGTTGTTCATTTTCTTCAAATAAACAAAATAAAACCCAGAATAAATCATTAAAGACAAGAAATGAACATAAAAGATGCCTCAGCGCAAGTGTTAATGCTAGTAAAAGAGCCCAAATTTCAAAAAATATTGCGAAAAAAAACAATCTTCCATTATAGAGTGAATGTTTGAGGTGTATAGAAGGCATTTTTTTCATTTTTAGAAATTTTAATTTTTCACATTTTTCCATGAAAGGTGCCAATACCCCCCCCTTTGGGTTCTAGGTGAAAATCTCACTCGACACAAATCATACAAAAATGTTTCCATGGTGTGTATTGTTGTTCATTTTTATCAAATAAACAAAATAAAACCCAGAATACATCATTAAAGACAAGAAATGAGCATAAAAGATGCGTCAGCGCAAGTGTTTATGTTAGTAAAAGAGCCAGAATTTCAAAAAATAATGCGAAAAACAACAATCCTCCATTTTAGAGTGAATAATTGAGGTGTATAGAAGGCATTTATTTCATTTTTAGAAATTTTAATTTTTCACATTTTTCCATGAAAAGTGCCAATACCCCCCCCTTTTGGGTTCTAAGTGAAATTCTCTTTCGAAACAAATAACACAAAAATGTTTCCATGGTGTGTATTGTTGTTCATTTTCATCAAATAAACAAAATAAAACCCAGAATAAATCATTAAAGGCAAGAAATGAGCCTAAAAGATGCCTCAGCGCAAAAGTTATTGTTAGTAAAAGAGCCCAAATTTCAAAAAATATTGCGAAAAACAACAATCTTCCATCATAGAGTGTTTGAGGTGTATAGAAGGCATTTATTTCATTTTTAGAAATTTTAATTTTTTACATTTTTCCACGAAAAAGGCCAATACCCCCCCCTTTGGGTTCTAGGTGAAATTCTCACTCAACACAAATCAAACAAAAATGTTTCCATGGTGTGTATTGTTGTTCATTTTCATCAAATAAACAAAATAAAACCCAGAATAAATCATTAAAGACAAGAAATGAGCATAAAAGATGCCTCAGCGCAAATGTTAATGTTAGTAAAAGAGCCCAAATTTCAAAAAAATATTGCGAAAAACCACAATCTTCCATTATAGAGTGAATGTTTTAGGTGTATAGAAGGCATTTTTTTAATTTTTAGAAATTTTAATTTTTCACATTTTTCCGTGAAAAGTGCCAATACCCCCCCCCCTTTGGGTTCTAGGTGAAATTCTCACTCCACACAAATCAAACAAAAATGTTTCCATGGTGTGTATTGTTGTTCATTTTCATCAAATAAACAAAATAAAACCCAGAATAAATCATTAAAGACAAGAAATGAGCATAAAAGATGCCTCAGCGCAAATGTTAATGTTAGTAAAAGAGCCCAAATTTCAAAAAATATTGCGAAAAACAACAATCTTCCATCATAGAGTGAATGTTTGAGGTGTATAGAAGGCATTTATTTCATTTTTAGAAATTTTAATTTTTCACATTTTTCCATGAAAATGCCAATACCCCCCCCTTTGGGTTCCAGGTGAAATTCTCACTCGACACAAATCAAACAAAAATGTTTCCATGGTGTGAATTTTTGTTCATTTTCATCAATTAAACAAAATAAAACCCAGAATAAATCATTAAAGACAAGAAATGAGCATAAAAGATGCCTCAGCGCAAGTGTTAATGTTAGTAAAAGAGCCCAAATTTCAAAAAATATTGCGAAAAACAACAATCTTCCATTTTAGAGTGAATGTTTGAGGTGTATAGAAGGCATTTATTTCATTTTTAGAAATTTTTATTTTTCACATTTTTCCATGAAAAGTGCCAATACCCCCCCCTTTGGGTTCTAGGTGAAATTCTCACTCGACACAAATCAAACAAAAATGTTTCCATGCTGTGTATTGTTGTTCATTTTCATCAAATAAACAAAATAAAACCCAGAATAAATCATTAAAGTCAAGAAATGAGCATAAAAGATGCCTCAGCGCAAGTGTTAATGTTAGTAAAAGAGCCCAAATTTCAAAAAATATTGCGAAAAACCACAATCTTCCATTATAGAGTGAATATTTGAGGTGTATAGAAGGTATTTATTTCATTTTTAGAAATTTTAATTTTTCACATTTTTCCATGAAAAGTGCAAATACCCCCCCTTTGGGTTCTAGGTGAAATTCTCACTCTACAAAAATAATACAAAAATGTTTCCATGCTGTGTATTGTTGTTCCTTTTCATCAAATAAACAAAATAAAACCCAGAATAAATCATTAACGACAAGAAATGAGCATATAAGATGCCTTTGCGCAAGTGTTAATGTTAGTAAAAGAGCCCAAATTTCAAAAAATATTGCGAAAAACAACAATCTTCCATTATAGAGTGAATGTTTGAGGTGTATAGAAGGCATTTTTTTTCATTTTTAAAAATTTTAATTTTTCACATTTTTCCATGAAAAGTGCCAATACCCCCCCCTTTGGGTTCTAGGTGAAATTCTCACTCGACACAAATCAAACAAAAATGTTTCCATGGTGTGTATTGTTGTTCATTTTCATCAAAAAAACAAAATAAAACCCAGAATAAATCATTAAAGACAAGAAATGAGTATAAAGATGCCTCAGCGCGAGTGTTAATGTTAGTAAAAGAGCCCAAATTTAAAAAAATATTGCGAAAAACAACAATCTTCCATTATAGAGTGAATGTTTGAGGTGTATAGAAGGCATTTATTTCATTTTTAGAAATTTTAATTTTTCACATTTTTCCATGAAAAGTGCCAATACCCCCCCCCCTTGGGTTCTAGGTGAAATTCTCACTCGACACAAATCAAACAAAAATGTTTCCATGGTGTGTATTGTTGTTCATTTTCATCAAAAAAACAAAATAAAACCCAGAATAAATCATTAAAGACAAGAAATGAACATAAAAGATGCCTCAGCGCAAGTTTTAATGTTAATAAAAGAGCCAAAATTTCAAAAAATATTGCGAAAAACCACAATTTTCCATTATAGAGTGAATGTTTGAGGTGTATAGAAGGCATTTATTTCATTTTTAGAAATTTTAATTTTTCACATTTTTCCACGAAAAAGGCCAATACCCCCCCTTTTGGTTCTAGGTGAAATTCTCACTCGACACAAATCAAACAAAAATGTTTCCATGGTGTGCATTGTTGTTCATTTTCATCAAATAAACAAAATAAAACCCAGAATAAAACATTAAAGACAAGAAATGAGAATAAAAGATGCCTCAGCGCAAGTGTAAGTGTTAGTGAAAGAGCCCAAATTTCAAAAAATATTGCGAAAAACAACAATCTTCCGTTATAGAGTGAATGTTTGAGGTGTATTGAAGGCATTTATTTCATTTTTAGAAATTTTAATTTTTCACATTTTTCCATGAAAAGTTCCAATACCCTCTTCTTTGGGTCCTAGGTGAAATTCTCACTCGACACAAATCAAACAAAAATGTTTCCATGGTGTGTATTGTTGTTCATTTTCATCAAATAAACAAAATAAAACCCAGAATAAACCATTAAAGACACGAAATGAGTATTTAAGATGCCTCAGCGCAAGTGTTAATGTTAGTAAAAGAGCCCAAATTTCAAAAAATATTGCGAAAAACAACAATCTTCCATTATAGAGTGAATGTTTGAGGTGTATAGAAGGCATTTATTTCATTTTTAGAAATGTTAATTTTTCACATTTTTCCATGAAAATGCCAATACCCCCCCTTTGGGTTCCAGGTGAAATTCTCACTCGACACAAATCAAACAAAAATGTTTCCATGGTGTGTATTTTTGTTCATTTTCATCAATTAAACATAATAAAACCCAGAATAAATCATTAAAGACAAGAAATGAGTATAAAAGGTGCCTCAGCGCAAGTGTTAATGTTAGTAAAAGAGTCCAAATTTCAAAAAATATTGCGAAAAACAACAATCTTCCATTATAGAGTGAATGTTTGATGTGTATAGAAGGCATTTATTTCATTTTTAGAAATTTTAATATATTCACATTTTTCCATAAAAGTGCCAATACCCCCCCCTTTTGGTCCTAGGTGAAATTCTCACTCGACACAAATCAAACAAAAATGTTTCCATGGTGTGTATTGTTTTTCATTTTCATCAAATAAACAAAATAAAACCCAGAATAAATCATTAAAGACAAGAAATGAACATAAAAGATGCCTCAGCGCAAGTGTTAATGTTAGTAAAAGAACCAAAATTTCAAAAAATATTGCGAAAAACTACAATTTTCCATTATAGAGTGAATGTTTGAGGTGTATAGAAGGCATTTATTTCATTTTTAGAAATTTTAATATTTCCCATTTTTCCATAAAAGTGCCAATACCCCCCCCTTTGGGTTCTAGGTGAAATTCTCACTCGAAACAAATCAAACAAAAATGTTTCCATGGTGTGTATTGTTCTTCATTTTCATCAAATAAACAAAATTAAACCCAGGATAAATCATTAAAGACAAGAAATGAGCTTTAAAGATGCCTCAGCGCAAGTGTTTATGTTAGTAAAAGAGCCCAAATTTCAAAAAATATTGCGAAAAACCACAATTTTTCATTATAGAGTGAATGTTTGAGGTGTAAAGAAGGCATTTATTTCATTTTTAGAAATTTTAATTTTTCACATTTTTCCATAAAAGTGCCAATACCCCCCCCTTTGGGTTCTAGGTAAAATTCTCACTCGAAACAAATCAAACAAAAATGTTTCCATGGTGTGTATTGTTGTTCATTTTCATCAAATAAACAAAATTAAACCCAGAATAAATCATTAAAGACAAGAAATTAGCATAAAAGATGCCTCAGCGCAAGTGTTAATGTTAGTAAAAGAGCCCAAATTTCAAAAAATATTGCGAAAAACAACAATCTTCCATTATAGAGTGAATGTTTGAGGTGTATAGAAGGCATTTATTTCATTTTTAGAAATTTTAATTTTTCTCATTTTTCCATGAAAAGTGCCAATACCCTTTGGGTTCTAGGTGAAATTCTCACTCGACACAAATAAAACAAAAATGTTTCCATGGTGTTTTTTGTTGTTCATTTTCATCAAATAAACAAAATAAAACCCAGAATAAATCATTAAAGACAAGAAATGAACATAAAAGATGCCTCAGCGCAAGTGTAAATGCTAGTAAAAGAGCCAAAATTTCAAAAAATATTGCGAAAAACCTCAATTTTCCATTATAGAGTGAATGTTTGAGGTGTATAGAAGGCATTTATTTCATTTTTAGAAATTTTAATTTTTCACATTTTTCCATAAAGGTTCCAATACCCCCCCTTTGGGTTCCAGGTGAAATTCTCACTCGACACAAATCAAACAAAAATGTTTCCATGGTGTGTATTTTTGTTCATTTTCATCAATTAAACATAATAAAACCCAGAATAAATCATTAAAGACAAGAAATGAGTATAAAAGGTGCCTCAGCGCAAGTGTTAATGTTAGTAAAAGAGTCCAAATTTCAAAAAATATTGCGAAAAACAACAATCTTCCATTATAGAGTGAATGTTTGATGTGTATAGAAGGCATTTATTTCATTTTTAGAAATTTTAATATAATCACATTTTTCCATAAAAGTGCCAATACCCCCCCCTTTGGGTCCTAGGTGAAATTCTCACTCGACACAAATCAAACAAAAATGTTTCCATGGTGTGTATTGTTGTTCATTTTCATCAAATAAACAAAATAAAACCCAGAATAAATCATTAAAGACAAGAAATGAACATAAAAGATGCCTCAGCGCAAGTGTTAATGTTAGTAAAAGAACCAAAATTTCAAAAAATATTGCGAAAAACCACAATTTTCCATTATAGAGTGAATGTTTGAGGTGTATAGAAGGCATTTATTTCATTTTTAGAAATTTTAATTTTTCCCATTTTTCCATAAAAGTGCCAATACCTTCCCCTTTGGGTTCTAGGTGAAATTCTCACTCGAAACAAATCAAAAAAAATGTTTCCATGGTGTGTATTGTTGTTCATTTTCATCAAATAAACAAAATTAAACCCAGAATAAATCATTAAAGACAAGAAATGAGCATTAAAGATGCCTCAGCGCAAGTGTTTATGTTAGTAAAAGAGCCCAAATTTCAAAAAATATTGCGAAAAACCACAATTTTCCATTAGAGAGTGAATGTTTGAGGTGTATAGAAGGCATTTATTTCATTTTTAGAAATTTTAATTTTTCACATTTTTCCATGAAAAGTGCCAATACCCCCTCCTTTGGGTTGTAGGTGAAATTCTCACTCGACACAAATCAAACAAAAACGTTTCCATGCTGTGTATTGTTGTTCCTTTTCATCAAATAAACAAAATAAAACCCAGAATAAATCATTAAAGACAAGAAATGAACATAAAAGATGCCTCAGCGCAAGTGTTAATGTTAGTAAAAGAGCCAAAATTTAAAAAAATATTGCGAAAAACCACAATTTTTCATTATAGAGTGAATGTTTGAGGTGTAAAGAAGGCATTTATTTCATTTTTAGAAATTTTAATTTTTCACATTTTTCCATAAAAGTGCCAATACCCCCCCCTTTGGGTTCTAGGTGAAATTCTCACTCGAAACAAATCAAACAAAAATGTTTCCATGGTGTGTATTGTTGTTCATTTTCATCAAATAAACAAAATTAAACCCAGAATAAATCATTAAAGACAAGAAATTAGCATAAAAGATGCCTCAGCGCAAGTGTTAATGTTAGTTAAAGAGCCCAAATTTCAAAAAATATTGCGAAAAACAACAATCTTCCATTATAGAGTGAATGTTTGAGGTGTATAGAAGGCATTTATTTCATTTTTAGAAATTTTAATTTTTCACATTTTTCCATGAAAAGTGCCAATACCCTTTGGGTTCTAAGTGAAATTCTCACTCGACACAAATAAAACAAAAATGTTTCCATGGTGTTTTTTGTTGTTCATTTTCATCAAATAAAGAAAATAAAACCCAGAATAAATCATTAAAGACAAGAAATGAACATGAAAGATGCCTCAGCGCAAGTGTTAATGCTAGTAAAAGAGCCAAAATTTCAAAAAATATTGCGAAAAACCTCAATTTTCCATTATAGAGTGAATGTTTGAGGTGTATAGAAGGCATTTATTTCATTTTTAGAAATTTTAATTTTTCACATTTTTCCATAAAGGTTCCAATACCCCCCCCTTTGGGTTCTAGGTGAATTTCTCACTCGAAACAAATCAAACAAAAATGTTTCCATGGTGTGTATTTTTGTTCATTTTCATCAATTAAACAAAATAAAACCCAGAATAAATCATTAAAGACAAGAAATGAGCATAAAAGATGCCTCAGCGCAAGTGTTAATGTTAGTAAAAGAGCCCAAATTTCAAAAAATATTGCGAAAAACAACAATCTTCAATTATAGAGTGAATGTTTGAGGTGTATAGAAGGCATTTATTTCATTTTTAGAAATTTTAATATTTCACATTTTTCCATAAAAGTGCCAATACCCCCCCTTTGGGTTCTAGGTGAAATTCTCACTCGACACAAATCAAACAAAAATGTTTCCATGGTGTGTATTGTTGTTCCTTTTCATCGAATAAACAAAATAAAACCCAGAATAAATCATTAACGACAAGAAATGAGCATATAAGATGCCTCAGCGCAAGTGTTAATGTTAGTTAAAGAGCCCAAATTTCAAAAAATATTGCGAAAAACAACAATCTTCCATTATAGAGTGAATGTTTGTGGTGTATAGAAGGCATTTTTTTCATTTTTAGAAATTTTAATTTTTCACATTTTTCCATGAAAAGTGCCAATACCCCCCCTTTAGGTTCTAGAAGAAATTCTCACTCGACACAAATCATACAAAAATGTTTCCATGGTGTGTATTGTTGTTCATTTTCATCAAATAAACAAAATAAAACCCAGAATAAATCATTAAAGGCAAGAAATGAGCATAAAAGATGCGTCAGCGCAAGTGTTAATGTTAGTAAAAGAGCCCAAATTTCAAAAAATAATGCGAAAAACAACAATCCTCCATTATAGAGTGAATAATTGAGGTGTATAGAAGGCATTTATTTCATTTTTAGAAATTTTAATTTTTCACATTTTTCCATGAAAAGTGCCAATACCCCCCCTTTGGGTTCTAGGTGAAATTCTCACTCGAAACAAAAAACACAAAAATGTTTCCATGGTGTGTATTGTTGTTCATTTTCATCAAATAAACAAAATAAAACCCAGAAAAAATCATTTAAGACAAGAAATGAGCATAAAAGATGCCTCAGCGCAAGTGTTAATAATAGTAAAAGAGCCCAAATTTCAAAAAATATTGCGAAAAACAACAATCTTCCATTATGAAGTGAATGATTGAGGTGTATAGAAGGCATTTATTTCATTTTTAGAAATGTTAATTTTTCACATTTTTCCATGAAAATGCCAATACCCCCCCTTTGGGTTCCACGTGAAATTCTCGATCGACACAAATCAAACAAAAATGTTTCCATGGTGTGTATTTTTGTTCATTTTCATCAATTAAACAAAATAAAACCCAGAATAAATCATTAAAGACAAGAAATGAGTATAAAAGATGCCTCAGCGCAAGTGTTAATGTTAGTATAAGAGCCCAAATTTAAAAAAATATTGCGAAAAACAACAATCTTCCATTATAGAGTGAATGTTTGAGGTGTATAGGAGGCATTTATTTCATTTTTAGAAATTTTAATATTTCACATTTTTCCATAAAAGTGCCAATACCCCCCCCTTTGGGTTCTAGGTGAAATTCTTACTCTACACAAATAATACAAAAATGTTTCCATGGTGTGTATTGTTGTTCCTTTTTATCAAATAAACAAAATAAAACCCAGAATAAATCATTAACGACAAGAAATGAGCATATAAGATGCCTCAGCGCAAGTGTTAATGTTAGTAAAAGAGCCCAAATTTCAAAAAATATTGCGAAAAACAACAATCTTCCATTATAGAGTGATGGTTTGAGTTGTATAGAAGGCATTTTTTTCATTTTTAGAAATTTTAATTTTTCACATTTTTCCATGAAAAGTGCCAATACCCCCCCCTTTGGGTTCTAGGTGAAATTCTCACTCGAAACAAATCAAACAAAAATGTTTCCATGGTGTGTATTGTTGTTCATTTTCATCAAATAAACAAAATAAAACCCAGAATAAATCATTAAAGACAAGAAATGAGCATAAAAGATGCCTCAGCGCAAGTGTTAATGTTAGTAAAAGAGCCCAAATTTCAAAAAATATTGCGAAAAACAACAATCTTCCATTATAGAGTGAATGTTTGAGGTGTATAGAAGGCATTTATTTCATTTTTAGAAATTTTAATATTTCACATTTTTCCATAAAAGTGCCAATACCCCCCCTTTGGGTTCTAGGTGAAATTCTCACTCGACACAAATCAAACAAAAATGTTTCCATGGTGTGTATTGTTGTTCCTTTTCATCAAATAAACAAAATAAAACCCAGAATAAATCATTAACGACAAGAAATGAGCATATAAGATGCCTCAGCGCAAGTGTTAATGTTAGTTAAAGAGCCCAAATTTCAAAAAATATTGCGAAAAACAACAATCTTCCATTATAGAGTGAATGTTTGTGGTGTATAGAAGGCATTTTTTTCATTTTTAGAAATTTTAATTTTTCACATTTTTCCATGAAAAGTGCCAATACCCCCCCCTTTAGGTTCTAGAAGAAATTCTCACTCGACACAAATCATACAAAAATGTTTCCATGGTGTGTATTGTTGTTCATTTTCATCAAATAAACAAAATAAAACCCAGAATAAATCATTAAAGACAAGAAATGAGCATAAAAGATGCGTCAGCGCAAGTGTTAATGTTAGTAAAAGAGCCCAAATTTCAAAAAATAATGCGAAAAACAACAATCCTCCATTATAGAGTGAATAATTGAGGTGTATAGAAGGCATTTATTTCATTTTTAGAAATTTTAATTTTTCACATTTTTCCATGAAAAGTGCCAATACCCCCCCTTTGGGTTCTAGGTGAAATTCTCACTCGAAACAAATAACACAAAAATGTTTCCATGGTGTGTATTGTTGTTCATTTTCATCAAATAAACAAAATAAAACCCAGAAAAAATCATTTAAGACAAGAAATGAGCATAAAAGATGCCTCAGCGCAAGTGTTAATAATAGTAAAAGAGCCCAAATTTCAAAAAATATTGCGAAAAACAACAATCTTCCATTATGAAGTGAATGATTGAGGTGTATAGAAGGCATTTATTTCATTTTTAGAAATGTTAATTTTTCACATTTTTCCATGAAAATGCCAATACCCCCCCTTTGGGTTCCACGTGAAATTCTCGATCGACACAAATCAAACAAAAATGTTTCCATGGTGTGTATTTTTGTTCATTTTCATCAATTAAACAAAATAAAACCCAGAATAAATCATTAAAGACAAGAAATGAGTATAAAAGATGCCTCAGCGCAAGTGTTAATGTAAGTATAAGAGCCCAAATTTAAAAAAATATTGCGAAAAACAACAATCTTCCATTATAGAGTGAATGTTTGAGGTGTATAGAAGGCATTTATTTCATTTTTAGAAATTTTAATATTTCACATTTTTCCATAAAAGTGCCAATACCCCCCCCTTTGGGTTCTAGGTGAAATTCTCACTCTACACAAATAATACAAAAATGTTTCCATGGTGTGTATTGTTGTTCCTTTTTATCAAATAAACAAAATAAAACCCAGAATAAATCATTAACGACAAGAAATGAGCATATAAGATGCCTCAGCGCAAGTGTTAATGTTAGTAAAAGAGCCCAAATTTCAAAAAATATTGCGAAAAACAACAATCTTCCATTATAGAGTGAATGTTTGAGGTGTATAGAAGGCATTTTTTTCATTTTTAGAAATTTTAATTTTTCACATTTTTCCATGAAAAGTGCCAATACCCCCCCCTTTGGGTTCTAGGTGAAATTCTCACTCGAAACAAATCAAACAAAAATGTTTCCATGGTGTGTATTGTTGTTCATTTTCATCAAATAAACAAAATAAAACCCAGAATAAATCATTAAAGACAAGAAATGAACATAAAAGATGCCTCAGCGCAAGTGTTAATGTTAGTAAAAGAACCAAAATTTCAAAAAATATTGCGAAAAACCACAATTTTCCATTATAGAGTGAATGTTTGAGGTGTATAGAAGGCATTTATTTCATTTTTAGAAATTTTAATTTTTCACATTTTTCCATAAAAGTGCCAATACCCCCCCCTTTGGGTTCTAGGTGAAGTTCTCACTCGAAACAAATCAAACAAAAATGTTTCCATGGTGGGTATTGTTGTTCATTTTCATCAAATAAACAAAATTAAACCCAGAATAAATCATCAAAGACAAGAAATTGGCATAAAAGATGCCTCAGCGCAAGTGTTAATGTTAGTAAAAGAGCCCAAATTTCAAAAAATATTGCGAAAAACAACAATCTTCCATTATAGAGTGAATGTTTGAGGTGTATAGAAGGCATTTATTTCATTTTTAGAAATTTTAATTTTTCACATTTTTCCATGAAAAGTGCCAATACCCCCCCCTTTGGGTTCTAGGTGAAATTCTCACTCGACACAAATCAAACAAAAATGTTTCCATGGTGTTTATTGTTGTTCATTTTCATCAAATAAACAAAATAAAACCCAGAATAAAACATTAAAGACAAGAAATGAGCATAAAAGATGCCTCAGCGCAGGTGTTAGTGTTAGTAAAAAGGCCCAAATTTCAAAAAATATTGCGAAAAACAACAATCTTCCGTTATAGAGTGAATGTTTGAGGTGTATAGAAGGCATTTATTTCATTTTTAGAAATTTTAATTTTTCACATTTTTCCATGAAAAGTGCCAATACCCTCCCCTTTGGGTTCTAGGTGAAATTCTCACTCGACACAAATCAAACAAAAATGTTTCCATGGTGTGTATTGTTGTTCATTTTCATCAAATAAACAAAATAAAACCCAGAATAAACCATTAAAGACACGAAATGAGCATTTAAGATGCCTCAGCGCAAGTGTTAATGTTAGTAAAAGAGCCCAAATTCCAAAAAATATTGCGTAAAACAACAATCTTCCATTATAGAGTGAATGTTTGAGGTGTATAGAAGGCATTTTTTTCATTTTTAGAAATTTTAATTTTTCACATTTTTCCATGAAAAGTGCCAATACCCCCCCCTTTGGGTTCTAGGTGAAATTCTCACTCGACACAAATCAAACAAAAATGTTTCCATGCTGTGTATTGTTGTTCATTTTCATCAAATAAACAAAATAAAACCCAGAATTAATCATTAAAGTCAAGAAATGAGCATAAAAGATGCCTCAGCGCAAGTGTTTATGTTAGTAAAAGAGCCCAAATTTCAAAAAATATTGCGAAAAACCACAATCTTCCATTATAGAGTGAATGTTTGAGGTGTATAGAAGGTATTTATTTCATTTTTAGAATTTTTAATTTTTCACATTTTTCCATGAAAAGTGCAAATACCCCCCCTTTGGGTTCTAGGTGAAATTCTCACTCTACAAAAATAATACAAAAATGTTTCCATGGTGTGTATTGTTGTTCATTTTCATCAAATAAACTAAATAAAACCCAGAATAAATCATTAAAGACAAGAAATGCGCATAAAATATGCCTCATCGCATGTGTTAATGTTAGTAAAAGAGCACAAATTTAAGGAAAACATTGCGAAAAACCACAATCTTCCATTATAGAGTGAATGTTTGAGGTGTATAGAAGGCATTTTTTTCATTTTTAAAAATTTTAAGTTTTCACATTTTTCCATGAAAAGTGCCAATACCCCCCCCTTTGGGTTCTAGGTGAAATTCTCACTCGACACAAATAACACAAAAATGTTTCCATGGTGTGTATTGTTTTTCATTTTCATCAAATAAACAAAATAAAACCCAGAATAAATCATTAAAGACAAGAAATGAGCATAAAAGATGCCTCAGCGCAAGTGTTAATGTTAGTAAAAGAGCCCAAATTTCAAAAAATATTGCGAAAAACAACAGTCTTCCATTATAGAGTGAATGTTTGAGGTGTATAGAAGGCATTTATTTCATTTTTAGAAATTTTAATTTTTCACATTTTTCCATAAAAGTGCCAATACCCCCCCCTTTGGGTTCTAGGTGAAATTCTCACTCGAAACAAATCAAACAAAAATGTTTCCATGGTGTGTATTGTTGTTCATTTTCATCAAATAAACAAAATTAAACCCAGAATAAATCATTAAAGACAAGAAATGAGCATAAAAGATGCCTCAGCGCAAGTGTTAATGTTAGTAAAAGAGCCCAAATTTCAAAAAATATTGCGAAAAACCACAATTTTCCATTAGAGAGTGAATGTTTGAGGTGTATAGAAGGCATTTATTTCATTTTTAGAAATTTTAATTTTTCACATTTTTCCATGAAAAGTGCCAATACCCCCCCCTTTGGGTTGTAGGTGAAATTCTCACTCGACACAAATCAAACAAAAACGTTTCCATGCTGTGTATTGTTGTTCCTTTTCATCAAATAAACAAAATAAAACCCAGAATGAATCATTTAAGACAAGAAATGAACATAAAAGATGCCTCAGCGCAAGTGTTAATGTTAGTAAAAGAGCCCAAATTTCAAAAAATATTGCGAAAAACAACAATCTTCCATTATAGAGTGAATGTTTGAGGTGTATAGAAGGCATTTATTTCATTTTTAGAAATTTTAATTTTTCACATTTTTCCACGAAAAGTGCCAATACCCCCCCCTTTGGGTTCTAGGTGAAATTCTCACTCGGCACAAATAAAACAAAAATGTTTCCATGGTGTGTATTGTTGTTCATTTTCATCAAATAAACAAAATAAAACCCAGAATAAATCATTAAAGACAAGAAATGAGCATAAAAGATGCCTCAGCGCAAGTGTTAATGTTAGTAAAAGAGCCCAAATTTCAAAAAAATATTGCGAAAAACCACAATCTTCCATTATAGAGTGAATGTTTTAGGTGTATAGAAGGCATTTTTTTAATTTTTAGAAATTTTAATTTTCCAATTTTTCCGTGAAAAGTGCCAATACCCCCCCCTTTGGGTTCTAGGTGAAATTTTCACTCGACACAAATCAAACAAAAATGTTTCCATGGTGTGTATTGTTGTTCATTTTCATCAAATAAACAAAATAAAACCCAGAATAAATCATTAAAGGCAAGAAATGAGCCTAAAAGATGCCTCAGCGCAAAAGTTATTGTTAGTAAAAGAGCCCAAATTTCAAAAAATATTGCGAAAAACAACAATCTTCCATCATAGAGTGTTTGAGGTGTATTAAAGGCATTTATTTCATTTTTAGAAATTTTAATTTTTCACATTTTTCCACGAAAAAGGCCAATACCCCCCCCTTTGGGTTCTAGGTGAAATTCTCACTCAACACAAATCAAACAAAAATGTTTCCATGGTGTGTATTGTTGTTCATTTTCATCAAATAAACAAAATAAAACCCAGAATAAATCATTAAAGACAAGAAATGAGCATAAAAGATGCCTCAGCGCAAATGTTAATGTTAGTAAAAGAGCCCAAATTTCAAAAAAATATTGCGAAAAACCACAATCTTCCATTATAGAGTGAATGTTTTAGGTGTATAGAAGGCATTTTTTTAATTTTTAGAAATTTTAATTTTTCACATTTTTCCGTGAAAAGTGCCAATACCCCCCCCTTTAGGTTCTAGAAGAAATTCTCACTCGACACAAATCATACAAAAATGTTTCCATGGTGTGTATTGTTGTTCATTTTCATCAAATAAACAAAATAAAACCCAGAATAAATCATTAAAGACAAGAAATGAGCATAAAAGATGCCTCAGCGCAAATGTTAATGTTAGCAAAGAGCCCAAATTTCAAAAAATATTGCGAAAAACAACAATCTTCCATCATAGAGTGAATGTTTGAGGTGTATAGAAGGCATTTATTTCATTTTTAGAAATTTTAATTTTTCACATTTTTCCATGAAAAGTGCCAATACCCCCCCCTTTGGGTTGTAGGTGAAATTCTCACTCGACACAAATCAAACAAAAACGTTTCCATGCTGTGTATTGTTGTTCCTTTTCATCAAATAAACAAAATAAAACCCAGAATGAATCATTTAAGACAAGAAATGAACATAAAAGATGCCTCAGCGCAAGTGTTAATGTTAGTAAAAGAGCCCAAATTTCAAAAAATATTGCGAAAAACAACAATCTTCCATTCTAGAGTGAATGTTTGAGGTGTATAGAAGGCATTTATTTCATTTTTAGAAATTTTAATTTTTCACATTTTTCCACGAAAAGTGCCACCTTTGGGTTCTAGGTGAAATTCTCACTCGACACAAATCAAACAAAAATGTTTCCATGGTGTGAATTGTTGTTCATTTTCATCAAATAAACAAAATAAAACCCAGAATAAATCATTAAAGACAAGAAATGAGCATAAAAGATGCCTCAGCGCAAGTGTTAATGTTAGTAAAAGAGCCCAAATTTCAAAAAAATATTGCGAAAAACCACAATCTTCCATTATAGAGTGAATGTTTTAGGTGTATAGAAGGCATTTTTTTAATTTTTAGAAATTTTAATTTTTCACATTTTTCCGTGAAAAGTGCCAATACCCCCCCCTTTGGGTTCTAGGTGAAATTCTCACTCGAAACAAATCAAACAAAAATGTTTCCATGGTGTGTATTGTTGTTCATTTTCATCAAATAAACAAAATAAAACCCAGAATAAATCATTAAAGACAAGAAATGAGCATAAAAGATGCCTCAGCGCAAGTGTTAATGTTAGTAAAAGAGCCCAAATTTCAAAAAATATTGCGAAAAACAACAATCTTCCATTATAGAGTGAATGTTTGAGGTGTATAGAAGGCATTTATTTCATTTTTAGAAATTTTAATATTTCACATTTTTCCATAAAAGTGCCAATACCCCCCCTTTGGGTTCTAGGTGAAATTCTCACTCGACACAAATCAAACAAAAATGTTTCCATGGTGTGTATTGTTGTTCCTTTTCATCAAATAAACAAAATAAAACCCAGAATAAATCATTAACGACAAGAAATGAGCATATAAGATGCCTCAGCGCAAGTGTTAATGTTAGTTAAAGAGCCCAAATTTCAAAAAATATTGCGAAAAACAACAATCTTCCATTATAGAGTGAATGTTTGTGGTGTATAGAAGGCATTTTTTTCATTTTTAGAAATTTTAATTTTTCACATTTTTCCATGAAAAGTGCCAATACCCCCCCCTTTAGGTTCTAGAAGAAATTCTCACTCGACACAAATCATACAAAAATGTTTCCATGGTGTGTATTGTTGTTCATTTTCATCAAATAAACAAAATAAAACCCAGAATAAATCATTAAAGACAAGAAATGAGCATAAAAGATGCCTCAGCGCAAGTGTTAATGTTAGTAAAAGAGCCCAAATTTCAAAAAATATTGCGAAAAACAACAATCTTCCATTATAGAGTGAATGTTTGAGGTGTATAGAAGGCATTTATTTCATTTTTAGAAATTTTAATTTTTCACATTTTTCCATGAAAAGTGCCAATACCCCCCCTTTGGGTTCCACGTGAAATTCTCGATCGACACAAATCAAACAAAAATGTTTCCATGGTGTGTATTTTTGTTCATTTTCATCAATTAAACAAAATAAAACCCAGAATAAATCATTAAAGACAAGAAATGAGTATAAAAGATGCCTCAGCGCAAGTGTTAATGTTAGTAAAAGAGCCCAAATTTCAAAAAATATTGCGAAAAACCACAATTTTCCATTAGAGAGTGAATGTTTGAGGTGTATAGAAGGCATTTATTTCATTTTTAGAAATTTTAATTTTTCACATTTTTCCATGAAAAGTGCCAATACCCCCCCCTTTGGGTTGTAGGTGAAATTCTCACTCGACACAAATCAAACAAAAACGTTTCCATGCTGTGTATTGTTGTTCCTTTTCATCAAATAAACAAAATAAAACCCAGAATGAATCATTTAAGACAAGAAATGAACATAAAAGATGCCTCAGCGCAAGTGTTAATGTTAGTAAAAGAGCCCAAATTTCAAAAAATATTGCGAAAAACCACAATTTTCCATTAGAGAGTGAATGTTTGAGGTGTATAGAAGGCATTTATTTCATTTTTAGAAATTTTAATTTTTCACATTTTTCCATGAAAAGTGCCAATACCCCCCCCTTTGGGTTGTAGGTGAAATTCTCACTCGACACAAATCAAACAAAAACGTTTCCATGCTGTGTATTGTTGTTCCTTTTCATCAAATAAACAAAATAAAACCCAGAATAAATCATTAAAGACAAGAAATGAGCATAAAAGATGCCTCAGCGCAAGTATTAATGTTAGTAAAAGAGCCCAAATTTCAAAAAAATATTGCGAAAAACCACAATCTTCCATTATAGAGTGAATGTTTTAGGTGTATAGAAGGCATTTTTTTAATTTTTAGAAATTTTAATTTTTCACATTTTTCCGTGAAAAGTGCCAATACCCCCCCCTTTGGGTTCTAGGTGAAATTCTCACTCGACACAAATCAAACAAAAATGTTTCCATGGTGTGTATTGTTGTTCATTTTCATCAAATAAACAAAATAAAACCCAGAATAAATCATTAAAGGCAAGAAATGAGCCTAAAAGATGCCTCAGCGCAAAAGTTATTGTTAGTAAAAGAGCCCAAATTTCAAAAAATATTGCGAAAAACAACAATCTTCCATCATAGTGTTTGAGGTGTATAGAAGGCATTTATTTCATTTTTAGAAATTTTAATTTTTCACATTTTTCCACGAAAAAGGCCAATACCCCCCCCTTTGGGTTCTAGGTGAAATTCTCACTCAACACAAATCAAACAAAAATGTTTCCATGGTGTGTATTGTTGTTCATTTTCATCAAATAAACAAAATAAAACCCAGAATAAATCATTAAAGACAAGAAATGAGCATAAAAGATGCCTCAGCGCAAATGTTAATGTTAGTAAAAGAGCCCAAATTTCAAAAAAATATTGCGAAAAACCACAATCTTTTATTATAGAGTGAATGTTTTAGGTGTATAGAAGGCATTTTTTTAATTTTTAGAAATTTTAATTTTTCACATTTTTCCGTGAAAAGTGCCAATACCCCCCCCTTTGGGTTCTAGGTGAAATTCTCACTCGACACAAATCAAACAAAAATGTTTCCATGGTGTGTATTGTTGTTCATTTTCATCAAATAAACAAAATAAAACCCAGAATAAATCATTAAAGACAAGAAATGAGCATAAAAGATGCCTCAGCGCAAATGTTAATGTTAGTAAAAGAGCCCAAATTTCAAAAAATATTGCGAAAAACAACAATCTTCCATCATAGAGTGAATGTTTGAGGTGTATAGAAGGCATTTATTTCATTTTTAGAAATTTTAATTTTTCACATTTTTCCATGAAAATGCCAATACCCCCCCCCTTTGGGTTCCAGGTGAAATTCTCACTCGACACTAATCAAACAAAAATGTTTCCATGGTGTGAATTTTTGTTCATTTTCATCAATTAAACAAAATAAAACCCAGAATAAATCATTAAAGACAAGAAATGAGCATAAAAGATGCCTCAGCGCAAGTGTTAATGTTAGTAAAAGAGCCCAAATTTCAAAAAATATTGCGAAAAACAACAATCTTCCATTATAGAATGAATGTTTGAGGTGTATAGAAGGCATTTATTTCATTTTTAGAAATTTTTATTTTTCACATTTTTCCATGAAAAGTGCCAATACCCCCCCCTTTGGGTTCTAGGTGAAATTCTCACTCGACACAAATCAAACAAAAATGTTTCCATGCTGTGTATTGTTGTTCATTTTCATCAAATAAACAAAATAAAACCCAGAATAAATCATTAAAGTCAAGAAATGAGCATTAAAGATGCCTCAGCGCAAGTGTTAATGTTAGTAAAAGAGCCCAAATTTCAAAAAATATTGCGAAAAACCACAATCTTTCATTATAGAGTGAATGTTTGAGGTGTATAGAAGGTATTTATTTAATTTTTAGAAATTTTAATTTTTCACATTTTTCCATGAAAAGTGCAAATACCCCCCCTTTGGGTTCTAGGTGAAATTCTCACTCTACAAAAATAATACAAAAATGTTTCCATGCTGTGTATTGTTGTTCCTTTTCATCAAATAAACAAAATAAAACCCAGAATAAATCATTAACGACAAGAAATGAGCATATAAGATGCCTTTGCGCAAGTGTTAATGTTGGTAAAAGAGCCCAAATTTCAAAAAATATTGCGAAAAACAACAATCTTCCATTATAGAGTGAATGTTTGAGGTGTATAGAAGGCATTTTTTTCATTTTTAAAAATTTTAATTTTTCACATTTTTCCATGAAAAGTGCCAATACCCCCCCTTTGGGTTCTAGGTGAAATTCTCACTCGACACAAATAACACAAAAATGTTTCCATGGTGTGTATTGTTGTTCATTTTCATCAAATAAACAAAATAAAACCCAGAATAAATCATTAAAGACAAGAAATGAGCATAAAAGATGCCTCAGCGCAAGTGTTAATGTTAGTAAAAGAGCCCAAATTTCAAAAAATTTTGCGAAAAACAACAGTCTTCCATTATAGAGTGAATGTTTGAGGTGTATAGAAGGCATTTCTTTCATTTTTAGAAATGTTAATTTTTCACATTTTTCCATGAAAATGCCAATACCCCCCCTTTGGGTTCCAGGTGAAATTCTCACTCGACACAAATAAAACAAAAATGTTTCCATGGTGTGTATTGTTGTTCATTTTCATCAAAAAAACAAAATAAAACCCAGAATAAATCATTAAAGACAAGAAATGAGTATAAAAGATGCCTCAGCGCAAGTGTTAATGTTAGTAAAAGAGCACAAATTTCAAAAAATATTGCGAAAAACAACAATCTTCCATTATGGAGTGAATGTTTGAGGTGTATAGAAGGCATTTATTTCATTTTTAGAAATTTTAATATTTTACATTTTTCCATAAAAGTGCCAATACCCCCCCCTTTGGGTTCTAGGTGAAATTCTCACTCGACACAAATCAAACAAAAATGTTTCCATGGTGTGTATTTTTGTTCATTTTCATCAAAAAAACAAAATAAAACCCAGAATAAATCATTAAAGACAAGAAATGAACATAAAAGATGCCTCAGCGCAGGTGTTAATGTTAGTAAAAGAGCCAAAATTTCAAAAAATATTGCGAAAAACCACAATTTTCCATTATAGAGTGAATGTTTGAGGTGTATAGAAGGCATTTATATCATTTTTAGAAATTTTTATTTTTCACATTTTTCCATGAAAAGTGCCAATACCCCCCCCTTTGGGTTCTAGGTGAAATTCTCACTCGACACAAATCAAACAAAAATGTTTCCATGCTGTGTATTGTTGTTCATTTTCATCAAATAAACAAAATTAAACCCAGAATAAATCATTAAAGTCAAGAAATGAGCATATAGGATGCCTCAGCGCAAGTGTTAATGTTAGTAAAAGAGCCCAAATTTCAAAAAATATTGCGAAAAAACCACAATCTTCCATTATAGAGTGAATGTTTGAGGTGTATAGAAGGTATTTATTTCATTTTTAGAAATTTTTATTTTTCACATTTCTCCATGAAAAGTGCAAATACCCCCCCTTTGGGTTCTAGGTGAAATTCTCACTCTACAAAAATAATACAAAAATGTTTCCATGCTGTGTATTGTTGTTCCTTTTCATCAAATAAACAAAATAAAACCCAGAATAAATCATTAACGACAAGAAATGAGCATATAACATGCCTTTGCGCAAGTGTTAATGTTAGTAAAAGAGCCCAAATTTCAAAAAATATTGCGAAAAACAACAATCTTCCATTATAGAGTGAATGTTTGAGGTGTATAGAAGGCATTTTTTTTCATTTTTAAAAATTTTAATTTTTCACATTTTTCCATGAAAAGTGCCAATACCCTCCCCTTTGGGTTCTAGGTGAAAATCTCACTCGACACAAATCAAACAAAAATGTTTCCATGGTGTGTATTGTTGTTCATTTTCATCAAATAAACAAAATAAAACCCAGAATAAACCATTAAAGACACGAAATGAGCATTTAAGATGCCTCAGCGCAAGTGTTAATGTTAGTAAAAGAGCCCAAATTTCAAAAAATTTTGCGAAAAACAACAGTCTTCCATTATAGAGTGAATGTTTGAGGTGTATAGAAGGCATTTATTTCATTTTTAGAAATGTTAATTTTTCACATTTTTCCATGAAAATGCCAATACCCCCCCTTTGGGTTCCAGGTGAAATTCTCACTCGACACAAATCAAACAAAAATGTTTCCATGGTGTGTATTGTTGTTCATTTTCATCAAAAAAACAAAATAAAACCCAGAATAAATCATTAAAGACAAGAAATGAGTATAAAAGATGCCTCAGTGCAAGTGTTAATGTTAGTAAAAGAGCCCAAATTTCAAAAAATATTGCGAAAAACAACAATCTTCCATTATAGAGTGAATGTTTGAGGTGTATAGAAGGCATTTATTTCATTTTTAGAAATTTTAATATTTCACATTTTTCCATAAAAGTGCCAATACCCCCCCCTTTGGGTTCTAGGTGAAATTCTCACTCGACACAAATCAAACAAAAATGTTTCCATGGTGTGTATTGTTGTTCATTTTCATCAAAAAAACAAAATAAAACCCAGAATAAATCATTAAAGACAAGAATTGAACATAAAAGATGCCTCAGCGCAAATGTTAATGTTAGTAAAAGAGCCCAAATTTCAAAAAAATATTGCGAAAAACCACAATCTTCCATTATACAGTGAATGTTTTAGGTGTATAGAAGGCATTTTTTTAATTTTTAGAAATTCTAATTTTTCACATTTTTCCGTGAAAAGTGCCAATACCCCCCCCCCTTTGGGTTCTAGGTGAAATTCTCACTCGACACAAATCAAACAAAAATGTTTCCATGCTGTGTATTGTTGTTCATTTTCATCAAATAAACAAAATAAAGCCCAGAATAAATCATTAAAGACAAGAAATGAGCATAAAAGATGCCTCAGCGCAAGTGTTAATGTTAGTAAAAGAGCCCAAATTTCAAAAAATATTGCGAAAAACAACAATCTTCCATTATAGAGTGAATGTTTGAGGTGTATAGAAGGCATTTATTTCATTTTTAGAAATTTTTATTTTTCACTTTTTTCCATGAAAAGTGCCAATACCCCCCCCTTTGGGTTCTAGGTGAAATTCTCACTCGACACAAATCAAACAAAAATGTTTCCATGCTGTGTATTGTTGTTCATTTTCATCAAATAAACAAAATAAAACCCAGAATAAATCATTAAAGTCAAGAAATGAGCATAAAAGATGCCTCAGCGCAAGTGTTAATGTTAGTAAAAGAGCCCAAATTTAAAAAAAATATTGCGAAAAACCACAATCTTCCATTATAGAGTGAATGTTTGAGGTGTATAGAAGGTATTTATTTAATTTTTAGAAATTTTAATTTTTCACATTTTTCCATGAAAAGTGCAAATACCCCCCCTTTGGGTTCTAGGTGAAATTCTCACTCTACAAAAATAATACAAAAATGTTTCCATGCTGTGTATTGTTGTTCCTTTTCATCAAATAAACAAAATAAAACCCAGAATAAATCATTAACGACAAGAAATGAGCATATAAGATGCCTTTGCGCAAGTGTTAATGTTGGTAAAAGAGCCCAAATTTCAAAAAATATTGCGAAAAACAACAATCTTCCATTATAGAGTGAATGTTTGAGGTGTATAGAAGGCATTTTTTTCATTTTTAAAAATTTTAATTATTCACATTTTTCCATGAAAAGTGCCAATACCCCCCCCTTTGGGTTCTAGGTGAAATTCTCACTCGACACAAATAACACAAAAATGTTTCCATGGTGTGTATTGTTGTTCATTTTCATCAAATAAACAAAATAAAACCCAGAATAAATCATTAAAGACAAGAAATGAGTATAAAAGATGCCTCAGCGCAAGTGTTAATGTTAGTAAAAGAGTCCAAATTTCAAAAAATATTGCGAAAAACAACAATCTTCCATTATAGAGTGAATGTTTGATGTGTATAGAAGGCATTTATTTCATTTTTAGAAATTTTAATATATTCACATTTTTCCATAAAAGTGCCAATACCCCCCCCTTTGGGTCCTAGGTGAAATTCTCACTCGACACAAATCAAACAAAAATGTTTCCATGGTGTGTATTGTTGTTCATTTTCATCAAATAAACAAAATAAAACCCAGAATAAATCATTAAAGACAAGAAATGAACATAAAAGATGCCTCAGCGCAAGTGTTAATGTTAGTAAAAGAACCAAAATTTCAAAAAATATTGCGAAAAACCACAATTTTCCATTATAGAGTGAATGTTTGAGGTGTATAGAAGGCATTTATTTCATTTTTAGAAATTTTAATTTTTCACATTTTTCCATGAAAATGCCAATACCCCCCCCTTTGGGTTCCAGGTGAAATTCTCACTCGACACTAATCAAACAAAAATGTTTCCATGGTGTGAATTTTTGTTCATTTTCATCAATTAAACAAAATAAAACCCAGAATAAATCATTAAAGACAAGAAATGAGCATAAAAGATGCCTAAGCGCAAGTGTTAATGTTAGTAAAAGAGCCCAAATTTCAAAAAATATTGCGAAAAACAACAATCTTCCATTATAGAGTGAATGTTTGAGGTGTATAGAAGGCATTTATTTCATTTTTAGAAATTTTTATTTTTCACATTTTTCCATGAAAAGTGCAAAACCCCCCCCTTTGGGTTCTAGGTGAAATTCTCACTCGACACAAATCAAACAAAAATGTTTCCATGCTGTGTATTGTTGTTCATTTTCATCAAATAAACAAAATAAAACCCAGAATAAATCATTAAAGTCAAGAAATGAGCATAAAAGATGCCTCAGCGCAAGTGTTAATGTTAGTAAAAGAGCCCAAATTTCAAAAAATATTGCGAAAAACCACAATCTTCCATTATAGAGTGAATGTTTGAGGTGTATAGAAGGTATTTATTTAATTTTTAGAAATTTAAATTTTTCACATTTTTCCATGAAAAGTGCAAATACCCCCCCTTTGGGTTCTAGGTGAAATTCTCACTCTACAAAAATAATACAAAAATGTTTCCATGCTGTGTATTGTTGTTCCTTTTCATCAAATAAACAAAATAAAACCCAGAATAAATCATTAACGACAAGAAATGAGCATATAAGATGCCTTTGCGCAAGTGTTAATGTTGGTTAAAGAGCCCAAATTTCAAAAAATATTGCGAAATACAACAATCTTCCATTATAGAGTGAATGTTTGAGGTGTATAGAAGGCATTTTTTTCATTTTTAAAAATTTTAATTATTCACATTTTTCCATGAAAAGTGCCAATACCCCCCCCTTTGGGTTCTAGGTGAAATTCTCACTCGACACAAATAACACAAAAATGTTTCCATGGTGTGTATTGTTGTTCATTTTCATCAAATAAACAAAATAAAACCCAGAATAAATCATTAAAGACAAGAAATGAGCATAAAAGATGCCTCAGCGCAAGTGTTAATGTTAGTAAAAGAGCCCAAATTTCAAAAAATTTTGCGAAAAACAACAGTCTTCCATTATAGAGTGAATGTTTGAGGTGTATAGAAGGCATTTATTTCATTTTTAGAAATGTTAATTTTTCACATTTTTCCATGAAAATGCCAATACCCCCCCTTTGGGTTCCAGGTGAAATTCTCACTCGACACAAATCAAACAAAAATGTTTCCATGGTGTGTATTGTTGTTCATTTTCATCAAAAAAACAAAATAAAACCCAGAATAAATCATTAAAGACAAGAAATGAGTATAAAAGATGCCTCAGCGCAAGTGTTTATGTTAGTAAAAGAGCCCAAATTTCAAAAAATATTGCGAAAAACAACAATCTTCCATTATAGAGTGAATGTTTGAGGTGTATAGAAGGCATTTATTTCATTTTTAGAAATTTTAATATTTCACATTTTTCCATAAAAGTGCCAATACCCCCCCCTTTGGGTTCTAGGTGAAATTCTCACTCGACACAAATCAAACAAAAATGTTTCCATGGTGTGTATTTTTGTTCATTTTCATCAAAAAAACAAAATAAAACCCAGAATAAATCATTAAAGACAAGAAATGAACATAAAAGATGCCTCAGCGCAAGTGTTAATGTTAGTAAAAGAGCCCAAATTTCAAAAAATATTGCGAAAAACCACAATCTTCCATTATAGAGTGAATGTTTGAGGTGTATAGAAGGTATTTATTTCATTTTTAGAAATTTTTATTTTTCACATTTCTCCATGAAAAGTGCAAATACCCCCCCTTTGGGTTCTAGGTGAAATTCTCACTCTACAAAAATCATACAAAAATGTTTCCATGCTGTGTATTGTTGTTCCTTTTCATCAAATAAACAAAATAAAACCCAGAATAAATCATTAACGACAAGAAATGAGCATATAACATGCCTTTGCGCAAGTGTTAATGTTAGTAAAAGAGCCCAAATTTCAAAAAATATTGCGAAAAACAACAATCTTCCATTATAGAGTGAATGTTTGAGGTGTATAGAAGGCATTTTTTTTCATTTTTAAAAATTTTAATTTTTCACATTTTTCCATGAAAAGTGCCAATACCCCCCCCTTTGGGTTCTAGGTGAAATTCTCACTCGACACAAATAACACAAAAATGTTTCCATGGTGTGTATTGTTGTTCATTTTCATCAAATAAACAAAATAAAACCCAGAATAAATCATTAAAGACAAGAAATGAGCATAAAAGATGCCTCAGCGCAAGTGTTAATGTTAGTAAAAGAGCCCAAATTTCAAAAAATTTTGCGAAAAACAACAGTCTTCCAATATAGAGTGAATGTTTGAGGTGTATAGAAGGCATTTATTTCATTTTTAGAAATGTTAATTTTTCACATTTTTCCATGAAAATGCCAATACCCCCCCTTTGGGTTCCAGGTGAAATTCTCACTCGACACAAATCAAACAAAAATGTTTCCATGGTGTGTATTGTTGTTCATTTTCATCAAAAAAACAAAATTAAACCCAGAATAAATCATAAAAGACAAGAAATGAGTATAAAAGATGCCTCAGTGCAAGTGTTAATGTTAGTAAAAGAGCCCAAATTTCAAAAAATATTGCGAAAAACAACAATCTTCCATTATAGAGTGAATGTTTGAGGTGTATAGAAGGCATTTATTTCATTTTTAGAAATTTTAATATTTCACATTTTTCCATAAAAGTGCCAATACCCCCCCCTTTGGGTTCTAGGTGAAATTCTCACTCGACACAAATCAAACAAAAATGTTTCCATGGTGTGTATTGTTGTTCATTTTCATCAAAAAAACAAAATAAAACCCAGAATAAATCATTAAAGACAAGAAATGAACATAAAAGATGCCTCAGCGCAAGTGTTAATGTTAGTAAAAGAGCCAAAATTTCAAAAAATATTGCGAAAAACCACAATTTTCCATTATAGAGTGAATGTTTGAGGTGTATAGAAGGCATTTATTTCATTTTTAGAAATTTTAATTTTTCACATTTTTCCACGAAAAAGGCCAATACCCCCCCTTTTGGTTCTAGGTGAAATTCTCACTCGAAACAAATCAAACAAAAATGTTTCCATGGTGTGTATTGTTGTTCATTTTCATCAAATAAACAAAATAAAACCCAGAATAAAACATTAAAGACAAGAAATGAGAATAAAAGATGCCTCAGCGCAAGTGTAAGTGTTAGTGAAAGAGCCCAAATTTCAAAAAATATTGCGAAAAACAACAATCTTCCGTTATAGAGTGAATGTTTGAGGTGTATAGAAGGCATTTATTTCATTTTTAGAAATTTTAATTTTTCAAATTTTTCCATGAAAAGTGCCAATACCCTCTTCTTTGGGTTCTAGGTGAAATTCTCACTCGACACAAATTAAACAAAAATGTTTCCATGGTGTGTATTGTTGTTCATTTTCATCAAATAAACAAAATAAAACCCAGAATAAACCATTAAAGACACGAAATGAGTATTTAAGATGCCTCAGCGCAAGTGTTAATGTTAGTAAAAGAGCCCAAATTTCAAAAAATATTGCGAAAAACAACAATCTTCCATTATAGAGTGAATGTTTGAGGTGTATAGAAGGCATTTATTTCATTTTTAGAAATGTTAAATTTTCACATTTTTCCATGAAAATGCATTTACCCCCCCTTTGGGTTCCAGGTGAAATTCTCACTCGACACAAATCAAACAAAAATGTTTCCATGGTGTGTATTTTTGTTCATTTTCATCAATTAAACATAATAAAACCCAGAATAAATCATTAAAGACAAGAAATGAGTATAAAAGGTGCCTCAGCGCAAGTGTTAATGTTAGTAAAAGAGTCCAAATTTCAAAAAATATTGCGAAAAACAACAATCTTCCATTATAGAGTGAATGTTTGATGTGTATAGAAGGCATTTATTTCATTTTTAGAAATTTTAATATATTCACATTTTTCCATAAAAGTGCCAATACCCCCCCCTTTGGGTCCTAGGTGAAATTCTCACTCGACACAAATCAAACAAAAATGTTTCCATGGTGTGTATTGTTGTTCATTTTCATCAAATAAACAAAATAAAACCCAGAATAAATCATTAAAGACAAGAAATGAACATAAAAGATGCCTCAGCGCAAGTGTTAATGTTAGTAAAAGAACCAAAATTTCAAAAAATATTGCGAAAAACCACAATTTTCCATTATAGAGTGAATGTTTGAGGTGTATAGAAGGCATTTATTTCATTTTTAGAAATTTTAATTTTTCCCATTTTTCCATAAAAGTGCCAATACCCCCCCCTTTGGGTTCTAGGTGAAATTCTCACTCGAAACAAATCAAACAAAAATGTTTCCATGGTGTGTATTGTTGTTTATTTTCATCAAATAAACAAAATTAAACCCAGAATAAATCATTAAAGACAAGAAATGAGCATTAAAGATGCCTCAGCGCAAGTGTTTATGTTAGTAAAAGAGCCCAAATTTCAAAAATTATTGCGAAAAACCACAATTTTCCATTAGAGAGTGAATGTTTGAGGTGTATAGAAGGCATTTATTTCATTTTTAGAAATTTTAATTTTTCACATTTTTCCATGAAAAGTAACAATACCCCCCCCTTTGGGTTGTAGGTGAAATTCTCACTCGACACAAATCAAACAAAAACGTTTCCATGCTGTGTATTGTTGTTCCTTTTCATCAAATAAACAAAATAAAACCCAGAATAAATCATTAAAGACAAGAAATGAACATAAAAGATGCCTCAGCGCAAGTGTTAATGTTAGTAAAAGAGCCAAAATTTCAAAAAATATTGCGAAAAACCACAATTTTTCATTATAGAGTGAATGTTTGAGGTGTAAAGAAGGCATTTATTCATTTTTAGAAATTTTAATTTTTCACATTTTTCCATAAAAGTGCCAATACCCCCCCCCCTTTGGGTTCTAGGTGAAATTCTCACTCGAAACAAATCAAACAAAAATGTTTCCATGGTGTGTATTGTTGTTCATTTTCATCAAATAAACAAAATTAAACCCAGAATAAATCATTAAAGACAAGAAATTAGCATAAAAGATGCCTCAGCGCAAGTGTTAATGTTAGTAAAAGAGCCCGAATTTCAAAAAATATTGCGAAAAACAACAATCTTCCATTATAGAGTGAATGTTTGAGGTGTATAGAAGGCATTTATTTCATTTTTAGAAATTTTAATTTTTCACATTTTTCCATGAAAAGTGCCAATACCCTTTGGGTTCTAGGTGAAATTCTCACTCGACACAAATAAAACAAAAATGTTTCCATGGTGTTTTTTGTTGTTCATTTTCATCAAATAAACAAAATAAAACCCAGAATAAAACATTAAAGACAAGAAATGAGCATAAAAGATGCCTCAGCGTAGGTGTTAGTGTTAGTAAAAGAGCCCAAATTTCAAAAAATATTGCGAAAAACAACAATCTTCCGTTATAGAGTGAATGTTTGAGGTGTATAGAAGGCATTTATTTCATTTTTAGAAATTTTAATTTTTCACATTTTTCCATGAAAAGTGCCAATACCCTCCCCTTTGGGTTCTAGGTGAAATTCTCACTCGACACAAATCAAACAAAAATGTTTCCATGGTGTGTATTGTTGTTCATTTTCATCAAATAAACAAAATAAAACCCAGAATAAACCATTAAAGACACGAAATGAGCATTTAAGATGCCTCAGCGCAAGTGTTAATGTTAGTAAAAGAGCCCAAATTTAAAAAAATATTGCGAAAAACAACAATCTTCCATTATAGAGTGAATGTTTGAGGTGTATAGAAGGCATTTATTTCATTTTTAGAAATTTTAATTTTTCACATTTTTCCATAAAGGTTCCAATACCCCCCCCTTTGGGTTCTAGGTGAATTTCTCACTCGAAACAAATCAAACAAAAATGTTTCCATGGTGTGTATTTTTGTTCATTTTCATCAATTAAACAAAATAAAACCCAGAATAAATCATTAAAGACAAGAAATGAGCATAAAAGATGCCTCAGCGCAAGTGTTAATGTTAGTAAAAGAGCCCAAATTTCAAAAAATAATGCGAAAAACAACAATCCTCCATTATAGAGTGAATAATTGAGGTGTATAGAAGGCATTTATTTCATTTTTAGAAATTTTAATTTTTCACATTTTTCCATGAAAAGTGCCAATACCCCCCCTTTGGGTTCTAGGTGAAATTCTCACTCAAAACAAATAACCCAAAAATGTTTCCATGGTGTGTATTGTTGTTCATTTTCATCAAATAAACAAAATAAAACCCAGAATAAATCATTAACGACAAGAAATGAGCATATAAGATGCCTCAGTGCAAGTGTTAATGTTAGTAAAAGAGCCCAAATTTCAAAAAATATTGCGAAAAACAACAATCTTCCATTATGAAGTGAATGATTGAGGTGTATAGAAGGCATTTATTTCATTTTTAGAAATGTTAATTTTTCACATTTTTCCATGAAAATGCCAATACCCCCCCTTTGGGTTCCACGTGAAATTCTCGATCTACACAAATAATACAAAAATGTTTCCATGGTGTGTATTGTTGTTCCTTTTTATCAAATAAACAAAATAAAACCCAGAAAAAATCATTAACGACAAGAAATGAGCATATAAGATGCCTCAGCGCAAGTGTTAATGTTAGTAAAAGAGCCCAAATTTCAAAAAATATTGCGAAAAACAACAATCTTCCATTATAGAGTGAATGTTTGAGGTGTATAGAAGGCATTTTTTTCATTTTTAGAAATTTTAATTTTTCACATTTTTCCATGAAAAGTGCCAATACCCCCCCTTTGGGTTCTAGGTGAAATTCTCACTCGAAACAAATCAAACAAAAATGTTTCCATGGTGTGTATTGTTGTTCATTTTCATCAAATAAACAAAATAAAACCCAGAATAAATCATTAAAGACAAGAAATGAACATAAAAGATGCCTCAGCGCAAGTGTTAATGTTAGTAAAAGAACCAAAATTTCAAAAAATATTGCGAAAAACCACAATTTTCCATTATAGAGTGAATGTTTGAGGTGTATAGAAGGCATTTATTTCATTTTTAGAAATTTTAATTTTTCACATTTTTCCATAAAAGTGCCAATACCCCCCCCTTTGGGTTCTAGGTGAAGTTCTCACTCGAAACAAATCAAACAAAAATGTTTCCATGGTGTGTATTGTTGTTCATTTTCATCAAATAAACAAAATAAAACCCAGAATAAATCATTAAAGACAAGAAATTGGCATAAAAGATGCCTCAGCGCAAGTGTTAATGTTAGTAAAAGAGCCCAAATATCAAAAAATATTGCGAAAAACAACAATCTTCCATTATAGAGTGAATGTTTGAGGTGTATAGAAGGCATTTATTTCATTTTTAGAAATTTTAATTTTTCACTTTTTTCCATGAAAAGTGCCAATACCCCCCCCTTTGGGTTCTAGGTGAAATTCTCACTCGACACAAATCAAACAAAAATGTTTCCATGGTGTTTATTTTTGTTAATTTTCATCAAATAAACAAAATAAAACCCAGAATAAAACATTAAAGACAAGAAATGAGCATAAAAGATGCCTCAGCGCAGGTGTTAGTGTTAGTAAAAAGGCCCAAATTTCAAAAAAATATTGCGAAAAACAACAATCTTCCGTTATAGAGTGAATGTTTGAGGTGTATAGAAGGCATTTATTTCATTTTTAGAAATTTTAATTTTTCACATTTTTCCATTAAAAGTGCCAATACCCTCCCCTTTGGGTTCTAGGTGAAATTCTCACTCGACACAAATCAAACAAAAATGTTTCCATGGTGTGTATTGTTGTTCATTTTCATCAAATAAACAAAATAAAACCCAGAATAAACCATTAAAGACACGAAATGAGCATTTAAGATGCCTCAGCGCAAGTGTTAATGTTAGTAAAAGAGCCCAAATTTCAAAAAATATTGCGTAAAACAACAATCTTCCATTATAGAGTGAATGTTTGAGGTGTATAGAAGGCATTTTTTTCATTTTTAGAAATTTTAATTTTTCACATTTTTCCATGAAAAGTGCCAATACCCCCCCCTTTGGGTTCTAGGTGAAATTCTCACTCGACACAAATCAAACAAAAATGTTTCCATGCTGTGTATTGTTGTTCATTTTCATCAAATAAACAAAATAAAACCCAGAATTAATCATTAAAGTCAAGAAATGAGCATAAAAGATGCCTCAGCGCAAGTGTTTATGTTAGTAAAAGAGCCCAAATTTAAAAAAATATTGCGAAAAACCACAATCTTCCATTATAGAGTGAATGTTTGAGGTGTATAGAAGGTATTTATTTCATTTTTAGAATTTTTAATTTTTCACATTTTTCCATGAAAAGTGCAAAACCCCCGCTTTGGGTTCTAGGTGAAATTCTCACTCTACAAAAATAATACAAAAATGTTTCCATGCTGTGTATTGTTGTTCCTTTTCATCAAATAAACAAAATAAAACCCAGAATAAATCATTAACGACAAGAAATGAGCATATAAGATGCCTTTGCGCAAGTGTTAATGTTAGTAAAAGAGCCCAAATTTCAAAAAATATTGCGAAAAACAACAATCTTCCATTATAGAGTGAATGTTTGAGGTGTATAGAAGGCATTTTTTTCATTTTTGGAAATTTTAATTTTTCACATTTTTCCATGAAAAGTGCCAATACCCCCCCCTTTGGGTTCTAGGTGAAATTCTCACTCGACACAAATCAAACAATAATGTTTCCATGGTGTGTATTGTTGTTCATTTTCATCAAATAAACAAAATAAAACCCAGAATAAATCATTAAAGACAAGAAATGAGCATAAAAGATGCCTCAGCGCAAGTGTTAATGTTAGTAAAAGAGCCCAAATTTCAAAAAATATTGCGAAAAACAACAGTCTTCCATTATAGAGTGAATGTTTGAGGTGTATAGAAGGCATTTATTTCATTTTTAGAAATTTTAATTTTTCACATTTTTCCATAAAAGTGCCAATACCCCCCCTTTGGGTTCTAGGTGAAATTCTCACTCGAAACAAATCAAACAAAAATGTTTCCATGGTGTGTATTGTTGTTCATTTTCATCAAATAAACAAAATAAAACCCAAAATAAATCATTAAAGACAAGAAATGAGCATAAAAGATGCGTCAGCGCAAGTGTTAATGTTAGTAAAAGAGCCCAAATTTCAAAAAATAATGCGAAAAACAACAATCCTCCATTATAGAGTGAATAATTGAGGTGTATAGAAGGATTTATTTCATTTTTAGAAATTTTAATTTTTCACATTTTTCCATGAAAAGTGCCAATACCCCCCCCCCTTTGGGTTGTAGGTGAAATTCTCACTCGACACAAATCAAACAAAAACGTTTCCATGCTGTGTATTGTTGTTCCTTTTCATCAAATAAACAAAATAAAACCCAGAATGAATCATTAAAGACAAGAAATGAACATAAAAGATGCCTCAGCGCAAGTGTTAATGTTAGTAAAAGAGCCCAAATTTCAAAAAATATTGCGAAAAACAACAATCTTCCATTATAGAGTGAATGTTTGAGGTGTATAGAAGGCATTTATTTCATTTTTAGAAATTTTAATTTTTCACATTTTTCCACGAAAAGTGCCAATACCCCCCCCTTTGGGTTCTAGGTGAAATTCTCACTCGGCACAAATAAAACAAAAATGTTTCCATGGTGTGTATTGTTGTTCATTTTCATCAAATAAACAAAATAAAACCCAGAATAAATCATTAAAGACAAGAAATGAGCATAAAAGATGCCTCAGCGCAAGTGTTAATGTTAGTAAAAGAGCCCAAATTTCAAAAAAATATTGCGAAAAACCACAATCTTCCATTATAGAGTGAATGTTTTAGGTGTATAGAAGGCATTTTTTTAATTTTTAGAAATTTTAATTTTTCACATTTTTCCGTGAAAAGTGCCAATACCCCCCCCTTTGGGTTCTAGGTGAAATTCTCACTCGACACAAATCAAACAAAAATGTTTCCATGGTGTGTATTGTTGTTCATTTTCATCAAATAAACAAAATAAAACCCAGAATAAATCATTAAAGGCAAGAAATGAGCCTAAAAGATGCCTCAGCGCAAAAGTTATTGTTTGTAAAAGAGCCCAAATTTCAAAAAATATTGCGAAAAACAACAATCTTCCATCATAGAGTGTTTGAGGTGTATAGAAGGCATTTATTTCATTTTTAGAAATTTTAATTTTTCACATTTTTCCACGAAAAAGGCCAATACCCCCCCCCTTTGGGTTCTAGGTGAAATTCTCACTCAACACAAATCAAACAAAAATGTTTCCATGGTGTGTATTGTTGTTCATTTTCATCAAATAAACAAAATAAAACCCAGAATAAATCATTAAAGACAAGAAATGAGCATAAAAGATGCCTCAGCGCAAATGTTAATGTTAGTAAAAGAGCCCAAATTTCAAAAAAATATTGCGAAAAACCACAATCTTCCATTATAGAGTGAATGTTTTAGGTGTATAGAAGGCATTTTTTTAATTTTTAGAGATTTTAATTTTTCACATTTTTCCGTGAAAAGTGCCAATACCCCCCCCCCCTTTGGGTTCTAGGTGAAATTCTCACTCGACACAAATCAAACAAAAATGTTTCCATGGTGTGTATTGTTGTTCATTTTCATCAAATAAACAAAATAAAACCCAGAATAAATCATTAAAGACAAGAAATGAGCATAAAAGATGCCTCAGCGCAAATGTAAATGTTAGTAAAAGAGCCCAAATTTCAAAAAATATTGCCAAAAACAACAATCTTCCGTCATAGAGTGAATGTTTGAGGTGTATAGAAGGCATTTATTTCATTTTTAGAAATTTTAATTTTTCACATTTTTCCATGAAAATGCCAATACCCCCCCCTTTGGGTTCCAGGTGAAATTCTCACTCGACACTAATCAAACAAAAATGTTTCCATGGTGTGAATTTTTGTTCATTTTCATCAATTAAACAAAATAAAACCCAGAATAAATCATTAAAGACAAGAAATGAGCATAAAAGATGCCTCAGCGCAAATGTTAATGTTAGTAAAAGAGCCCAAATTTCAAAAAAATATTGCGAAAAACCACAATCTTCCATTATAGAGTGAATGTTTTAGGTGTATAGAAGGCATTTTTTTTAATTTTTAGAGATTTTAATTTTTCACATTTTTCCGTGAAAAGTGCCAATACCCCCCCCCCCCTTTGGGTTCTAGGTGAAATTCTCACTCGACACAAATCAAACAAAAATGTTTCCATGGTGTGTATTGTTGTTCATTTTCATCAAAAAAACAAAATAAAACCCAGAATAAATCATTAAAGACAAGAAATGAGCATAAAAGATGCCTCAGCGCAAATGTTAATGTTAGTAAAAGAGCCCAAATTTCAAAAAATATTGCCAAAAACAACAATCTTCCATCATAGAGTGAATGTTTGAGGTGTATAGAAGGCATTTATTTCATTTTTAGAAATTTTAATTTTTCACATTTTTCCATGAAAATGCCAATACCCCCCCCTTTGGGTTCCAGGTGAAATTCTCACTCGACACTAATCAAACAAAAATGTTTCCATGGTGTGAATTTTTTTCATTTTCATCAATTAAACAAAATAAAACCCAGAATAAATCATTAAAGACAAGAAATGAGCATAAAAGATGCCTCAGCGCAAGTGTTAATGTTAGTAAAAGAGCCCAAATTTAAAAAAATATTGCGAAAAACAACAATCTTCCATTATAGAGTGAATGTTTGAGGTGTATAGAAGGCATTTATTTCATTTTTAGAAATTTTTATTTTTCACATTTTTCCATGAAAAGTGCCAATACCCCCCCTTTGGGTTCTAGGTGAAATTCTCACTCGACACAAATCAAAAAAAAATGTTTCCATGCTGTGTATTGTTGTTCATTTTCATCAAATAGACAAAATAAAACCCAGAATAAATCATTAAAGTCAAGAAATGAGCATAAAAGATGCCTCAGCGCAAGTGTTAATGTTAGTAAAAGAGCCCAAATTTCAAAAAATATTGCGAAAAACCACAATCTTCCATTATAGAGTGAATGTTTGAGGTGTATAGAAGGTATTAATTTAATTTTTAGAAATTTTAATTTTTCACATTTTTCCATGAAAAGTGCAAATACCCCCCCTTTGGGTTCTAGGTGAAATTCTCACTCTACAAAAATAAAACAAAAATGTTTCCATGCTGTGTATTGTTGTTCCTTTTCATCAAATAAACAAAATAAAACCCAGAATAAATCATTAACGACAAGAAATGAGCATATAAGATGCCTTTGCGCAAGTGTTAATGTTAGTAAAAGAGCCCAAATTTCAAAAAATATTGCGAAAAACAACAATCTTCCATTATAGAGTGAATGTTTGAGGTGTATAGAAGGCATTTTTTTCATTTTTAAAAATTTTAATTTTTCACATTTTTCCATGAAAAGTGCCAATACCCCCCCCTTTGGGTTCTAGGTGAAATTCTCACTCGACACAAATAACACAAAAATGTTTCCATGGTGTGTATTGTTGTTCATTTTCATCAAATAAACAAAATAAAACCCAGAATAAATCATTAAAGACAAGAAATGAACATAAAAGATGCCTCAGCGCAAGTGTTAATGTTAGTAAAAGAGCCAAAATTTCAAAAAATATTGCGAAAAACCACAATTTTCCATTATAGAGTGAATGTTTGAGGTGTATAGACGGCATTTATTTCATTTTTAGAAATTTTAATTTTTCACATTTTTCCACGAAAAAGGCCAATACCCCCCCTTTTGGTTCTAGGTGAAATTCTCACTCGACACAAATCAAACAAAAATGTTTCCATGGTGTGTATTGTTGTTCATTTTCATCAAATAAACAAAATAAAACCCAGAATAAAACATTAAAGACAAGAAATGAGCATAAAAGATGCCTCAGCGTAGGTGTTAGTGTTAGTAAAAGAGCCCGAATTTCAAAAAATATTGCGAAAAACAACAATCTTCCGTTATAGAGTGAATGTTTGAGGTGTATAGAAGGCATTTATTTCATTTTTAGAAATTTTAATTTTTCACATTTTTCCATGAAAAGTGCCAATACCCTCCCCTTTGGGTTCTAGGTGAAATTCTCACTCGACACAAATCAAACAAAAATGTTTCCATGGTGTGTATTGTTGTTCATTTTCATCAAATAAACAAAGTAAAACCCAGAATAAACCATTAAAGAAACGAAATGAGCATTTAAGATGCCTCAGCGCAAGTGTTAATGTTAGTAAAAGAGCCCAAATTTCAAAAAATATTGCGAAAAACAACAATCTTCCATTATAGAGTGAATGTTTGAGGTGTATAGAAGGCATTTATTTCATTTTTAGAAATGTTAATTTTTCACATTTTTCCATGAAAATGCCAATACCCCCCCTTTGGGTTCCAGGTGAAATTCTCACTCGACACAAATCAAACAAAAATGTTTCCATGGTGTGTATTTTTGTTCATTTTCATCAATTAAACATAATAAAACCCAGAATAAATCATTAAAGACAAGAAATGAGTATAAAAGGTGCCTCAGCGCAAGTGTTAATGTTAGGAAAAGAGTCCAAATTTCAAAAAATATTGCGAAAAACAACAATCTTCCATTATAGAGTGAATGTTTGATGTGTATAGAAGGCATTTATTTCATTTTTAGAAATTTTAATATATTCACATTTTTCCATAAAAGTGCCAATACCCCCCCCCTTTGGGTCCTAGGTGAAATTCACACTCGACACAAATCAAACAAATATGTTTCCATGGTGTGTATTGTTGTTCATTTTCATCAAATAAACAAAATAAAACCCAGAATAAATCATTAAAGACAAGAAATGAACATAAAAGATGCCTCAGCGCAAGGGTTAATGTTAGCAAAAGAACCAAAATTTCAAAAAATATTGCGAAAAACCACAATTTTCCATTAAAGAGTGAATGTTTGAGGTGTATAGAAGGCATTTATTTCATTTTTAAAAATTTTAATTTTTCACATTTTTCCATGAAAAGTGCCAATACCCCCCCCCCTTTGGGTTCTAGGTGAAATTCTCACTCGACACAAATAACACAAAAATGTTTCCATGGTGTGTATTGTTGTTCATTTTCATCAAATAAACAAAATAAAACCCAGAATATATCATTAAAGACAAGAAATGAGCATAAAAGATGCCTCAGCGCAAGTGTTAATGTTAGTAAAAGAGCCCAAATTTCAAAAAATATTGCGAAAAACAACAGTCTTCCATTATAGAGTGAATGTTTGAGGTGTATAGAAGGCATTTATTTCATTTTTAGAAATTTTAATTTTTCACATTTTTCCATAAAAGTTCCAATACCCCCCCCTTTGGGTTCTAGGTGAAATTCTCAGTCGAAACAAATCAAACAAAAATGTTTCCATGGTGTGTATTGTTGTTCATTTTCATCAAATAAACAAAATAAAACCCAGAATAAATCATTAAAGACAAGAAATGAGCATAAAAGATGCGTCAGCGCAAGTGTTAATGTTAGTAAAAGAGCCCAAATTTCAAAAAATAATGCGAAAAACAACAATCCTCCATTATAGAGTGAATAATTGAGGTGTATAGAAGGCATTTATTTCATTTTTAGAAATGTTAATTTTTCACATTTTTCCATGAAAAGTGCCAATACCCCCCCCTTTGGGTTGTAGGTGAAATTCTCACTCGACACAAATCAAACAAAAACGTTTCCATGCTGTGTATTGTTGTTCCTTTTCATCAAATAAACAAAATAAAACCCAGAATGAATCATTAAAGACAAGAAATGAACATAAAAGATGCCTCAGCGCAAGTGTTAATGTTAGTAAAAGAGCCCAAATTTCAAAAAATATTGCGAAAAACAACAATCTTCCATTATAGAGTGAATGTTTGAGGTGTATAGAAGGCATTTATTTCATTTTTAGATATTTTAATTTTTCACATTTTTCCACGAAAAGTGCCAATCCCCCCCCTTTGGGTTCTAGGTGAAATTCTCACTCGGCACAAATAAAACAAAAATGTTTCCATGGTGTGTATTGTTGTTCATTTTCATCAAATAAACAAAATAAAACCCAGAATAAATCATTAAAGACAAGAAATGAGCATAAAAGATGCCTCAGCGCAAGTGTTAATGTTAGTAAAAGAGCCCAAATTTAAAAAAAATATTGCGAAAAACCACAATCTTCCATTATAGAGTGAATGTTTTAGGTGTATAGAAGGCATTTTTTTAATTTTTAGAAATTTTAATTTTTCACATTTTTCCATGAAAAGTGCCAATACCCCCCCCTTTGGGTTCTAGGTGAAATTCTCACTCGACACAAATAACACAAAAATGTTTCCATGGTGTGTATTGTTGTTCATTTTCATCAAATAAACAAAATAAAACCCAGAATAAATCATTAAAGACAAGAAATGAGCATAAAAGATGCCTCAGCGCAAGTGTTAATGTTAGTAAAAGAGCCCAAATTTCAAAAAATTTTGCGAAAAACAACAGTCTTCCATTATAGAGTGAATGTTTGAGGTGTATAGAAGGCATTTATTTCATTTTTAGAAATGTTAATTTTTCACATTTTTCCATGAAAATGCCAATACCCCCCCTTTGGGTTCCAGGTGAAATTCTCACTCGACACAAATAAAACAAAAATGTTTCCATGGTGTGTATTGTTGTTCATTTTCATCAAATAAACAAAATAAAACCCAGAATAAATCATTAAAGACAAGAAATGAGTATAAAAGATGCCTCAGCGCAAGTGTTAATGTTAGTAAAAGAGCTCAAATTTCAAAAAATATTGCGAAAAACAACAATCTTCCATTATAGAGTGAATGTTTGAGGTGTATAGAAGGCATTTATTTCATTTTTAGAAATTTTTATATTTCACATTTTTCCATAAAAGTGCCAATACCCCCCCTTTGGGTTCTAGGTGAAATTCTCACTCGACACAAATCAAACAAAAATGTTTCCATGGTGTGTATTTTTGTTCATTTTCATCAAAAAAACAAAATAAAACCCAGAATAAATCATTAAAGACAAGAAATGAACATAAAAGATGCCTCAGCGCAAGTGTTAATGTTAGTAAAAGAGCCAAAATTTCAAAAAATATTGCGAAAAACCACAATTTTCCATTATAGAGTGAATGTTTGAGGTGTATAGACGGCATTTATTTCATTTTTAGAAATTTTAATTTTTCACATTTTTCCACGAAAAAGGCCAATACCCCCCCTTTTGGTTCTAGGTGAAATTCTCACTCGACACAAATCAAACAAAAATGTTTCCATGGTGTGTATTGTTGTTCATTTTCATCAAATAAACAAAATAAAACCCAGAATAAAACATTAAAGACAAGAAATGAGCATAAAAGATGCCTCAGCGTAGGTGTTAGTGTTAGTAAAAGAGCCCGAATTTCAAAAAATATTGCGAAAAACAACAATCTTCCGTTATAGAGTGAATGTTTGAGGTGTATAGAAGGCATTTATTTCATTTTTAGAAATTTTAATTTTTCACATTTTTCCATGAAAAGTGCCAATACCCTCCCCTTTGGGTTCTAGGTGAAATTCTCACTCGACACAAATCAAACAAAAATGTTTCCATGGTGTGTATTGTTGTTCATTTTCATCAAATAAACAAAGTAAAACCCAGAATAAACCATTAAAGAAACGAAATGAGCATTTAAGATGCCTCAGCGCAAGTGTTAATGTTAGTAAAAGAGCCCAAATTTCAAAAAATATTGCGAAAAACAACAATCTTCCATTATAGAGTGAATGTTTGAGGTGTATAGAAGGCATTTATTTCATTTTTAGAAATGTTAATTTTTCACATTTTTCCATGAAAATGCCAATACCCCCCCTTTGGGTTCCAGGTGAAATTCTCACTCGACACAAATCAAACAAAAATGTTTCCATGGTGTGTATTGTTGTTCATTTTCATCAAATAAACAAAATAAAACCCAGAATAAAACATTAAAGACAAGAAATGAGCATAAAAGATGCCTCAGCGTAGGTGTTAGTGTTAGTAAAAGAGCCCGAATTTCAAAAAATATTGCGAAAAACAACAATCTTCCGTTATAGAGTGAATGTTTGAGGTGTATAGAAGGCATTTATTTCATTTTTAGAAATTTTAATTTTTCACATTTTTCCATGAAAAGTGCCAATACCCTCCCCTTTGGGTTCTAGGTGAAATTCTCACTCGACACAAATCAAACAAAAATGTTTCCATGGTGTGTATTGTTGTTCATTTTCATCAAATAAACAAAGTAAAACCCAGAATAAACCATTAAAGAAACGAAATGAGCATTTAAGATGCCTCAGCGCAAGTGTTAATGTTAGTAAAAGAGCCCAAATTTCAAAAAATATTGCGAAAAACAACAATCTTCCATTATAGAGTGAATGTTTGAGGTGTATAGAAGGCATTTATTTCATTTTTAGAAATGTTAATTTTTCACATTTTTCCATGAAAATGCCAATACCCCCCCTTTGGGTTCCAGGTGAAATTCTCACTCGACACAAATCAAACAAAAATGTTTCCATGGTGTGTATTTTTGTTCATTTTCATCAATTAAACATAATAAAACCCAGAATAAATCATTAAAGACAAGAAATGAGTATAAAAGGTGCCTCAGCGCAAGTGTTAATGTTAGGAAAAGAGTCCAAATTTCAAAAAATATTGCGAAAAACAACAATCTTCCATTATAGAGTGAATGTTTGATGTGTATAGAAGGCATTTATTTCATTTTTAGAAATTTTAATATATTCACATTTTTCCATAAAAGTGCCAATACCCCCCCCTTTGGGTCCTAGGTGAAATTCACACTCGACACAAATCAAACAAATATGTTTCCATGGTGTGTATTGTTGTTCATTTTCATCAAATAAACAAAATAAAACCCAGAATAAATCATTAAAGACAAGAAATGAACATAAAAGATGCCTCAGCGCAAGGGTTAATGTTAGCAAAAGAACCAAAATTTCAAAAAATATTGCGAAAAAACCACAATTTTCCATTAAAGAGTGAATGTTTGAGGTGTATAGAAGGCATTTATTTCATTTTTAAAAATTTTAATTTTTCACATTTTTCCATGAAAAGTGCCAATACCCCCCCCCCCCTTTGGGTTCTAGGTGAAATTCTCACTCGTCACAAATAACACAAAAATGTTTCCATGGTGTGTATTGTTGTTCATTTTCATCAAATAAACAAAATAAAACCCAGAATATATCATTAAAGACAAGAAATGAGCATAAAAGATGCCTCAGCGCAAGTGTTAATGTTAGTAAAAGAGCCCAAATTTCAAAAAATATTGCGAAAAACAACAGTCTTCCATTATAGAGTGAATGTTTGAGGTGTATAGAAGGCATTTATTTCATTTTTAGAAATTTTAATTTTTCACATTTTTCCATAAAAGTTCCAATACCCCCCCCTTTGGGTTCTAGGTGAAATTCTCAGTCGAAACAAATCAAACAAAAATGTTTCCATGGTGTGTATTGTTGTTCATTTTCATCAAATAAACAAAATAAAACCCAGAATAAATCATTAAAGACAAGAAATGAGCATAAAAGATGCGTCAGCGCAAGTGTTAATGTTAGTAAAAGAGCCCAAATTTCAAAAAATAATGCGAAAAACAACAATCCTCCATTATAGAGTGAATAATTGAGGTGTATAGAAGGCATTTATTTCATTTTTAGAAATGTTAATTTTTCACATTTTTCCATGAAAAGTGCCAATACCCCCCCCTTTGGGTTGTAGGTGAAATTCTCACTCGACACAAATCAAACAAAAACGTTTCCATGCTGTGTATTGTTGTTCCTTTTCATCAAATAAACAAAATAAAACCCAGAATGAATCATTAAAGACAAGAAATGAACATAAAAGATGCCTCAGCGCAAGTGTTAATGTTAGTAAAAGAGCCCAAATTTCAAAAAATATTGCGAAAAACAACAATCTTCCATTATAGAGTGAATGTTTGAGGTGTATAGAAGGCATTTATTTCATTTTTAGAAATTTTAATTTTTCACATTTTTCCGTGAAAAGTGCCAATACCCCCCCCTTTGGGTTCTAGGTGAAATTCCCACACGACACAAATCAAACAAAAATGTTTCCATGGTGTGTATTGTTGTTCATTTTCATCAAATAAACAAAATAAAACCCAGAATAAATCATTAAAGGCAAGAAATGAGCCTAAAAGATGCCTCAGCGCAAAAGTTATTGTTAGTAAAAGAGCCCAAATTTCAAAAAATATTGCGAAAAACAACAATCTTCCATCATAGAGTGTTTGAGGTGTATAGAAGGCATTTATTTCATTTTTAGAAATTTTAATTTTTCACATTTTTCCACGAAAAAGGCCAATACCCCCCCCTTTGGGTTCTAGGTGAAATTCTCACTCAACACAAATCAAACAAAAATGTTTCCATGGTGTGTATTGTTGTTCATTTTCATCAAATAAACAAAATAAAACCCAGAATAAATCATTAAAGACAAGAAATGAGCATAAAAGATGCCTCAGCGCAAATGTTAATTTTAGTAAAAGAGCCCAAATTTCAAAAAAATATTGCGAAAAACCACAATCTTCCATTATAGAGTGAATGTTTTAGGTGTATAGAAGGCATTTTTTTAATTTTTAGAGATTTTAATTTTTCACATTTTTCCGTGAAAAGTGCCAATACCCCCCCCCCTTTGGGTTCTAGGTGAAATTCTCACTCGACACAAATCAAACAAAAATGTTTCCATGGTGTGTATTGTTGTTCATTTTCATCAAATAAACAAAATAAAACCCAGAATAAATCATTAAAGACAAGAAATGAGCATAAAAGATGCCTCAGCGCAAATGTTAATGTTAGTAAAAGAGCCCAAATTTCAAAAAATATTGCCAAAAACAACAATCTTCCATCATAGAGTGAATGTTTGAGGTGTATAGAAGGCATTTATTTCATTTTTAGAAATTTTAATTTTTCACATTTTTCCATGAAAATGCCAATACCCCCCCCTTTGGGTTCCAGGTGAAATTCTCACTCGACACTAATCAAACAAAAATGTTTCCATGGTGTGAATTTTGGTTCATTTTCATCAATTAAACAAAATAAAACCCAGAATAAATTATTAAAGACAAGAAATGAGCATAAAAGATGCCTCAGCGCAAGTGTTAATGTTAGTAAAAGAGCCCAAATTTCAAAAAATATTGCGAAAAACAACAATCTTCCATAATAGAGTGAATGTTTGAGGTGTATAGAAGGCATTTATTTCATTTTTAGAAATTTTTATTTTTCAAATTTTTCCATGAAAAGTGCCAATACCCCCCCCTTTGGGTTCTAGGTGAAATTCTCACTCGACACAAATCAAACAAAAATGTTTCCATGCTGTGTATTGTTGTTCATTTTCATCAAATAAAAAAAATAAAACCCAGAATAAATCATTAAAGTCAAGAAATGAGCATAAAAGATGCCTCAGCGCAAGTGTTAATGTTAGTAAAAGAGCCCAAATTTCAAAAAATATTGCGAAAAACCACAATCTTCCATTATAGAGTGAATGTTTGAGGTGTATAGAAGGTATTTATTTAATTTTTAGAAATTTTAATTTTTCACATTTTTCCATGAAAAGTGCAAATACCCCCCCTTTGGGTTCTAGGTGAAATTCTCACTCTACAAAAATAATACAAAAATGTTTCCATGCTGTGTATTGTTGTTCCTTTTCATCAAATAAACAAAATAAAACCCTGAATAAATCATTAACGACAAGAAATGAGCATATTAGATGCCTTTGCGCAAGTGTTAATGTTAGTAAAAGAGCCCAAATTTCAAAAAATATTGCGAAAAACAACAATCTTCCATTATAGAGTGAATGTTTGAGGTGTATAGAAGGCATTTTTTTCATTTTTAAAAATTTTAATTTTTCACATTTTTCCATAAAAAGTGCCAATACCCCCCCCCCTTTGGGTTCTAGGTGAAATTCTCACTCGACACAAATAACACAAAAATGTTTCCATGGTGTGTATTGTTGTTCATTTTCATCAAATAAACAAAATAAAACCCAGAATAAATCATTAAAGACAAGAAATGAGCATAAAAGATGCCTCAGCGCAAGTGTTAATGTTAGTAAAAGAGCCCAAATTTCAAAAAATTTTGCGAAAAACAACAGTCTTCCATTATAGAGTGAATGTTTGAGGTGTATAGAAGGCATTTATTTCATTTTTAGAAATGTTAATTTTTCACATTTTTCCATGAAAATGCCAATACCCCCCCTTTGGGTTCCAGGTGAAATTCTCACTCGACACAAATAAAACAAAAATGTTTCCATGGTGTGTATTGTTGTTCATTTTCATCAAAAAAACAAAATAAAACCCAGAATAAATCATTAAAGACAAGAAATGAGTATAAAAGATGCCTCAGCGCAAGTGTTAATGTTAGTAAAAGAGCCCAAATTTCAAAAAATATTGCGAAAAACAACAATCTTCCATTATAGAGTGAATGTTTGAGGTGTATAGAAGGCATTTATTTCATTTTTAGAAATTTTTATATTTCACATTTTTCCATAAAAGTGCCAATACCCCCCTTTGGGTTCTAGGTGAAATTCTCACTCGACACAAATCAAACAAAAATGTTTCCATGGTGTGTATTTTTGTTCATTTTCATCAAAAAAACAAAATAAAACCCAGAATAAATCATTAAAGACAAGACATGAACATAAAAGATGCCTCAGCGCAAGTGTTAATGTTAGTAAAAGAGCCAAAATTTCAAAAAATATTGCGAAAAACCACAATTTTCCATTATAGAGTGAATGTTTGAGGTGTATAGAAGGCATTTATTTCATTTTTAGAAATTTTAATTTTTCACATTTTTCCACGAAAAAGGCCAATACCCCCCCTTTTGGTTCTAGGTGAAATTCTCACTCGACACAAATCAAACAAAAATGTTTCCATGGTGTGTATTGTTGTTCATTTTCATCAAATAAACAAAATAAAACCCAGAATAAAACATTAAAGACAAGAAATGAGAATAAAAGATGCCTCAGCGCAAGTGTAAGTGTTAGTGAAAGAGCCCAAATTGCAAAAAATATTGCGAAAAACAACAATCTTCCGTTATAGAGTGAATGTTTGAGGTGTATAGAAGGCATTTATTTCATTTTTAGAAATTTTAATTTTTCACATTTTTCCATGAAAAGTGCCAATACCCTCCCCTTTGGGTTCTAGGTGAAATTCTCACTCGACACAAATCAAACAAAAATGTTTCCATGGTGTGTATTGTTGTTCATTTTCATCAAATAAACAAAGTAAAACCCAGAATAAACCATTAAAGAAACGAAATGAGCATTTAAGATGCCTCAGCGCAAGTGTTAATGTTAGTAAAAGAGCCCAAATTTCAAAAAATATTGCGAAAAACAACAATCTTCCATTATAGAGTGAATGTTTGAGGTGTATAGAAGGCATTTATTTCATTTTTAGAAATTTTAATTTTTCACATTTTTCCATGAAAATGCCAATACCCCCCCTTTGGGTTCCAGGTGAAATTCTCACTCGACACAAATCAAACAAAAATGTTTCCATGGTGTGTATTTTTGTTCATTTTCATCAATTAAACATAATAAAACCCAGAATAAATCATTAAAGACAAGAAATGAGTATAAAAGGTGCCTCAGCGCAAGTGTTAATGTTAGTAAAAGAGTCCAAATTTCAAAAAATATTGCGAAAAACAACAATCTTCCATTATAGAGTGAATGTTTGATGTGTATAGAAGGCATTTATTTCATTTTTAGAAATTTTAATATATTCACATTTTTCCATAAAAGTGCCAATACCCCCCCCTTTGGGTCCTAGGTGAAATTCTCACTCGACACAAATCAAACAAAAATGTTTCCATGGTGTGTATTGTTGTTCATTTTCATCAAATAAACAAAATAAAACCCAGAAAAAATCATTAAAGACAAGAAATGAACATAAAAGATGCCTCAGCGCAAGGGTTAATGTTAGCAAAAGAACCAAAATTTCAAAAAATATTGCGAAAAACCACAATTTTCCATTAAAGAGTGAATGTTTGAGGTGTATAGAAGGCATTTATTTCATTTTTAGAAATTTTAATTTTTCCCATTTTTCCATAAAAGTGCCAATACCCCCCCCTTTGGGTTCTAGGTGAAATTCTCACTCGAAACAAATCAAACAAAAATGTTTCCATTGTGTGTATTGTTGTTCATTTTCATCAAATAAACAAAATTAAACCCAGAATAAATCATTAAAGACACGAAATGAGCAATTAAGATGCCTCAGCGCAAGTGTTAATGTTAGTAAAAGAGCCCAAATTTCAAAAAATATTGCGAAAAACAACAATCTTCCATTATAGAGTGAATGTTTGAGGTGTATAGAAGGCATTTATTTCATTTTTAGAAATTTTTATATTTCACATTTTTCCATAAAAGTGCCAATACCCCCCCTTTGGGTTCTAGGTGAAATTCTCACTCGACACAAATCAAACAAAAATGTTTCCATGGTGTGTATTTTTGTTCATTTTCATCAAAAAAACAAAATAAAACCCAGAATAAATCATTAAAGACAAGAAATGAACATAAAAGATGCCTCAGCGCAAGTGTTAATGTTAGTAAAAGAGCCAAAATTTCAAAAAATATTGCGAAAAACCACAATTTTCCATTATAGAGTGAATGTTTGAGGTGTATAGAAGGCATTTATTTCATTTTTAGAAATTTTAATTTTTCACATTTTTCCACGAAAAAGGCCAATACCCCCCCTTTTGGTTCTAGGTGAAATTCTCACTCGACACAAATCAAACAAAAATGTTTCCATGGTGTGTATTGTTGTTCATTTTCATCAAATAAACTAAATAAAACCCAGAATAAAACATTAAAGACAAGAAATGAGAATAAAAGATGCCTCAGCGCAAGTGTAAGTGTTAGTGAAAGAGCCCAAATTTCAAAAAATATTGCGAAAAACAACAATCTTCCGTTATAGAGTGAATGTTTGAGGTGTATAGAAGGCATTTATTTCATTTTTAGAAATTTTAATTTTTCACATTTTTCCATGAAAAGTGCCAATACCCTCCCCTTTGGGTTCTAGGTGAAATTCTCACTCGACACAAATCAAACAAAAATGTTTCCATGGTGTGTATTGTTGTTCATTTTCATCAAATAAACAAAATAAAACCCAGAATAAACCATTAAAGAAACGAAATGAGCATTTAAGATGCCTCAGCGCAAGTGTTAATGTTAGTAAAAGAGCCCAAATTTCAAAAAATATTGCGAAAAACAACAATCTTCCATTATAGAGTGAATGTTTGAGGTGTATAGAAGGCATTTATTTCATTTTTAGAAATGTTAATTTTTCACATTTTTCCATGAAAATGCCAATACCCCCTCTTTGGGTTCCAGGTGAAATTCTCACTCGACACAAATCAAACAAAAATGTTTCCATGGTGTGTATTTTTGTTCATTTTCATCAATTAAACATAATAAAACCCAGAATAATTCATTAAAGACAAGAAATGAGTATAAAAGGTGCCTCAGCGCAAGTGTTAATGTAAATAAAAGAGTCCAAATTTCAAAAAATATTGCGAAAAACAACAATCTTCCATTATAGAGTGAATGTTTGAAGTGTATAGAAGGCATTTATTTCATTTTTAGAAATTTTAATATATTCACATTTTTCCATATAAGTGCCAATACCCCCCCCTTTGGGTCCTAGGTGAAATTCTCACTCGACACAAATCAAACAAAAATGTTTCCATGGTGTGTATTGTTGTTCATTTTCATCAAATAAACAAAATAAAACCCAGAATAAATCATTAAAGACAAGAAATGAACATAAAAGATGCCTCAGCGCAAGGGTTAATGTTAGCAATAGAACCAAAATTTCAAAAAATATTGCGAAAAACCACAATTTTCCATTAAAGAGTGAATGTTTGAGGTGTATAGAAGGCATTTATTTCATTTTTAGAAATTTTAATTTTTCCCATTTTTCCATAAAAGTGCCAATACCCCCCCCTTTTGGTTCTAGGTGAAATTCTCACTCGACACAAATCAAACAAAAATGTTTCCATGGTGTGTATTGTTGTTCATTTTCATCAAATAAACTAAATAAAACCCAGAATAAAACATTAAAGACAAGAAATGAGAATAAAAGATGCCTCAGCGCAAGTGTAAGTGTTAGTGAAAGAGCCCAAATTTCAAAAAATATTGCGAAAAACAACAATCTTCCGTTATAGAGTGAATGTTTGAGGTGTATAGAAGGCATTTATTTCATTTTTAGAAATTTTAATTTTTCACATTTTTCCATGAAAAGTGCCAATACCCCCCCCTTTGGGTTGTAGGTGAAATTCTCACTCGACACAAATCAAACAAAAACGTTTCCATGCTGTGTATTGTTGTTCCTTTTCATCAAATAAACAAAATAAAACCCAGAATAAATCATTAAAGACAAGAAATGAGCATAAAAGATGCCTCAGCGCAAGTGTTAATGTTAGTAAAAGAGCCCAAATTTCAAAAAATATTGCGAAAAACAACAATCTTCCATTATAGAGTGAATGTTTGAGGTGTATAGAAGGCATTTATTTCATTTTTAGAAATTTTAATTTTTCACATTTTTCCATGAAAAGTGCCAATACCCTTTGGGTTCTAGGTGAAATACTCACTCGACACAAATCAAACAAAAATGTTTCCATGGTGTTTATTGTTGTTCATTTTCATCAAATAAACAAAATAAAACCCAGAATAAAACATTAAAGACAAGAAATGAGCATAAAAGATGCCTCAGCGTAGGTGTTAGTGTTAGTAAAAGAGCCCAAATTTCAAAAAATATTGCGAAAAACAACAATCTTCCGTTATAGAGTGAATGTTTGAGGTGTATAGAAGGCATTTATTTCATTTTTAGAAATTTTAATTTTTCACATTTTTCCATGAAAAGTGCCAATACCCTCCCCTTTGGGTTCTAGGTGAAATTCTCACTCGACACAAATCAAACAAAAATGTTTCCATGGTGTGTATTGTTGTTCATTTTCATCAAATAAACAAAATAAAACCCAGAATAAACCATTAAAGACACGAAATGAGCAATTAAGATGCCTCAGCGCAAGTGTTAATGTTAGTAAAAGAGCCCAAATTTCAAAAAATATTGCGAAAAACAACAATCTTCCATTATAGAGTGAATGTTTGAGGTGTATAGAAGGCATTTATTTCATTTTTAGAAATTTTTATATTTCACATTTTTCCATAAAAGTGCCAATACCCCCCCTTTGGGTTCTAGGTGAAATTCTCACTCGACACAAATCAAACAAAAATGTTTCCATGGTGTGTATTTTTGTTCATTTTCATCAAAAAAACAAAATAAAACCCAGAATAAATCATTAAAGACAAGAAATGAACATAAAAGATGCCTCAGCGCAAGTGTTAATGTTAGTAAAAGAGCCAAAATTTCAAAAAATATTGCGAAAAACCACAATTTTCCATTATAGAGTGAATGTTTGAGGTGTATAGAAGGCATTTATTTCATTTTTAGAAATTTTAATTTTTCACATTTTTCCACGAAAAAGGCCAATACCCCCCCTTTTGGTTCTAGGTGAAATTCTCACTCGACACAAATCAAACAAAAATGTTTCCATGGTGTGTATTGTTGTTCATTTTCATCAAATAAACTAAATAAAACCCAGAATAAACCATTAAAGAAACGAAATGAGCATTAAAGATGCCTCAGCGCAAGGGTTAATGTTAGCAATAGAACCAAAATTTCAAAAAATATTGCGAAAAACAACAATTTTCCATTAAAGAGTGAATGTTTGAGGTGTATAGAAGGCATTTATTTCATTTTTAGAAATTTTAATTTTTCACATTTTTCCATAAAAGTGCCAATACCCCCCCCTTTGGGTTCTAGGTGAAATTCTCACTCGAAACAAATCAAACAAAAATGTTTCCATGGTGTGTATTGTTGTTCATTTTCATCAAATAAACAAAATTAAACCCAGAATAAATCATTAAAGACAAGAAATGAGCATTAAAGATGCCTCAGCGCAAGTGTTTATGTTAGTAAAAGAGCCCAAATTTCAAAAAATATTGCGAAAAACCACAATTTTCCATTAGAGAGTGAATGTTTGAGGTGTATAGAAGGCATTTATTTCATTTTTAGAAATTTTAATTTTTCACATTTTTCCATGAAAAGTGCCAATACCCCCCCCTTTGGGTTGTAGGTGAAATTCTCACTCGACACAAATCAAACAAAAACGTTTCCATGCTGTGTATTGTTGTTCCTTTTCATCAAATAAACAAAATAAAACCCAGAATAAATCATTAAAGACAAGAAATGAACATAAAAGATGCCTCAGCGCAAGTGTTAATGTTAGTAAAAGAGCCAAAATTTCAAATAATATTGCGAAAAACCACAATTTTTCATTATAGAGTGAATGTTTGAGGTGTAAAGAAGGCATTTATTTCATTTTTAGAAATTTTAATTTTTCACATTTTTCCATAAAAGTGCCAATACCCCCCCCTTTGGGTTCTAGGTGAAATTCTCACTCGAAACAAATCAAACAAAAATGTTTCCATGGTGTGTATTGTTGTTCATTTTCATCAAATAAACAAAATTAAACCAAGAATAAATCATTAAAGACAAGAAATTAGCATAAAAGATGCCTCAGCGCAAGTGTTAATGTTAGTAAAAGAGCCCAAATTTCAAAAAATATTGCGAAAAACAACAATCTTCCATTATAGAGTGAATGTTTGAGGTGAATAGAAGGCATTTATTTCATTTTTAGAAATTTTAATTTTTCACATTTTTCCATGAAAAGTGCCAATACCCTTTGGGTTCTAGGTGAAATTCTCACTCGACACAAATCAAACAAAAATGTTTCCATGGTGTTTATTGTTGTTCATTTTCATCAAATAAACAAAATAAAACCCAGAATAAAACATTAAAGACAAGAAATGAGCATAAAAGATGCCTCAGCGTAGGTGTTAGTGTTAGTAAAAGAGCCCAAATTTCAAAAAATATTGCGAAAAACAACAATCTTCCGTTATAGAGTGAATGTTTGAGGTGTATAGAAGGCATTTATTTCATTTTTAGAAATTTTAATTTTTCACATTTTTCCATGAAAAGTGCCAATACCCTCCCCTTTGGGTTCTAGGTGAAATTCTCACTCGACACAAATCAAACAAAAATGTTTCCATGGTGTGTATTGTTGTTCATTTTCATCAAATAAACAAAATAAAACCCAGAATAAACCATTAAAGACACGAAATGAGCAATTAAGATGCCTCAGCGCAAGTGTTTATGTTAGTAAAAGAGCCCAAATTTCAAAAAATATTGCGAAAAACAACAATCTTCCATTATAGAGTGAATGTTCGAGGTGTATAGAAGGCATTTTTTTCATTTTTAGAAATTTTAATTTTTCACATTTTTCCATGAAAAGTGCCAATACCCCCCCCCCCTTTGGGTTCTAGGTGAAATTCTCACTCGACACAAAGGAAACAAAAATGTTTCCATGGTGTGTATTTTTGTTCATTTTCATCAATTAAACAAAATAAAACCCAGAATAAATCATTAAAGACAAGAAATGAGCATAAAGATGCCTCAGCGCAAGTGTTAATGTTAGTAAAAGAGCCCAAATTTCAAAAAATATTGCGAAAAACAACAATCTTCCGTTATAGAGTGAATGTTTGAGGTGTAAAGAAGGCATTTATTTCATTTTTAGAAATTTTAATTTTTCACATTTTTCCATAAAAGTGCCAATACCCCCCCCTTTGGGTTGTAGGTGAAATTTTCACTCGACACATATCATACAAAAATATTTCCATGGTGTGTGTTGTTGTTCATTTTCATCAAATAAACAAAATAAAAGCCAGAATAAATCATTAAAGACAAGAAATGAACATAAAAGATGCCTCAGCGCAAGTGTTTATGTTAGTAAAAGAGCCCAAATTTCAAAAAATATTGCGAAAAACAACAATCTTCCATTATAGAGTGAATGTTTGTGGTGTATAGAAGGCATTTTTTTCATTTTTAGAAATTTTAATTTTTCACATTTTTCCATGAAAAGTGCCAATACCCCCCCCTTTAGGTTCTAGAAGAAATTCTCACTCGACACAAATCATACAAAAATGTTTCCATGGTGTGTATTGTTGTTCATTTTCATCAAATAAACAAAATAAAACCCAGAATAAATCATTAAAGACAAGAAATGAGCATAAAAGATGCGTCAGCGCAAAAGTTAATGTTTGTAAAAGAGCCCAAATTTCAAAAAATAATGCGAAAAACAACAATCCTCCATTATAGAGTGAATAATTGAGGTGTATAGAAGGCATTTATTTCATTTTTAGAAATTTTAATTTTTCACATTTTTCCATGAAAAGTGCCAATACCCCCCCTTTGGGTTCTAGGTGAAATTCTCACTCGAAACAAATAACACAAAAATGTTTCCATGCTGTGTATTGTTGTTCATTTTCATCAAATAAACAAAATGAAACCCAGAAAAAATCATTAAAGACAAGAAATGAGCATAAAAGATGCCTCAGCGCAAGTGTTAATAATAGTAAAAGAGCCCATATTTCAAAAAATATTGCGAAAAACAACAATCTTCCATTATGAAGTGAATGATTGAGGTGTATAGAAGGCATTTATTTCATTTTTAGAAATGTTAATTTTTCACATTTTTCCATGAAAATGCCAATACCCCCCCTTTGGGTTCCACGTGAAATTCTCGATCGACACAAATCAAACAAAAATGTTTCCATGGTGTGTATTTTTGTTCATTTTCATCAATTAAACAAAATAAAACCCAGAATAAATCATTAAAGACAAGAAATGAGTATAAAAGATGCCTCAGCGCAAGTGTTAATGTTAGTATTAGAGCCCAAATTTCAAAAAATATTGCGAAAAACAACAATCTTCCATTATAGAGTGAATGTTTGAGGTGTATAGAAGGCATTTATTTCATTTTTAGAAATTTTAATATTTCACATTTTTCCATAAAAGTGCCAATACCCCCCCCTTTGGGTTCTAGGTGAAATTCTCACTCGACACAAATCAAACAAAAATGTTTCCATGGTGTTTATTGTTGTTCATTTTCTTCAAATAAACAAAATAAAACCCAGAATAAATCATTAAAGACAAGAAATGAACATAAAAGATGCCTCAGCGCAAGTGTTAATGTTAGTAAAAGAGCCAAAATTTCAAAAAAAATTGCGAAAAACCACAATTTTCCATTATAGAGTGAATGTTTGAGGTGTATAGAAGGCATTTATTTCATTTTAAGAAATTTTAATTTTTCACATTTTTCCAAATTTTCACATTGCCAAAATTTCAAAAAATATTGCGAAAAACCACAATTTTCCATTATAGAGTGAATGTTTGAGGTGTATAGAAGGCATTTATTTCATTTTTAGAAATTTTAATTTTTCACATTTTTCCATGAAAAGTGCCAATACCCCCCCCTTTGGGTTCTAGGTGAAATTCTCACTCGACACAAATCAAACAAAAATGTTTCCATGGTGTTTATTGTTGTTCATTTTCATCAAATAAACAAAATAAAACCAGAATAAAACATTAAAGACAAGAAATGAGCATAAAAGATGCCTCAGCGCAGGTGTTAGTGTTAGTAAAAAGGCCCAAATTTCAAAAAATATTGCGAAAAACCACAATTTTCCATTAGAGAGTGAATGTTTGAGGTGTATAGAAGGCATTTATTTCATTTTTAGAAATTTTAATTTTTCACATTTTTCCATGAAAAGTGCCAATACCCCCCCTTTGGGTTCTAGGTGAAATTCTCACTCTACACAAATAATACAAAAATGTTTCCATGGTGTGTATTGTTGTTCCTTTTTATCAAATAAACAAAATAAAACCCAGAATAAATCATTAACGACAAGAAATGACCATATAAGATGCCTCAGCGCAAGTGTTAATGTTAGTAAAAGAGCCCAAATTTCAAAAAATATTGCGAAAAACAACAATCTTCCATTATAGAGTGAATGTTTGAGGTGTATAGAAGGCATTTTTTTTCATTTTTAGAAATTTTAATTTTTCACATTTTTCCATGAAAAGTGCCAATACCCCCCCCTTTGGGTTCTAGGTGAAATTCTCACTCGAAACAAATCAAACAAAAATGTTTCCATGGTGTGTATTGTTGTTCATTTTCATCAAATAAACAAAATAAAACCCAGAATAAATCATTAAAGACAAGAAATGAACATTAAAGATGCCTCAGCGCAAGTGTTAATGTTAGTAAAAGAACCAAAATTTCAAAAAATATTGCGAAAAACCACAATTTTCCATTATAGAGTGAATGTTTGAGGTGTATAGAAGGCATTTATTTCATTTTTAGAAATTTTAATTTTTCACATTTTTCCATGAAAAGTGCAAATACCCCCCCTTTGGGTTCTAGGTGAAATTCTCACTCTACAAAAATAATACAAAAATGTTTCCATGGTGTGTATTGTTGTTCATTTTCATCAAATAAACAAAATTAAACCCAGAATAAATCATTAAAGACAAGAAATGAGCATAAAAGATGCCTCAGCGCAAGTTTTTATGTTAGTAAAAGAGCCCAAATTTCAAAAAATATTGCGAAAAACCACAATTTTCCATTAGAGAGTGAATGTTTGAGGTGTATAGAAGGCATTTATTACATTTTTAGAAATTTTAATTTTTCACATTTTTCCATGAAAAGTGCCAATACCCCCCCCTTTGGGTTGTAGGTGAAATTCTCACTCGACACCAATCAAACAAAAACGTTTCCATGCTGTGTATTGTTTTTCCTTTTCATCAAATAAACAAAATAAAACCCAGAATAAATCATTAAAGACAAGAAATGAGTATAAAAGATGCCTCAGCGCAAGTGTTAATGTTAGTATAAGAGCCCAAATTTCAAAAAATATTGCGAAAAACAACAATCTTCCATTATAGAGTGAATGTTTGAGGTGTATAGAAGGCATTTATTTCATTTTTAGAAATTTTAATATTTCAAATTTTTCCATAAAAGTGCCAATACCCCCCCCTTTGGGTTCTAGGTGAAATTCTCACTCGACACAAATCAAACAAAAATGTTTCCATGGTGTTTATTGTTGTTCATTTTCTTCAAATAAACAAAATAAAACCCAGAATAAATCATTAAAGACAAGAAATGAACATAAAAGATGCCTCAGCGCAAGTGTTAATGTTAGTAAAAGAGCCAAAATTTCAAAAAAAATTGCGAAAAACCACAATTTTCCATTATAGAGTGAATGTTTGAGGTGTATAGAAGGCATTTATTTCATTTTAAGAAATTTTAATTTTTCACATTTTTCCAAATTTTCACATTGCCAAAATTTCAAAAAATATTGCGAAAAACCACAATGTTCCATTATAGAGTGAATGTTTGAGGTGTATAGAAGGCATTTATTTCATTTTAAGAAATTTTAATTTTTCATATTTTTCCATAAAAGTGCCAATACCCCCCTTTGGGTTCTAGGTGAAATTCTCACTCGACACAAATCAAACAAAAATGTTTCCATGGTGTGTATTGTTGTTCATTTTCATCAAATAAACAGAATTAAACCCAGAATAAATCATTAAAGACAAGAAATGAGCATAAAATATGCCTCAGCGCAAGTGTTAATGTTAGTAAAAGAGCCCAAATTTCAAAAAATATTGCGAAAAACCACAATTTTCCATTAGAGAGTGAATGTTTGAGGTGTATAGAAGGCATTTATTTCATTTTTAGAAATTTTAATTTTTCACATTTTTCCATGAAAAGTGCCAATACCCCCCCCTTTGGGTTCTAGGTGAAATTCTCACTCGAAACAAATCAAACAAAAATGTTTCCATGGTGTGTATTGTTGTTCATTTTCATCAAATAAACAAAATAAAACCCAGAATAAATCATTAAAGACAAGAAATGAACATAAAAGATGCCTCAGCGCAAGTGTTAATGTTAGTAAAAGAACCAAAATTTCAAAAAATATTGCGAAAAACCGAAATTTTCCATTATAGAGTGAATGTTTGAGGTGTATAGAAGGCATTTATTTCATTTTTAGAAATTTTAATTTTTCACATTTTTCCATAAAAGTGCCAATACCCCCCCCTTTGGGTTCTAGGTGAAATTCTCACTCGAAACAAATCAAACAAAAATGTTTCCATGGTGTGTATTGTTGTTCATTTTCATCAAATAAACAAAATTAAACCCAGAATAAATCATTAAAGACAAGAAATGAGCATAAAAGATGCCTCAGCGCAAGTTTTTATGTTAGTAAAAGAGCCCAAATTTCAAAAAATATTGCGAAAAACCACAATTTTCCATTAGAGAGTGAATGTTTGAGGTGTATAGAAGGCATTTATTTCATTTTTAGAAATTTTAATTTTTCACATTTTTCCATGAAAAGTGCCAATACCCCCCCCTTTGGGTTGTAGGTGAAATTCTCACTCGACACCAATCAAACAAAAACGTTTCCATGCTGTGTATTGTTGTTCCTTTTCATCAAATAAACAAAATAAAACCCAGAATAAATCATTAAAGACAAGAAATGAACATTAAAGATGCCTCAGCGCAAGTGTTAATGTTAGTAAAAGAGCCCAAATTTCAAAAAATATTGCGAAAAACCACAATTTTCCATTATAGAGTGAATGTTTGAGGTGTATAGAAGGCATTTATTTCATTTTTAGAAATTTTAATATTTCACATTTTTCCATAAAAGTGCCAATACCCCCCCCTTTGGGTTCTAGGTGAAGTTCTCACTCGAAACAAATCAAACAAAAATGTTTCCATGGTGTGTATTGTTGTTCATTTTCATCAAATAAACAAAATTAAACCCAGAATAAATCATTAAAGACAAGAAATTGGCATAAAAGATTTCTCAGCGCAAGTGTTAATGTTAGTAAAAGAGCCCAAATTTAAAAAAATATTGCGAAAAACAACAATCTTCCATTATAGAGTGAATGTTTGAGGTGTATAGAAGGTATTTATTTCATTTTTAGAAATTTTAATTTTTCACATTTTTCCATGAAAAGTGCCAATACCCCCCCCTTTGGGTTCTAGGTGAAATTCTCACTCGACACAAATCAAACAAAAATGTTTCCATGGTGTTTATTGTTGTTCATTTTCATCAAATAAACAAAATAAAACCCAGAATAAAACATTAAAGACAAGAAATGAGCATAAAAGATGCCTCAGCGCAGGTGTTAGTGTTAGTAAAAAGGCCCAAATTTCAAAAAATATTGCGAAAAACAACAATCTTCCGTTATAGAGTGAATGTTTGAGGTGTATAGAAGGCATTTATTTCATTTTTAGAAATTTTAATTTTTCACATTTTTCCATAAAAGTTCCAATACCCCCCCCTTTTGGTTCTAGGTGAAATTCTCACTAAAAACAAATCAAACAAAAATGTTTCCATGGTGTGTATTGTTGTTCATTTTCATCAAATAAACAAAATTAAACCCAGAATAAATCATTAAAGACAAGAAATGAGCATAAAAGATGCCTCAGCGCAAGTTTTTATGTTAGTAAAAGAGCCCAAATTTCAAAAAATATTGCGAAAAACCACAATTTTCCATTAGAGAGTGAATGTTTGAGGTGTATAGAAGGCATTTATTTCATTTTTAGAAATTTTAATTTTTCACATTATTCCATTAAAAGTGCCAATACCCCCCCTTTGGGTTCTAGGTGAAATTCTCACTCAACACAAATCAAACAAAAACGTTTCCATGCTGTGTATTGTTGTTCCTTTTCATCAAATAAACAAAATGAAACCCAGAATAAATCATTAAAGACAAGAAATGAGCATAAAAGATGCCTCAGCGCAAGTGTTAATGTTAGTAAAAGAGCCCAAATTTCAAAAAATATTGCGTAAAACAACAATCTTCCATTATAGAGTGAATGTTTGAGGTGTATAGAAGGCATTTTTTTTATTTTTAGAAATTTTAATTTTTCACATTTTTCCATGAAAAGTGCCAATACCCCCCCCTTTGGGTTCTAGGTGAAATTCTCACTCGACACAAAGGAAACAAAAATGTTTCCATGGTGTGTAATTTTGTTCATTTTCATCAATTAAACAAAATAAAACCCAGAATAAATCATTAAAGACAAGAAATGAGCATAAAAGATGCCTCAGCCCAAGTGTTAATGTTAGTAGAAGAGCCCAAATTTCAAAAAATATTGCGAAAAACCACAATTTTCCATTATAGAGTGAATGTATGAGGTGTATAGAAGGCATTTATTTCATTTTTAGAAATTTTAATTTTTCACATTTTTCCATAAAAGTGCCAATACCCCCCCCTTTGGGTTCTAGGTGAAATTCTCACTCCACACAAATCATACAAAAATGTTTCCATGGTGTGTATTGTTGTTCATTTTCATCCAATAAACAAAATAAAACCCAGAATAAATCATTAAAGACAAGAAATGAGCATAAAAGATGCCTCAGCGCAAATGTTAATGTTAGTAAAAGAGCCCAAATTTCAAAAAAATATTGCGAAAAACCACAATCTTCCTTTATAGAGTGAATGTTTTAGGTGTATAGAAGGCATTTTTTTAATTTTTAGAAATTTTAATTTTTCACATTTTTCCGTGAAAAGTGCCAATACCCCCCCCTTTGGGTTCTAGGTGAAATTCTCACTCGACACAAATCAAACAAAAATGTTTCCATGGTTTGTATTGTTGTTCATTTTCATCAAATAAACAAAATAAAACCCAGAATAAATCATTAAAGACAAGAAATGAACATAAAAGATGCCTCAGCGCAAGTGTTAATGTTAGTAAAAGAGCCAAAATTTCAAAAAAAATTGCGAAAAACCACAATTTTCCATTAAAGAGTGAATGTTTGAGGTGTATAGAAGGCATTTATTTCATTTTAAGAAATTTTAATTTTTCACATTTTTCCAAATTTTCACATTGCCAAAATTTCAAAAAATATTGCGAAAAACCACAATTTTCCATTATAGAGTGAATGTTTGAGGTGTATAGAAGGCATTTATTTCATTTTAAGAAATTTTAATTTTTCATATTTTTCCATAAAAGTGCCAATACCCCCCCTTTGGGTTCTAGGTGAAATTCTCACTCGACACAAATCAAACAAAAATGTTTCCATGGTGTGTATTGTTGTTCATTTTCATCAAATAAACAAAATTAAACCCAGAATAAATCATTAAAGACAAGAAATGAGCATAAAAGATGCCTCAGCGCAAGTGTTAATGTTAGTAAAAGAGCCCAAATTTCAAAAAATATTGCGAAAAACCACAATTTTCCATTAGAGAGTGAATGTTTGAGGTGTATAGAAGGCATTTATTTCATTTTTAGAAATTTTAATTTTTCACATTTTTCCATGAAAAGTGCCAATACCCCCCCTTTGGGTTCTAGGTGAAATTCTCACTCTAAACAAATAATACAAAAATGTTTCCATGGTGTGTATTGTTGTTCCTTTTTATCAAATAAACAAAATAAAACCCAGAATAAATCATTAACGACAAGAAATGACCATATAAGATGCCTCAGCGCAAGTGTTAATGTTAGTAAAAGAGCCCAAATTTCAAAAAATATTGCGAAAAACAACAATCTTCCATTATAGAGTGAATGTTTGAGGTGTATAGAAGGCATTTTTTTTCATTTTTAGAAATTTTAATTTTTCACATTATTCCATGAAAAGTGCCAATACCCCCCCTTTGGGTTCTAGGTGAAATTCTCACTCGAAACAAATCAAACAAAAATGTTTCCATGGTGTGTATTGTTGTTCATTTTCATCAAATAAACAAAATAAAACCCAGAATAAATCATTAAAGACAAGAAATGAACATAAAAGATGCCTCAGCGCAAGTGTTAATGTTAGTAAAAGAACCAAAATTTCAAAAAATATTGCGAAAAACCACAATTTTCCATTATAGAGTGAATGTTTGAGGTGTATAGAAGGCATTTATTTCATTTTTAGAAATTTTAATTTTTCACATTTTTCCATAAAAGTGCCAATACCCCCCCCTTTGGGTTCTAGGTGAAATTCTCACTCGAAACAAATCAAACAAAAATGTTTCCATGGTGTGTATTGTTGTTCATTTTCATCAAATAAACAAAATTAAACCCAGAATAAATCATTAAAGACAAGAAATGAGCATAAAAGATGCCTCAGCGCAAGTTTTTATGTTAGTAAAAGAGCCCAAATTTCAAAAAATATTGCGAAAAACCACAATTTTCCATTAGAGAGTGAATGTTTGAGGTGTATAGAAGGCATTTATTTCATTTTTAGAAATTTTAATTTTTCACATTTTTCCGTGAAAAGTGCCAATACCCCCCCTTTGGGTTCTAGGTGAAATTCTCACTCGACACCAATCAAACAAAAACGTTTCCATGCTGTGTATTGTTGTTCCTTTTCATCAAATAAACAAAATAAAACCCAGAATAAATCATTAAAGACAAGAAATGAGTATAAAAGATGCCTCAGCGCAAGTGTTAATGTTAGTATAAGAGCCCAAATTTCAAAAAAAATTGCGAAAAACAACAATCTTCCATTATAGAGTGAATGTTTGAGGTGTATAGAAGGCATTTATTTCATTTTTAGAAATTTTAATATTTCACATTTTTCCATAAAAGTGCCAATACCCCCCCCTTTGGGTTCTAGGTGAAATTCTCACTCGACACAAATCAAACAAAAATGTTTCCATGGTGTTTATTGTTGTTCATTTTCTTCAAATAAACAAAATAAAACCCAGAATAAATCATTAAAGACAAGAAATGAACATAAAAGATGCCTCAGCGCAAGTGTTAATGTTAGTAAAAGAGCCAAAATTTCAAAAAAAATTGCGAAAAACCACAATTTTCCATTATAGAGTGAATGTTTGAGGTGTATAGAAGGCATTTATTTCATTTTAAGAAATTTTAATTTTTCACATTTTTCCAAATTTTCACATTGCCAAAATTTCAAAAAATATTGCGAAAAACCACAATTTTCCATTATAGAGTGAATGTTTGAGGTGTATAGAAGGCATTTATTTCATTTTAAGAAATTTTAATTTTTCATATTTTTCCATAAAACTGCCAATACCCCCCCTTTGGGTTCTAGGTGAAATTCTCACTCGACACAAATCAAACAAAAATGTTTCCATGGTGTGTATTGTTGTTCATTTTCATCAAATAAACAAAATTAAACCCAGAATAAATCATTAAAGACAAGAAATGAGCATAAAAGATGCCTCAGCGCAAGTGTTAATGTTAGTAAAAGAGCCCAAATTTCAAAAAATATTGCGAAAAACCACAATTTTCCATTAGAGAGTGAATGTTTGAGGTGTATAGAAGGCATTTATTTCATTTTTAGAAATTTTAATTTTTCACATTTTTCCATGAAAAGTGCCAATACCCCCCCTTTGGGTTCTAGGTGAAATTCTCACTCTACACAAATAATACAAAAATGTTTCCATGGTGTGTATTGTTGTTCCTTTTTATCAAATAAACAAAATAAAACCCAGAATAAATCATTAACGACAAGAAATGACCATATAAGATGCCTCAGCGCAAGTGTTAATGTTAGTAAAAGAGCCCAAATTTCAAAAAATATTGCGAAAAACAACAATCTTCCATTATAGAGTGAATGTTTGAGGTGTATAGAAGGCATTTTTTTTCATTTTTAGAAATTTTAATTTTTCACATTTTTCCATGAAAAGTGCCAATACCCCCCCTTTGGGTTCTAGGTGAAATTCTCACTCGAAACAAATCAAACAAAAATGTTTCCATGGTGTGTATTGTTGTTCATTTTCATCAAATAAACAAAATAAAACCCAGAATAAATCATTAAAGACAAGAAATGAACATAAAAGATGCCTCAGCGCAAGTGTTAATGTTAGTAAAAGAACCAAAATTTCAAAAAATATTGCGAAAAACTACAATTTTCCATTATAGAGTGAATGTTTGAGGTGTATAGAAGGCATTTATTTCATTTTTAGAAATTTTAATTTTTCACATTTTTCCATAAAAGTGCCAATACCCCCCCCTTTTGGTTCTAGGTGAAATTCTCACTCGAAACAAATCAAACAAAAATGTTTCCATGGTGTGTATTGTTGTTCATTTTCATCAAATAAACAAAATTAAACCCAGAATAAATCATTAAAGACAAGAAATGAGCATAAAAGATGCCTCAGCGCAAGTTTTTATGTTAGTAAAAGAGCCCAAATTTCAAAAAATATTGCGAAAAACCACAATTTTCCATTAGAGAGTGAATGTTTGAGGTGTATAGAAGGCATTTATTTCATTTTTAGAAATTTTAATTTTTCACATTATTCCATGAAAAGTGCCAATACTCCCCCTTTGGGTTCTAGGTGAAATTCTCACTCGACACAAATCAAACAAAAACGTTTCCATGCTGTGTATTGTTGTTCCTATTCATCAAATAAACAAAATGAAACCCAGAATAAATCATTAAAGACAAGAAATGAGCATAAAAGATGCCTCAGCGCAAGTGTTAATGTTAGTAAAAGAGCCCAAATTTCAAAAAATATTGCGTAAAACAACAATCTTCCATTATAGAGTGAATGTTTGAGGTGTATAGAAGGCATTTTTTTTATTTTTAGAAATTTTAATTTTTCACATTTTTCCATGAAAAGTGCCAATACCCCCCCCTTTGGGTTCTAGGTGAAATTCTCACTCGACACAAAGGAAACAAAAATGTTTCCATGGTGTGTAATTTTGTTCATTTTCATCAATTAAACAAAATAAAACCCAGAATAAATCATTAAAGACAAGAAATGAGCATAAAAGATGCCTCAGCGCAAGTGTTAATGTTAGTAAAAGAGCCCAAATTTCAAAAAATATTGCGAAAAACAACAATCTTCCATTATAGAGTGAATGTTTGAGGTGTATAGAAGGCATTTATTTCATTTTTAGAAATTTTAATATTTCACATTTTTCCATGAAAAGTGCCAATACCCCCCCCTTTGGGTTCTAGGTGAAATTCTCACTCAACACAAATCATACAAAAATGTTTCCATGGTGTGTATTGTTGTTCATTTTCATCCAATAAACAAAATAAAACCCAGAATAAATCATTAAAGACAAGAAATGAGCATAAAAGATGCGTCAGCGCAAGTGTTAATGTTAGTAAAAGAGCCCAAATTTCAAAAAATAATGCGAAAAACAACAATCTACCATTATAGAGTGAATAATTGAGGTGTATAGAAGGCATTTATTTCATTTTTAGAAATTTTAATTTTTCACATTTTTCCATGAAAAGTGCCAATACCCCCCCCTTTTGGGTTCTAGGTGAAATTCTCTTTCGAAACAAATAACACAAAAATGTTTCCATGGTGTGTATTGTTGTTCATTTTCATCAAATAAACAAAATAAAACCCAGAATAAATCATTAAAGACAAGAAATGAGCATAAAAGATGCCTCAGCGCAAGTGTTAATGTTAGTAAAAGAGCCCAAATTTCAAAAAATATTGCGAAAAACAACAATCTTCCATTAAGAAGTGAATGATTGAGGTGTATAGAAGGCATTTATTTCATTTTTAGAAATGTTAATTTTTCACATTTTTCCATGAAAATGCCAATACCCCCCCTTTGGGTTCCACGTGAAATTCTCTGTCGACACAAATCAAACAAAAATGTTTCCATGGTGTGTATTTTTGTTCATTTTCATCAAATAAACAAAATTAAACCCAGAATAAATCATTAAAGACAAGAAATGAGCATAAAAGATGCCTCAGCGCAAGTGTTAATGTTAGTAAAAGAGCCCAAATTTCAAAAAATATTGCGAAAAACCACAATTTTCCATTATAGAGTGAATGTTTGAGGTGTATAGAAGGCATTTATTTCATTTTTAGAAATTTTAATTTTTCACATTATTCCATGAAAAGTGCCAATACCCCCCCCTTTGGGTTCTAGGTGAAATTCTCACTCGACACAAATCAAACAAAAACGTTTCCATGCTGTGTATTGTTGTTCCTTTTCATCAAATAAACAAAATGAAACCCAGAATAAATCATTGAAGACAAGAAATGAGCATAAAAGATGCCTCAGCGCAAGTGTTAATGTTAGTAAAAGAGCCCAAATTTCAAAAAATATTGCGTAAAACAACAATCTTCCATTATAGAGTGAATGTTTGAGGTGTATAGAAGGCATTTTTTTCATTTTTAGAAATTTTAATTTTTCACATTTTTCCATGAAAAGTGCCAATACCCCCCCCTTTGGGTTCTAGGTGAAATTCTCACTCGACACAAAGGAAACAAAAATGTTTCCATGGTGTGTATTTTTGTTCATTTTCATCAATTAAACAAAATAAAACCTAGAATAAATCATTAAAGACAAGAAATGAGCATAAATTATGCCTCAGCGCAAGTGTTAATGTTAGTTAAAGAGCCCAAATTTCAAAAATTATTGCGAAAAACAACAATCTTCCATTATAGAGTGAATATTTGAGGTGTATAGAAGGCATTTATTTCATTTTTAGAAATTTTAATATTTCACATTTTTCCATGAAAAGTGCCAATTCCCCCCCCTTTGGGTTCTAGGTGAAATTCTCACTCGACACTAATCATACAAAAATGTTTCCATGGTGTGTATTGTTGTTCATTTTCATCCAATAAACAAAATAAAACCCAGAATAAATCATTAAAGACAAGAAATGAGCATAAAAGATGCGTCAGCGCAAGTGTTAATGTTAGTAAAAGAGCCCAAATTTCAAAAAATAATGCGAAAAACAACAATCCTCCATTATAGAGTGAATAATTGAGGTGTATAGAAGGCATTTATTTCATTTTTAGAAATTTTAATTTTTCACATTTTTCCATGAAAAGTGCCAATACCCCCCCCTTTTGGGTTCTAGGTGAAATTCTCTTTCGAAACAAATAACACAAAAATGTTTCCATGGTGTGTATTGTTGTTCATTTTCATCAAAAAAACAAAATAAAACCCAGAATAAATCATTAAAAACAAGAAATGAGCATAAAAGATGCCTCAGCGCAAGTGTTAATGTTAGTAAAAGAGCCCAAATTTCAAAAAATATTGCGAAAAACCACAATTTTCCATTAGAGAGTGAATGTTTGAGGTGTATAGAAGGCATTTATTTCATTTTTAGAAATTTTAATTTTTCACATTATTCCATGAAAAGTGCCAATACTCCCCCTTTGGGTTCTAGGTGAAATTCTCACTCGACACAAATCAAACAAAAACGTTTCCATGCTGTGTATTGTTGTTCCTATTCATCAAATAAACAAAATGAAACCCAGAATAAATCATTAAAGACAAGAAATGAGCATAAAAGATGCCTCAGCGCAAGTGTTAATGTTAGTAAAAGAGCCCAAATTTCAAAAAATATTGCGTAAAAATACAATCTTCCATTATAGAGTGAATGTTTGAGGTGTATAGAAGGCATTTTTTTTATTTTTAGAAATTTTAATTTTTCACATTTTTCCATGAAAAGTGCCAATACCCCCCCCTTTGGGTTCTAGGTGAAATTCTCACTCGACACAAAGGAAACAAAAATGTTTCCATGGTGTGTAATTTTGTTCATTTTCATCAATTAAACAAAATAAAACCCAGAATAAATCATTAAAGACAAGAAATGAGCATAAAAGATGCCTCAGCGCAAGTGTTAATGTTAGTAAAAGAGCCCAAATTTCAAAAAATATTGCGAAAAACAACAATCTTCCATTATAGAGTGAATGTTTGAGGTGTATAGAAGGCATTTATTTCATTTTTAGAAATTTTAATATTTCACATTTTTCCATGAAAAGTGCCAATACCCTCCCCTTTGGGTTCTAGGTGAAATTCTCACTCGACACAAATCAAACAAAAATGTTTCCATGGTATGTATTGTTGTTCATTTTCATCAAATAAACAAAATTAAACCCAGAATAAATCATTAAAGACAAGAAATGAGCATAAAAGATGCCTCAGCGCAAGTGTTAATGTTAGTAAAAGAGCCCAAATTTCAAAAAATATTGCGAAAAACCACAATTTTCCATTAAGGAGTGAATGTTTGAGGTGTATAGAAGGCATTTATTTCATTTTTAGAAATTTTAATTTTTCACATTATTCCATGAAAAGTGCCAATACCCCCCCCTTTGGGTTCTAGGTGAAATTCTCACTCGACACAAATCAAACAAAAACGTTTCCATGCTGTGTATTGTTGTTCCTTTTCATCAAATAAACAAAATGAAACCCAGAATAAATCATTAAAGACAAGAAATGAGCATAAAAGAAGCCTCAGCGCAAGTGTTAATGTTAGTAAAAGAGCCCAAATTTCAAAAAATATTGCGAAAAACAACAATCTTCCATTAAGAAGTGAATGATTGAGGTGTATAGAAGGCATTTATTTCATTTTTAGAAATGTTAATTTTTCACATTTTTCCATGAAAATGCCAATACCCCCCCTTTGGGTTCCACGTGAAATTCTCTGTCGACACAAATCAAACAAAAATGTTTCCATGGTGTGTATTTTTGTTCATTTTCATCAAATAAACAAAATTAAACCCAGAATAAATCATTAAAGACAAGAAATGAGCATAAAAGATGCCTCAGCGCAAGTGTTAATGTTAGTAAAAGAGCCCAAATTTCAAAAAATATTGCGAAAAACCACAATTTTCCATTATAGAGTGAATGTTTGAGGTGTATAGAAGGCATTTATTTCATTTTTAGAAATTTTAATTTTTCACATTATTCCATGAAAAGTGCCAATACCCCCCCCTTTGGGTTCTAGGTGAAATTCTCACTCGACACAAATCAAACAAAAACGTTTCCATGCTGTGTATTGTTGTTCCTTTTCATCAAATAAACAAAATGAAACCCAGAATAAATCATTGAAGACAAGAAATGAGCATAAAAGATGCCTCAGCGCAAGTGTTAATGTTAGTAAAAGAGCCCAAATTTCAAAAAATATTGCGTAAAACAACAATCTTCCATTATAGAGTGAATGTTTGAGGTGTATAGAAGGCATTTTTTTCATTTTTAGAAATTTTAATTTTTCACATTTTTCCATGAAAAGTGCCAATTCCCCCCCCTTTGGGTTCTAGGTGAAATTCTCACTCGACACTAATCATAAAAAATGTTTCCATGGTGTGTATTGTTGTTCATTTTCATCCAATAAACAAAATAAAACCCAGAATAAATCATTAAAGACAAGAAATGAGCATAAAAGATGCGTCAGCGCAAGTGTTAATGTTAGTAAAAGAGCCCAAATTTCAAAAAATAATGCGAAAAACAACAATCCTCCATTATAGAGTGAATAATTGAGGTGTATAGAAGGCATTTATTTCATTTTTAGAAATTTTAATTTTTCACATTTTTCCATGAAAAGTGCCAATACCCCCCCCTTTTGGGTTCTAGGTGAAATTCTCTTTCGAAACAAATAACACAAAAATGTTTCCATGGTGTGTATTGTTGTTCATTTTCATCAAAAAAACAAAATAAAACCCAGAATAAATCATTAAAAACAAGAAATGAGCATAAAAGATGCCTCAGCGCAAGTGTTAATGTTAGTAAAAGAGCCCAAATTTCAAAAAATATTGCGAAAAACCACAATCTTCCATTATAGAGTGAATGTTTGAGGTGTATAGAAGGCATTTATTTCATTTTTAGAAATTGTAATATTTCACATTTTTCCATAAAAGTGCCAATACCCCCCCCTTTGGGTTCTAGGTGAAATTCTCACTCGACACAAATCAAACAAAAATGTTTCCATGTAGTGTATTGTGGTTCATTTTCATCAAATAAACAAAATAAAACCCAGAATAAATCATTAAAGACAAGAAATGAACATAAAAGATGCCTCAGCGCAAGTGTTAATGTTAGTAAAAGAGCCAAAATTTCAAAAAATATTGCGAAAAACCACAATTTTCCATTATAGAGTGAATGTTTGAGGTGTATAGAAGGCATTTATTTCATTTTTAGAAATTTTAATTTTTCACATTTTTCCATAAAAGTGCCAATTCCCCCCCCCTTTTGGTTCTAGGTGAAATTCTCACTCGACACAAATCAAACAAAAATGTATCCATGGTGTGTATTGTTGTTCATTTTCATCAAATAAACAAAATTAAACCCAGAATAAATCATTAAAGACAAGAAATGAGCATAAAAGATGCCTCAGCGCAAGTGTTAATGTTAGTAAAAGAGCCCAAATTTCAAAAAATATTGCGAAAAACCACAATTTTCCATTAGAGAGTGAATGTTTGAGGTGTATAGAAGGCATTTATTTCATTTTTAGAAATTTTAATTTTTCACATTATTCCATGAAAAGTGCCAATACCCCCCCCTTTGGGTTCTACTAGAAATTCTCACTCGACACAAATCAAACAAAAACGTTTCCATGCTGTGTATTGTTGTTCCTTTTCATCAAATAAACAAAATGAAACCCAGAATAAATCATTAAAGACAAGAAATGAGCATAAAAGATGCCTCAGCGCAAGTGTTAATGTTAGTAAAAGAGCCGAAATTTCAAAAAATATTGCGAAAAACAACAATCTTCCGTAATAGAGTGAATGTTTGAGGTGTATAGAAGGCATTTATTTCATTTTTAGAAATTTTAATTTTTCACATTTTTCCATGAAAAGTGCCAATACCTTCCCCTTTGGGTTCTAGGTGAAATTCTCACTCAACACAAATCAAACAAAAATGTTTCCTTGGTGTGTATTTATGTTCATTTTCATCAAATAAACAAAATAAAACCCAGAATAAATCATTAAAGACAAGAAATGAGCATAAAAGATGCCTCAGCGCAAGTGTTAATGTTATTAAAAGAGCCCAAATTTCAAAAAATATTGCGAAAAACAACTATCTTCCATTGTAGAGTGAATGTTTGAGGTGTATAGAAGGCATTTTTTTCATTTTTGGAAATTTTTATTTTTTACATTTTTCCATGAAAAGTGCCAATACCCCCCCCTTTGGGTTCTAGGTGAAATTCTCACTCGACACAAATCAAACAAAAATGTTTCCATGGTGTGTATTGTTGTTCATTTTCATCAAATAAACTAAATAAAACCCAGAATAAATCATTAAAGACAAGAAATGAGCATAAAATATGCCTCAGCGCATGTGTTAATGTTAGTAAAAGAGCCCAATTTTAAAGAAAACATTGCGAAAAACCACAATCTTCCGTTATAGAGTGAATGTTTGAGGTGTATAGAAGGCATTTATTTCATTTTTAGAAATTTTAATTTTTCACATTTTTCCATGAAAAGTGCCAATACCCCCCCTTTGGGTTCTAGGTGAAATTCTCACTCGACACAAATCAAACAAAAATGTTTCCATGGTGTGTATTGTTGTTCATTTTCATCAAATAAACAAAATAAAACCCAGAATAAAACATTAAAGACAAGAAATGAGCATAAAAGATGCCTCAGCGCAAGTGTTAATGTTAGTAAAAGAGCCCAAATTTCAAAAAATAATTCGAAAAACAACAATCTTCCATTATGAAGTGAATGTTTGAGGTGTATAGAAGGCATTTTTTTCATTTTTAGAAATTTTAATTTTTCACATTTTTCCATGAAAAGTGCCAATACCCCCCCCCTTTGGGTTCTAGGTGAAATTCTCACTCGACACAAAGGAAACAAAAATGTTTCCATGGTGTGTATTTTTGTTCATTTTCATCAATTAAACAAAATAAAACCTAGAATAAATCATTAAAGACAAGAAATGAGCATAAATTATGCCTCAGCGCAAGTGTTAATGTTAGTTAAAGAGCCCAAATTTCAAAAATTATTGCGAAAAACAACAATCTTCCATTATAGAGTGAATGTTTGAGGTGTATAGAAGGCATTTATTTCATTTTTAGAAATTTTAATATTTCACATTTTTCCATGAAAAGTGCCAATTCCCCCCCCTTTGGGTTCTAGGTGAAATTCTCACTCGACACTAATCATACAAAAATGTTTCCATGGTGTGTATTGTTGTTCATTTTCATCCAATAAACAAAATAAAACCCAGAATAAATCATTAAAGACAAGAAATGAGCATAAAAGATGCGTCAGCGCAAGTGTTAATGTTAGTAAAAGAGCCCAAATTTCAAAAAATAATGCGAAAAACAACAATCCTCCATTATAGAGTGAATAATTGAGGTGTATAGAAGGCATTTATTTCATTTTTAGAAATTTTAATTTTTCACATTTTTCCATGAAAAGTGCCAATACCCCCCCCTTTTGGGTTCTAGGTGAAATTCTCTTTCGAAACAAATAACACAAAAATGTTTCCATGGTGTGTATTGTTGTTCATTTTCATCAAAAAAACAAAATAAAACCCAGAATAAATCATTAAAAACAAGAAATGAGCATAAAAGATGCCTCAGCGCAAGTGTTAATGTTAGTAAAAGAGCCCAAATTTCAAAAAATATTGCGAAAAACCACAATCTTCCATTATAGAGTGAATGTTTGAGGTGTATAGAAGGCATTTATTTCATTTTTAGAAATTGTAATATTTCACATTTTTCCATAAAAGTGCCAATACCCCCCCCTTTGGGTTCTAGGTGAAATTCTCACTCGACACAAATCAAACAAAAATGTTTCCATGTAGTGTATTGTGGTTCATTTTCATCAAATAAACAAAATAAAACCCAGAATAAATCATTAAAGACAAGAAATGAACATAAAAGATGCCTCAGCGCAAGTGTTAATGTTAGTAAAAGAGCCAAAATTTCAAAAAATATTGCGAAAAACCACAATTTTCCATTATAGAGTGAATGTTTGAGGTGTATAGAAGGCATTTATTTCATTTTTAGAAATTTTAATTTTTCACATTTTTCCATAAAAGTGCCAATTCCCCCCCCCTTTTGGTTCTAGGTGAAATTCTCACTCGACACAAATCAAACAAAAATGTATCCATGGTGTGTATTGTTGTTCATTTTCATCAAATAAACAAAATTAAACCCAGAATAAATCATTAAAGACAAGAAATGAGCATAAAAGATGCCTCAGCGCAAGTGTTAATGTTAGTAAAAGAGCCCAAATTTCAAAAAATATTGCGAAAAACCACAATTTTCCATTAGAGAGTGAATGTTTGAGGTGTATAGAAGGCATTTATTTCATTTTTAGAAATTTTAATTTTTCACATTATTCCATGAAAAGTGCCAATACCCCCCCCTTTGGGTTCTACTAGAAATTCTCACTCGACACAAATCAAACAAAAACGTTTCCATGCTGTGTATTGTTGTTCCTTTTCATCAAATAAACAAAATGAAACCCAGAATAAATCATTAAAGACAAGAAATGAGCATAAAAGATGCCTCAGCGCAAGTGTTAATGTTAGTAAAAGAGCCGAAATTTCAAAAAATATTGCGAAAAACAACAATCTTCCGTAATAGAGTGAATGTTTGAGGTGTATAGAAGGCATTTATTTCATTTTTAGAAATTTTAATTTTTCACATTTTTCCATGAAAAGTGCCAATTCCTTCCTCTTTGGGTTCTAGGTGAAATTCTCACTCAACACAAATCAAACAAAAATGTTTCCTTGGTGTGTATTTATGTTCATTTTCATCAAATAAACAAAATAAAACCCAGAATAAATCATTAAAGACAAGAAATGAGCATAAAAGATGCCTCAGCGCAAGTGTTAATGTTATTAAAAGAGCCCAAATTTCAAAAAATATTGCGAAAAACAACTATCTTCCATTGTAGAGTGAATGTTTGAGGTGTATAGAAGGCATTTTTTTCATTTTTGGAAATTTTTATTTTTCACATTTTTCCATGAAAAGTGCCAATACCCCCCCCTTTGGGTTCTAGGTGAAATTCTCACTCGACACAAATCAAACAAAAATGTTTCCATGGTGTGTATTGTTGTTCATTTTCATCAAATAAACTAAATAAAACCCAGAATAAATCATTAAAGACAAGAAATGAGCATAAAATATGCCTCAGCGCATGTGTTAATGTTAGTAAAAGAGCCCAATTTTAAAGAAAACATTGCGAAAAACCACAATCTTCCGTTATAGAGTGAATGTTTGAGGTGTATAGAAGGCATTTATTTCATTTTTAGAAATTTTAATTTTTCACATTTTTCCATGAAAAGTGCCAATACCCCCCCTTTGGGTTCTAGGTGAAATTCTCACTCGACACAAATCAAACAAAAATGTTTCCATGGTGTGTATTGTTGTTCATTTTCATCAAATAAACAAAATAAAACCCAGAATAAAACATTAAAGACAAGAAATGAGCATAAAAGATGCCTCAGCGCAAGTGTTAATGTTAGTAAAAGAGCCCAAATTTCAAAAAATATTTCGAAAAACAACAATCTTCCATTATGAAGTGAATGTTTGAGGTGTATAGAAGGCATTTATTTCATTTTTAGAAATGTTAATTTTTCACATTTTTCCATGAAAATGCCAATACCCCCTTTTGGGTTCCACGTGAAATTCTCTGTCGACACAAATCAAACAAAAATGTTTCCATGGTGTGTATTTTTGTTCATTTTCATCAATTAAACAAAATAAAACCCAGAATAAATCATTAAAGACAAAAAATGAGTATAAAAGATGCCTCAGCGCAAGTGTTAATGTTAGTAAAAGAGCCCAAATTTCAAAAAATATTGCGAAAAACCACAATTTTCCATTATAGAGTGAATGTTTGAGGTGTAAAGAAGGCATTTATTTCATTTTAAGAAATTTTAATTTTTCACATTTTTCCATAAAAGTGCCAATACCCCCCCTTTGGGTTCTAGGTGAAATTCTCACTCGACACAAATCAAACAAAAATGTTTCCATGGTGTGTATTGTTGTTCATTTTCATCAAATAAACAAAATAAAACCCAGAATAAATCATTAAAGACAAGAAATGAACATAAAAGATGCCTCAGCGCAAGTGTTAATGTTAGTAAAAGAGCCAAAATTTCAAAAAATATTGCGAAAAACCACAATTTTCCATTATAGAGTGAATGTTTGAGGTGTATAGAAGGCATTTATTTCATTTTTAGAAATTTTAATTTTTCACATTATTCCATGAAAAGTGCCAATACCCTCCCCTTTGGGTTCTAGGTGAAATTCTCACTCGACACAAATCAAACAAAAATGTTTCCATGGTATGTATTGTTGTTCATTTTCATCAAATAAACAAAATTAAACCCAGAATAAATCATTAAAGACAAGAAATGAGCATAAAAGATGCCTCAGCGCAAGTGTTAATGTTAGTAAAAGAGCCCAAATTTCAAAAAATATTGCGAAAAACCACAATTTTCCATTAAGGAGTGAATGTTTGAGGTGTATAGAAGGCATTTATTTCATTTTTAGAAATTTTAATTTTTCACATTATTCCATGAAAAGTGCCAATACCCCCCCCTTTGGGTTCTAGGTGAAATTCTCACTCGACACAAATCAAACAAAAACGTTTCCATGCTGTGTATTGTTGTTCCTTTTCATCAAATAAACAAAATGAAACCCAGAATAAATCATTAAAGACAAGAAATGAGCATAAAAGAAGCCTCAGCGCAAGTGTTAATGTTAGTAAAAGAGCCCAAATTTCAAAAAATATTGCGAAAAACAACAATCTTCCGTTATAGAGTGAATGTTTGAGGTGTATAGAAGGATTTATTTCATTTTTAGAAATTTTAATTTTTCACATTTTTCCATGAAAAGTGCCAATACCCTCCCCTTTGGGTTCTAGGTGAAATTCTCAATCGACACAAATCAAACAAAAATGTTTCCATGGTGTGTATTTATGTTCATTTTCATCAAATAAACAAAATAAAACCCAGAATAAATCATTAAAGACAAGAAATGAGCATAAAAGATGCCTCAGCGCAAGTGTTAATGTTAGTAAAAGAGCCAAAATTTCAAAAAACATTGCGAAAAACCACAATCTTCCATTATAGAGTGAATGTTTGAGGTGTATAGAAGGCATTTTTTTCATTTTTAGAAATTTTAATTTTTCACATTTTTCCATGAAAAAAGCCAATACCCCCCCCTTTGGGTTCTAGGTGAAATTCCCACTCGACACAAATCAAACAAAAATGTTTCCTTGGTGTGTATTTATGTTCATTTTCATCAAATAAACAAAATAAAACCCAGAATAAATCATTAAAGACAAGAAATGAGCATAAAAGATGCCTCAGCGCAAGTGTTAATGTTAGTAAAAGAGCCCAAATTTCAAAAAATATTGCGAAAAACAACTATCTTCCATTATAGAGTGAATGTTTGAGGTGTATAGAAGGCATTTTTTTCATTTTTGGAAATTTTTATTTTTCACATTTTTCCATGAAAAGTGCCAATACCCCCCCCCTTTGGGTTCTAGGTGAAATTCTCACTCGACACAAATCAAACAAAAATGTTTCCATGGTGTGTATTGTTGTTCATTTTCATCAAATAAACTAAATAAAACCCAGAATAAATCTTAAAGACAAGAAATGAGCATAAAATATGCCTCAGCGCATGTGTTAATGTTAGTAAAAGAGCCCAAATTTAAAGAAAACATTGCGAAAAACCACAATCTTCCGTAATAGAGTGAATGTTTGAGGTGTATAGAAGGCATTTATTTCATTTTTAGAAATTTTAATTTTTCACATTTTTCCAAGAAAAGTGCCAATACCCCCCCTTTGGGTTCTAGGTGAAATTCTCACTCGACACAAATCAAACAAAAATGTTTCCATGGTGTGTATTGTTGTTCATTTTCATCAAATAAACAAAATAAAACCCAGAATAAAACATTAAAGACAAGAAATGAGCATAAAAGATGCCTCAGCGCAAGTGTTAATGTTAGTAAAAGAGCCCAAATTTCAAAAAATATTTCGAAAAACAACAATCTTCCATTATGAAGTGAATGTTTGAGGTGTATAGAAGGCATTTATTTCATTTTTAGAAATGTTAATTTTTCACATTTTTCCATGAAAATGCCAATACCCCCTTTTGTGTTCCACGTGAAATTCTCTGTCGACACAAATCAAACAAAAATGTTTCCATGGAGTGTATTTTTGTTCATTTTCATCAATTAAACAAAATAAAACCCAGAATAAATCATTAAAGACAAAAAATGAGTATAAAAGATGCCTCAGCGCAAGTGTTAATGTTAGTAAAAGAGCCCAAATTTCAAAAAATATTGCGAAAAACCACAATTTTCCATTATAGAGTGAATGTTTGAGGTGTATAGAAGGCATTTATTTCATTTTAAGAAATTTTAATTTTTCACATTTTTCCATAAAAGTGCCAATACCCCCCCTTTGGGTTCTAGGTGAAATTCTCACTCGACACAAATCAAACAAAAATGTTTCCATGGTGTGTATCGTTGTTCATTTTCATCAAATAAACAAAATTAAACCCAGAATAAATCATTAAAGACAAGAAATGAGCATAAAAGATGCCTCAGCGCAAGTGTTAATGTTAGTAAAAGAGCCCAAATTTCAAAAAATATTGCGAAAAACCACAATTTTCCATTAGAGAGTGAATGTTTGAGGTGTATAGAAGGCATTTATTTCATTTTTAGAAATTGTAATATTTCACATTATTCCATGAAAAGTGCCAATACCCCCCCCTTTGGGTTCTAGGTGAAATTCTCACTCGACACAAATCAAACAAAAACGTTTCCATGCTGTGTATTGTTGTTCATTTTCCTCAAATAAACAAAATTAAACCCAGAATAAATCATTAAAGACAAGAAATGAGCATAAAAGATGCCTCAGCGCAAGTGTTAATGTTAGTAAAAGAGCCCAAATTTCATAAAATATTGCGAAAAACCACAATTTTCCATTAGAGAGTGAATGTTTGAGGTGTATAGAAGGCATTTATTTCATTTTTAGAAATTTTAATTTTTCACATTATTCCATGAAAAGTGCCAATACCCCCCCCTTTGGGTTCTAGGTGAAATTCTCACTCGACACAAATCAAACAAAAACGTTTCCATGCTGTGTATTGTTGTTCCTTTTCATCAAATAAACAAAATGAAACCCAGAATAAATCATTAAAGACAAGAAATGAGCATAAAAGATGCCTCAGCGCAAGTGTTAATGTTAGTAAAAGAGCCCAAATTTCAAAAAATATTGCGAAAAACAACAATCTTCCGTTATAGAGAGAATATTTGAGGTGTATAGAAGGCATTTATTACATTTTTAGAAATTTTAATTTTTCACATTTTTCCATGAAAAGTGCCAATACCCCCCCTTTGGGTTCTAGGTGAAATTCTCACTCGACACAAATCAAACAAAAATGTTTCCATGGTGTGTATTGTTGTTCATTTTCATCAAATAAACAAAATAAAACCCAGAATAAAACATTAAAGACAAGAAATGAGCATAAAAGATGCCTCAGCGCAAGTGTTAATGTTAGTAAAAGAGCCCAAATTTCAAAAAATATTGCGAAAAACAACAATCTTCCGTTATTGAGTGAATGTTTGAGGTGTATAGAAGGCATTTATTTCAATTTTTGAAATTTTAATTTTTCACATTTTTCCATGAAAAGTGCCAATACCCTCCCCTTTGGGTTCTAGGTGAAATTCTCACTCGACACAAATCAAACAAAAATGTTTCCATGGTGTGTATTGTTGTTCATTTTCATCAAATAAACAAAATAAAACCCGGAATAAACCATTAAAGACACGAAATGAGCATTTAAGATGCCTCAGCGCAAGTGTTAATGTAAGTAAAAGAGCAAAAATTTCAAAAAATATTGCGAAAAACCACAATTTTCCATTATAGAGTGAATGTTTGAGGTGTATAGAAGGCATTTATTTCATTTTAAGAAATTTTAATTTTTCACATTTTTCCATAAAAGTGCCAATACCCCCCCTTTCGGTTCTAGGTGAAATTCTCACTCGACACAAATCAAACAAAAATGTTTCCATGGTGTGTATTGTTGTTCATTTTCATCAAATAAACAAAATTAAACCCAGAATAAATCATTAAAGACAAGAAATGAGCATAAAAGATGCCTCAGCGCAAGTGTTAATGTTAGTAAAAGAGCCCAAATTTCAAAAAATATTGCGAAAAACCACAATTTTCCATTAGAGAGTGAATGTTTGAGGTGTATAGAAGACATTTATTTCATTTTTAGAAATTTTAATTTTTCACATTTTTCCATGAAAAGTGCCAATACCCCCCCTTTGGGTTCTAGGTGAAATTCTCACTCTACACAAATAATACAAAAATGTTTCCATGGTGTGTACTGTTGTTACTTTTCATCAAATAAACAAAATAAAACCCAGAATAAATCATTAACGACAAGAAATGAGCATATAAGATGCCTCAGCGCAAGTGTTAATGTTAGTAAAAGAGCCCAAATTTCAAAAAATATTGCGACAAACAACAATCTTCCATTATAGAGTGAATGTTTGAGGTGTATAGAAGGCATTTTTTTCATTTTTAGAAATTTTAATTTTTCACATTTTTCCATGAAAAGTGCCAATACCCTACCCTTTGGGTTCTAGGTGAAATTCTCACTCGACACAAATCATACAAAAATGTTTCCATGGTGTGTATTGTTGTTCATTTTCATCAAATAAACAAAATAAAACCCAGAATAAATCATTAAAGACAAGAAATGAGCATAAAAGATGCGTCAGCGCAAGTGTTAATGTTAGTAAAAGAGCCCAAATTTCAAAAAATAATGCGAAAAACAACAATCCTCCATTATAGAGTGAATAATTGAGGTGTATAGAAGGCATTTATTTCATTTTTAGAAATTTTGATTTTTAACATTTTTCCATGAAAAGTGCCAATACCCCCCCTTTTGGGTTCTAGGTGAAATTCTCTTTCGAAACAAATAACACAAAAATGTTTCCATGGTGTGTATTGTTGTTCATTTTCATCAAATAAACAAAATAAAACCCAGATTAAATCATTAAAGACCTGAAATGAGAATAAAAGATGCCTCAGCGCAAGTGTTAATGTTAGTAAAAGAGCCCAAATTTCAAAAAATATTGCGAAAAACAACAATTTTCCATTATGAAGTGAATGATTGAGGTGTATAGAAGGCATTTATTTCATTTTTAGAAATGCTAATTTTTCACATTTTTCCATGAAAATGCCAATACCCCCCCTTTGGGTTCCACGTGAAATTCTCTGTCGACACAAATCAAACAAAAATGTTTCCATGGTGTGTATTTTTGTTCATTTTCATCAATTAAACAAAATAAAACCCAGAATAAATCATTAAAGACAAAAAATGAGTATAAAAGATGCCTCAGCGCAAGTGTTAATGTTAGTAAAAGAGCCCAAATTTCAAAAAATATTGCGAAAAACCACAATCTTCCATTATAGAGTGAATGTTTGAGGTGTATAGAAGACATTTATTTCATTTTTAGAAATTGTAATATTTCACATTTTTCCATAAAAGTGCCAATACCCCCCCCTTTGGGTTCTAGGTGAAATTCTCACGCGACACAAATCAAACAAAAATGTTTCCATGGAGTGTATTGTTGTTCATTTTCATCAAATAAACAAAATAAAACCCAGAATAAATCATTAAAGACAAGAAATGAACATAAAAGATGCCTCAGCACAAGTGTTAATGTTAGTAAAAGAGCCAAAATTTCAAAAAATATTGCGAAAAACCACAATTTTCCATTATAGAGTGAATGTTTGAGGTGTATAGAAGGCATTTATTTCATTTTTAGAAATTTTAATTTTTCACATTATTCCATGAAAAGTGCCAATACCCTCCCCTTTGGGTTCTAGGTGAAATTCTCACTCGACACAAATCAAACAAAAACGTTTCCATGCTGTGTATTGTTGTTCCTTTTCATCAAATAAACAAAATGAAACCCAGAATAAATCATTAAAGACAAGAAATGAGCATAAAAGATGCCTCAGCGCAAGTGTTAATGTTAGTAAAAGAGCCCAAATTTCAAAAAATATTGCGAAAAACCACAATTTTCCATTAGAGAGTGAATGTTTGAGGTGTATAGAAGGCATTTATTTCATTTTTAGAAATTTTAATTTTTCACATTATTCCATGAAAAGTGCCAATACCCTCCCCTTTGGGTTCTAGGTGAAATTCTCACTCGACACAAATCAAACAAAAACGTTTCCATGCTGTGTATTGTTGTTCCTTTTCATCAAATAAACAAAATGAAACCCAGAATAAATCATTAAAGACAAGAAATGAGCATAAAAGATGCCTCAGCGCAAGTGTTAATGTTAGTAAAAGAGCCCAAATTTCAAAAAACATTGCGAAAAACCACAATCTTCCATATAGAGTGAATGTTTGAGGGGTATAGAAGGCATTTTTTTCATTTTTAGAAATTTTAATTTTTCACATTTTTCCATGAAAAAAGCCAATACCCCCCCCTTTGGGTTCTAGGTGAAATTCTCACTCGACACAAATCAAACAAAAGTGTTTCCATGGTGTGTATTGTTCATTTTCGTAAAATAAACAAAATGAAACCAGGAATAAATCATTAAAGACAAGAAATGAGCATAAAAGATGCGTCAGCGCAAGTGTTAATGTTAGTAAAAGAGCCCAAATTTCAAAAAATATTGCGAAAAACAACAATCTTCCGTTATAGAGTGAATGTTTGAGGTGTATAGAAGGCATTTATTTCATTTTTAGAAATTTTAATTTTTCACATTTTTCCATGAAAAGTGCCAATACCCCCCCTTTGGGTTCTAGGTGAAATTCTCACTCGACACAAATCAAACAAAAATGTTTCCATGGTGTGTATTGTTGTTCATTTTCATCAAATAAACAAAATAAAAACCAGATTAAATCATTAAAGACAAGAAATGAGCATCAAAGATGCCTCAGCGCAAGTGTTAATGTTAGTAAAAGAGCCCAAATTTCAAAAAATATTGCGAAAAACAACAATCTTCCATTATGAAGTGAATGTTTGAGGTGTATAGAAGGCATTTATTTCATTTTTAGAAATGTTAATTTTTCACATTTTTCCGTGAAAAGTGCCAATACCCTTTGAGTTCTAGGTGAAATTCTCACTCGACACAAATCAAACAAAAATGTTTCCATGGTGTGTATTGTTGTTCATTGTCATCAAATAAACAAAATAAAACCCAGAATAAATCATTAAAGGCAAGAAATGAGCCTAAAAGATGCCTCAGCGCAAAAGTTAATGTTAGTAAAAGAGCCCAAATTTCAAAAAATATTGCGAAAAACAACAATCTTCCATTATAGAGTGAATGTTTGAGGTGTATAGAAGGCATTTATTTCATTTTTAGAAATTGTAATATTTCACATTTTTCCATAAAATACCCCCCCCTTTGGGTTCTAGGTGAAATTCTCACTCGACACATATCAAACAAAAATGTTTCCATGGTGTGTATTGTTGTTCATTTTCATCAAATAAACAAAATAAAACCCAGAATAAATCATTAAAGACAAGAAATGAACATAAAAGATGCCTCAGCGCAAGTTTTAATGTTAGTAAAAGAGCCAAAATTTCAAAAAAAATTGCGAAAAACCACAATTTTCCATTATAGAGTGAATGTTTGAGGTGTATAGAAGGCATTTATTTCATTTTAAGAAATTTTAATTTTTCACCTTTTTCCATAAAAGTGCCAATACCCCCCCCTTTGGGTTCTAGGTGAAATTCTCACTCGACACAAATCAAACAAAAATGTTTCCATGGTGTGTATTGTTGTTCATTTTCATCAAATAAACAAAATAAAACCCAGAATAAATCATTAAAGACAAGAAATGAGCATCAAAGATGCCTCAGCGCAAGTGTTAATGTTAGTAAAAGAGCCCAAATTTCAAAAAACATTGCGAAAAACCACAATTCCATTATAGAGTGAATGTTTGAGGTGTATAGAAGGCATTTTTTTCATTTTTAGAAATTTTAATTTTTCACATTTTTCCATGAAAAAAGCCAATACCCCCCCCTTTGGGTTCTAGGTGAAATTCTCACTCGACACAAATCAAACAAAAGTGTTTCCATGGTGTGTATTGTTCATTTTCGTCAAATAAACAAAATTAAACCAGGAATAAATCATTAAAGACAAGAAATGAGCATAAAAGATGCGTCAGCGCAAGTGTTAATTTTAGTAAAAGAGTCCAAATTTCAAAAAATATTGCGAAAAACAACAATCTTCCGTTATAGAGTGAATGTTTGAGGTGTATAGAAGGCATTTATTTCATTTTTAGAAATTTTAATTTTTCACATTTTTCCATGAAAAGTGCCAATACCCCCCCTTTGGGTTCTAGGTGAAATTCTCACTCGACACAAAGGAAACAAAAATGTTTCCATGGTGTGTATTTTTGTTCATTTTCATCAATTAAACAAAATAAAACCCAGAATAAATCATTAAAGACAAGAAATGAGCATAAAAGTTGCCTCAGCGCAAGTGTTAATGTTAGTAAAAGAGCCCAAATTTCAAAAAATATTGCGAAAAACAACAATCTTCCATTATAGAGTGAATGTTTGAGGTGTATAGAAGGTATTTATTTCATTTTTAGAAATTTTAATTTTTCACATTTTTCCATGAAAAGTGCCAATACCCCCCCTTTGGGTTCTAGGTGAAATTCTCACTTGACACAAATCAAACAAAAATGTTTCCATGGTGTGTATTGTTGTTCATTTTCATCAAATAAACAAAATAAAACCCAGAATAAAACATTAAAGACAAGAAATGATCATAAAAGATGCCTCAGCGCAGGTGTTAGTGTTAGTAAAAGAGCCCAAATTTCAAAAAATATTGGGAAAAACAACAATCTTCCGTTATACAGTGAATGTTTGAGGTGTATAGAAGGCATTTATTTCATTTTTAGAAATTTTAATTTTTCACATTATTCCATGAAAAGTGCCAATACCCTCCCCTTTCGGTTCTAGGTGAAATTCTCACTCGACACAAATCAAAAAAAAACGTTTCCATGCTGTGTATTGTTGTTCCTTTTCATCAAATAAACAAAATGAAACCCAGAATAAATCATTAAAGACAAGAAATGAGCATAAAAGATGCCTCAGCGCAAGTGTTAATGTTAGTAAAAGAGCCCAAATTTCAAAAAATATTGCGAAAAACAACAATCTTCCGTTATAGAGTGAATGTTTGAGGTGTATAGAAGGCATTTATTTCATTTTTAGAAATTTTAATTTTTCACATTTTTCCATGAAAAGTGCCAATACCCTCCCCTTTGGGTTCTAGGTGAAATTCTCACTCGACACAAATCAAACAAAAATGTTTCCATGGTGTGTATTTATGTTCATTTTCATCAAATAAACAAAATAAAACCCAGAATAAATCATTAAAGACAAGAAATGAGCATAAAAGATGCCTAAGCGCAAGTGTTAATGTTAGTAAAAGAGCCCAAATTTCAAAAAACATTGCGAAAAACCACAATCTTCCATAAAGAGTGAATGTTTGAGGTGTATAGAAGGCATTTTTTTCATTTTTAGAAATTTTAATTTTTAACATTTTTCCATGAAAAAAGCCAATACTCCCCCCTTTGGGTTCTAGGTGAAATTCTCACTCGACACAAATCAAACAAAAGTGTTTCCATGGTGTGTATTGTTCATTTTCGTAAAATAAACAAAATTAAACCAGGAATAAATCATTAAAGACAAGAAATGAGCATAAAAGATGCGTCAGCGCAAGTGTTATTGTTAGTAAAAGAGCCCAAATTTCAAAAAATATTGCGAAAAACAACAATCTTCCGTTATAGAGTGAATGTTTGAGGTGTATAGAAGGCATTTATTTCATTTTTAGAAATTTTAATTTTTCACATTTTTCCATGAAAAGTGCCAATACCCCCCCTTTGGGTTCTAGGTGAAATTCTCACTCGACACAAATCAAACAAAAATGTTTCCATGCTGTGTATTGTTGTTCATTTTCATCAAATAAACAAAATAAAACCCAGATTAAATCATTAAAGACAAGAAATGAGCATAAAAGATGCCTCAGCGCAAGTGTTAATGTTAGTAAAAGAGCCCAAATTTCAAAAAATATTGCGAAAAACAACAATCTTCCATTATGAAGTGAATGTTTGAGGTGTATAGAAGGCATTTATTTCATTTTTAGAAATTTTAATTTTTCACATTTTTCCATGAAAAGTGCCAATACCCCCCCTTTGGGTTCTAGGTGAAATTCTCACTCGACACAAAGGAAACAAAAATGTTTCCATGGTGTGTATTTTTGTTCATTTTCATCAATTAAACAAAATAAAACCCAGAATAAATCATTAAAGACAAGAAATGAGCATAAAAGTTGCCTCAGCGCAAGTGTTAATGTTAGTAAAAGAGCCCAAATTTCAAAAAATATTGCGAAAAACAACAATCTTCCATTATAGAGTGAATGTTTGAGGTGTATAGAAGGTATTTATTTCATTTTTAGAAATTTTAATTTTTCACATTTTTCCATGAAAAGTGCCAATACCCCCCCTTTGGGTTCTAGGTGAAATTCTCACTTGACACAAATCAAACAAAAATGTTTCCATGGTGTGTATTGTTGTTCATTTTCATCAAATAAACAAAATAAAACCCAGAATAAAACATTAAAGACAAGAAATGATCATAAAAGATGCCTCAGCGCAGGTGTTAGTGTTAGTAAAAGAGCCCAAATTTCAAAAAATATTGGGAAAAACAACAATCTTCCGTTATACAGTGAATGTTTGAGGTGTATAGAAGGCATTTATTTCATTTTTAGAAATTTTAATTTTTCACATTTTTCCATAAAAGTGCCAATACCCCCCCCTTTGGGTTCTAGGTGAAATTCTCACTCGACACAAATCATACAAAAATGTTTCCATGGTGTGTATTTTTGTTCATTTTCATCAATTAAACAAAATAAAACCCAGAATAAATCATTAAAGACAAGAAATGAGCATAAAAGTTGCCTCAGCGCAAGTGTTAATGTTAGTAAAAGAGCCAAAATTTCAAAAAACATTGCGAAAAACCACAATCTTCCATTATAGAGTGAATGTTTGAGGTGTATAGAAGGCATTTTTTTCATTTTTAGAAATTTTAATTTTTCACATTTTTCCATGAAAAAAGCCAATACCCCCCCCTTTGGGTTCTAGGTGAAATTCTCACTCGACACAAATCAAACAAAAGTGTTTCCATGGTGTGTATTGTTCATTTTCGTAAAATAAACAAAATTAAACCAGGAATAGATCATTAAAGACAAGAAATGAGCATAAAAGATGCGTCAGCGCAAGTGTTAATGTTAGTAAAAGAGCCCAAATTTCAAAAAATATTGCGAAAAACAACAATCTTCCGTTATAGAGTGAATGTTTGAGGTGTATAGAAGGCATTTATTTCATTTTTAGAAATTTTAATTTTTCACATTTTTCCATGAAAAGTGCCAATACCCCCCCTTTGGGTTCTAGGTGAAATTCTCACTCGACACAAATCAAACAAAAATGTTTCCATGGTGTGTATTGTTGTTCATTTTCATCAAATAAACAAAATAAAACCCAGAATAAAACATTAAAGACAAGAAATGAGCATAAAAGATGCCTCAGCGCAAGTGTTAATGTTAGTAAAAGAGCCCAAATTTCAAAAAATATTGCGAAAAACAACAATCTTCCGTTATAGAGTGAATGTTTGAGGTGTATAGAAGGCATTTATTTCATTTTTAGAAATTTTAATTTTTCACATTTTTCCATGAAAAGTGCCAATACCCTCCCCTTTGGGTTCTAGGTGAAATTCTCACTCGACACAAATCAAACAAAAATGTTTCCATGGTGTGTATTGTTGTTCATTTTCATCAAATAAACAAAATAAAACCCAGAATAAACCATTAAAGACACGAAATGAGCATTTAAGATGCCTCAGCGCAAGTGTTAATGTTAGTAAAAGAGCCAAAATTTCAAAAAATATTGCGAAAAACCACAATTTTCCATTATAGAGTGAATGTTTGAGGTGTATAGAAGGCATTTATTTCATTTTAAGAAATTTTTATTTTTCACATTTTTCCATAAAAGTGCCAATACCCCCCCTTTCGGTTCTAGGTGAAATTCTCACTCGACACAAATCAAACAAAAATGTTTCCATGGTGTGTATTGTTGTTACTTTTCATCAAATAAACAAAATAAAACCCAAAATAAATCATTAACGACAAGAAATGAGCATATAAGATGCCTCAGCGCAAGTGTTAATGTTAGTAAAAGAGCCCAAATTTCAAAAAATATTGCGAAAAACAACAATCTTCCATTATAGAGTGAATGTTTGAGGTGTATAGAAGGCATTTTTTTCATTTTTAGAAATTTTAATTTTTCACATTTTTTCATGAAAAGTGCCAATACCCTACCCTTTGGGTTCTAGGTGAAATTCTCACTCGACACAAATCATACAAAAATGTTTCCATGGTGTGTATTGTTGTTCATTTTCATCAAATAAACAAAATAAAACCCAGAATAAATCATTAAAGACAAGAAATGAGCATAAAAGATGCGTCAGCGCAAGTGTTAATGTTAGTAAAAGAGCCCAAATTTCAAAAAATAATGCGAAAAACAACAATCCTCCATTATAGAGTGAATAATTGAGGTGTATAGAAGGCATTTATTTCATTTTTAGAAATTTTAATTTTTCACATTTTTCCATGAAAAGTGCCCCCCCCTTTTGGGTTCTAGGTGAAATTCTCTTTCGAAACAAATAACACAAAAATGTTTCCATGGTGTGTTTTGTTGTTCATTTTCATCAAATAAACAAAATAAAACCCAGATTAAATCATTAAAGACCTGAAATGAGAATAAAAGATGCCTCAGCGCAAGTGTTAATGTTAGTAAAAGAGCCCAAATTTCAAAAAATATTGCGAGAAACAACAATCTTCCATTATGAAGTGAATGATTGAGGTGTATAGAAGGCATTTATTTCATTTTTAGAAATGCTAATTTTTCACATTTTTCCATGAAAATGCCAATACCCCCCCTTTGGGTTCCACGTGAAATTCTCTGTCGACACAAATCAAACAAAAATGTTTCCATGGTGTGTATTTTTGTTCATTTTTATCAATTAAACAAAATAAAACCCAGAATAAATCATTAAAGACAAAAAATGAGTATAAAAGATGCCTCAGCGCAAGTGTTAATGTTAGTAAAAGAGCCCAAATTTCAAAAAATATTGCGAAAAACCACAATCTTCCATTATAGAGTGAATGTTTGAGGTGTATAGAAGGCATTTATTTCATTTTTAGAAATTGTAATATTTCACATTTTTCCATAAAAGTGCCAATACCCCCCCCTTTGGGTTCTAGGTGAAATTCTCACTCGACACAAATCAAACAAAAATGTTTCCATGGAGTGTATTGTTGTTCATTTTCATCAAATAAACAAAATAAAACCCAGAATAAATCATTAAAGACAAGAAATGAACATAAAAGATGCCTCAGCACAAGTGTTAATGTTAGTAAAAGAGCCAAAATTTCAAAAAATATTGCGAAAAACCACAATTTTCCATTATAGAGTGAATGTTTGAGGTGTATAGAAGGCATTTATTTCATTTTTAGAAATTTTAATTTTTCACATTTTTCCATAAAAGTGCCAATACCCCCCCCTTTTGGTTCTAGGTGAAATTCTCACTCGACACAAATCAAACAAAAATGTTTCCATGGTGTGTATTGTTGTTCATTTTCATCAAATAAACAAAATAAAACCCAGAATTAATCATTAAAGACAAGAAATGAGCATAAAAGATGCCTCAGCGCAAGTGTTAATGTTAGTAAAAGAGCCCAAATTTCAAAAAATATTCGAAAAACCACAATTTTCCATTAGAGAGTGAATGTTTGAGGTGTATAGAAGGCATTTATTTCATTTTTAGAAATTTTAATTTTTCACATTATTCCATGAAAAGTGCCAATACCCTCCCCTTTGGGTTCTAGATGAAATTCTCACTCGACACAAATCAAACAAAAACGTTTCCATGCTGTGTATTGTTGTTCCTTTTCATCAAATAAACAAAATGAAACCCAGAATAAATCATTAAAGACAAGAAATGAGCATAAAAGATGCCTCAGCGCAAGTGTTAATGTTAGTAAAAGAGCCCAAATTTCAAAAAATATTGCGAAAAACCACAATTTTCCATTAGAGAGTGAATGTTTGAGGTGTATAGAAGGCATTTATTTCATTTTTAGAAATTTTAATTTTTCACATTATTCCATGAAAAGTGCCAATACCCTCCCCTTTGGGTTCTAGGTGAAATTCTCACTCGACACAAATCAAACAAAAACGTTTCCATGCTGTGTATTGTTGTTCCTTTTCATCAAATAAACAAAATGAAGCCCAGAATAAATCATTAAAGACAAGAAATGAGCATAAAAGATGCCTCAGCGCAAGTGTTAATGTTAGTAAAAGAGCCCAAATTTCAAAAAACATTGCGAAAAACCACAATCTTCCATATAGAGTGAATGTTTGAGGTGTATAGAAGGCATTTTTTTCATTTTTAGAAATTTTAATTTTTCACATTTTTCCATGAAAAAAGCCAATACCCCCCTCTTTGGGTTCTAGGTGAAATTCTCACTCGACACAAATCAAACAAAAGTGTTTCCATGGTGTGTATTGTTCATTTTCGTAAAATAAACAAAATGAAACCAGGAATAAATCATTAAAGACAAGAAATGAGCATAAAAGATGCCTCAGCGCAGGTGTTAGTGTTAGTAAAAGAGCCCAAATTTCAAAAAATATTGGGAAAAACAACAATCTTCCGTTATAGAGTGAATGTTTGAGGTGTATAGAAGGCATTTATTTCATTTTTAGAAATTTTAATTTTTCACATTATTCCATGAAAAGTGCCAATACCCTCCCCTTTGGGTTCTAGGTGAAATTCTCACTCGAAACAAATCAAACAAAAACGTTTCCATGCTGTGTATTGTTGTTCCTTTTCATCAAATAAACAAAATGAAACCCAGAATAAATCATAAAAGACAAGAAATGAGCATAAAAGATGCCTCAGCGCAAGTGTTAATGTTAGTAAAAGAGCCCAAATTTCAAAAAATATTGCGAAAAACAACAAGCTTCCGTTATAGAGTGAATGTTTGAGGTGTATAGAAGGCATTTATTTCATTTTTAGAAATTTTAATTTTTCACATTTTTCCATGAAAAGTGCCAATACCCTCCCCTTTGGGTTCTAGGTGAAATTCTCACTCGACACAAATCAAACAAAAATGTTTCCATGGTGTGTATTTATGTTCATTTTCATCAAATAAACAAAATAAAACCCAGAATAAATCATTAAAGACAAGAAATGAGCATAAAAGATGCGTCAGCGCAAGTGTTAATGTTAGTAAAGGAGCCCAAATTTCAAAAAATAATGCGAAAAACAACAATCCTCCATTATAGAGTGAATAATTGAGGTGTATAGAAGGCATTTATTTCATTTTTAGAAATTTTAATTTTTCACATTTTTCCATGAAAAGTGCCCCCCCCTTTTGGGTTCTAGGTGAAATTCTCTTTCGAAACAAATAACACAAAAATGTTTCCATGGTGTGTTTTGTTGTTCATTTTCATCAAATAAACAAAATAAAACCCAGATTAAATCATTAAAGACCTGAAATGAGAATAAAAGATGCCTCAGCGCAAGTGTTAATGTTAGTAAAAGAGCCCAAATTTCAAAAAATATTGCGAGAAACAACAATCTTCCATTATGAAGTGAATGATTGAGGTGTATAGAAGGCATTTATTTCATTTTTAGAAATGCTAATTTTTCACATTTTTCCATGAAAATGCCAAAACCCCCCCTTTGGGTTCCACGTGAAATTCTCTGTCGACACAAATCAAACAAAAATGTTTCCATGGTGTGTATTTTTGTTCATTTTCATCAATTAAACAAAATAAAACCCAGAATAAATCATTAAAGACAAAAAATGAGTATAAAAGATGCCTCAGCGCAAGTGTTAATGTTAGTAAAAGAGCCCAAATTTCAAAAAATATTGCGAAAAACCACAATCTTCCATTATAGAGTGAATGTTTGAGGTGTATAGAAGGCATTTATTTCATTTTTAGAAATTGTAATATTTCACATTTTTCCATAAAAGTGCCAATACCCCCCCCTTTGGGTTCTAGGTGAAATTCTCACTCGACACAAATCAAACAAAAATGTTTCCATGGAGTGTATTGTTGTTCATTTTCATCAAATAAACAAAATAAAACCCAGAATAAATCATTAAAGACAAGAAATGAACATAAAAGATGCCTCAGCACAAGTGTTAATGTTAGTAAAAGAGCCAAAATTTCAAAAAATATTGCGAAAAACCACAATTTTCCATTATAGAGTGAATGTTTGAGGTGTATAGAAGGCATTTATTTCATTTTTAGAAATTTTAATTTTTCACATTTTTCCATAAAAGTGCCAATACCCCCCCCTTTTGGTTCTAGGTGAAATTCTCACTCGACACAAATCAAACAAAAATGTTTCCATGGTGTGTATTGTTGTTCATTTTCATCAAATAAACAAAATAAAACCCAGAATTAATCATTAAAGACAAGAAATGAGCATAAAAGATGCCTCAGCGCAAGTGTTAATGTTAGTAAAAGAGCCCAAATTTCAAAAAATATTGCGAAAAACCACAATTTTCCATTAGAGAGTGAATGTTTGAGGTGTATAGAAGGCATTTATTTCATTTTTAGAAATTTTAATTTTTCACATTATTCCATGAAAAGTGCCAATACCCTCCCCTTTGGGTTCTAGATGAAATTCTCACTCGACACAAATCAAACAAAAACGTTTCCATGCTGTGTATTGTTGTTCCTTTTCATCAAATAAACAAAATGAAACCCAGAATAAATCATTAAAGACAAGAAATGAGCATAAAAGATGCCTCAGCGCAAGTGTTAATGTTAGTAAAAGAGCCCAAATTTCAAAAAATATTGCGAAAAACCACAATTTTCCATTAGAGAGTGAATGTTTGAGGTGTATAGAAGGCATTTATTTCATTTTTAGAAATTTTAATTTTTCACATTATTCCATGAAAAGTGCCAATACCCTCCCCTTTGGGTTCTAGGTGAAATTCTCACTCGACACAAATCAAACAAAAACGTTTCCATGCTGTGTATTGTTGTTCCTTTTCATCAAATAAACAAAATGAAGCCCAGAATAAATCATTAAAGACAAGAAATGAGCATAAAAGATGCCTCAGCGCAAGTGTTAATGTTAGTAAAAGAGCCCAAATTTCAAAAAACATTGCGAAAAACCACAATCTTCCATATAGAGTGAATGTTTGAGGTGTATAGAAGGCATTTTTTTCATTTTTAGAAATTTTAATTTTTCACATTTTTCCATGAAAAAAGCCAATACCCCCCTCTTTGGGTTCTAGGTGAAATTCTCACTCGACACAAATCAAACAAAAGTGTTTCCATGGTGTGTATTGTTCATTTTCGTAAAATAAACAAAATGAAACCAGGAATAAATCATTAAAGACAAGAAATGAGCATAAAAGATGCCTCAGCGCAGGTGTTAGTGTTAGTAAAAGAGCCCAAATTTCAAAAAATATTGGGAAAAACAACAATCTTCCGTTATAGAGTGAATGTTTGAGGTGTATAGAAGGCATTTATTTCATTTTTAGAAATTTTAATTTTTCACATTATTCCATGAAAAGTGCCAATACCCTCCCCTTTGGGTTCTAGGTGAAATTCTCACTCGACACAAATCAAACAAAAACGTTTCCATGCTGTGTATTGTTGTTCCTTTTCATCAAATAAACAAAATGAAACCCAGAATAAATCATAAAAGACAAGAAATGAGCATAAAAGATGCCTCAGCGCAAGTGTTAATGTTAGTAAAAGAGCCCAAATTTCAAAAAATATTGCGAAAAACAACAATCTTCCGTTATAGAGTGAATGTTTGAGGTGTATAGAAGGCATTTATTTCATTTTTAGAAATTTTAATTTTTCACATTTTTCCATGAAAAGTGCCAATACCCTCCCCTTTGGGTTCTAGGTGAAATTCTCACTCGACACAAATCAAACAAAAATGTTTCCATGGTGTGTATTTATGTTCATTTTCATCAAATAAACAAAATGAAACCCAGAATAAATCATTAAAGACAAGAAATGAGCATAAAAGATGCCTCAGCGCAAGTGTTAATGTTAGTAAAAGAGCCCAAATTTCAAAAAACATTGCGAAAAACCACAATCTTCCATAAAGAGTGAATGTTTGAGGTGTATAGAAGGCATTTTTTTCATTTTTAGAAATTTTAATTTTTCACATTTTTCCATGAAAAAAGCCAATACCCCCCCCTTTGGGTTCTAGGTGAAATTCTCACTCGACACAAATCAAACAAAAATGTTTCCATGGTGTGTATTGTTGTTCATTTTCATCAAATAAACAAAATAAAACCCAGATTAAATCATTAAAGACAAGAAATGAGCATAAAAGATGCCTCAGCGCAAGTGTTAATGTTAGTTAAAGAGCCCAAATTTCAAAAAATATTGCGAAAAACAACAATCTTCCATTATGAAGTGAATGTTTGAGGTGTATAGAAGGCATTTATTTCATTTTTAGAAATGTTAATTTTTCACATTTTTCCATGAAAATGCCAATACCCCCTTTTGGGTTCCACGTGAAATTCTCTGTCGAAACAAATCAAACAAAAATGTTTCCATGGTGTGTATTTTTGTTCATTTTCATCAATTAAACAAAATAAAACCCAGAATAAATCATTAAAGACAAAAAATGAGTATAAAAGATGCCTCAGCGCAAGTGTTAATGTTAGTAAAAGAGCCCAAATTTCAAAAAATATTGGGAAAAACAACAATCTTCCATTATAGAGTGAATGTTTGAGGTGTATAGAAGGCATTTATTTCATTTTTAGAAATTGTAATATTTCACATTTTTCCATAAAAGTGCCAATACCCCCCCCTTTGGGTTCTAGGTGAAATTCTCACTCGACACATATCAAACAAAAATGTTTCCATGGTGTGTATTGTTCATTTTCATCAAATAAACAAAATAAAACCCAGAATAAATCATTAAAGACAAGAAATGAACATAAAAGATGCCTCAGCGCAAGTTTTAATGTTAGTAAAAGAGCCCAAATTTCAAAAAATATTGCGAAAAACCACAATTTGCCATTAGAGAGTGAATGTTTGAGGTGTATAGAAGGCATTTATTTCATTTTTAGAAATTTTAATTTTTCACATTTTTCCATAAAAGTGCCAATACCCCCCCCTTTGGGTTCTAGGTGAAATTCTCACTCGACACAAATCATACAAAAATGTTTCCATGGTGTGTATTTTTGTTCATTTTCATCAATTAAACAAAATAAAACCCAGAATAAATCATTAAAGACAAGAAATGAGCATAAAAGTTGCCTCAGCGCAAGTGTTAATGATAGTAAAAGAGCCAAAATTTCAAAAAACATTGCGAAAAACCACAATCTTCCATTATAGAGTGAATGTTTGAGGTGTATAGAAGGCATTTATTTCATTTTTAGAAATTTTAATTTTTCACATTTTTCCATAAAAGTGCCAATACCCCCCCCTTTGGGTTCTAGGTGAAATTCTCACTCGACACAAATCAAACAAAAATGTTTACATGGTGTGTATTGTTGTTCATTTTCATCAAATAAACAAAATTAAACCCAGAATAAATCATTAAAGACAAGAAATGAGCATAAAAGATGCCTCAGCGCAAGTGTTAATGTTAGTAAAAGAGCCCAAATTTCAAAAAATATTGCGAAAAACCACAATTTTCCATTAGAGAGTGAATGTTTGAGGTGTATAGAAGGCATTTATTTCATTTTTAGAAATTTTAATTTTTCACATTTTTCCATGAAAAGTGCCAATACCCCCCCTTTGGGTTCTAGGTGAAATTCTCACTCGACACAAATCAAACAAAAACGTTTCCATGCTGTGTATTGTCGTTCCTTTTCATCAAATAAACAAAATAAAACCCAGAATAAATCATTTAAGACAAGAAATGAGCATAAAAGATGCCTCAGCGCAAGGGTTAATGTTAGTAAAAGAGCCCAAATTTCAAAAAATATTGCGAAAAACAACAATCTTTCATTAAAGAGTGAATGTTTGAGGTGTATAGAAGTTATTTATTTCATTTTTGGAAATTTTAATTTTTCACATTTTTCCATGAAAAGTGCCAATACCCCCCCTTTGGGTTCTAGGTGAAATTCTCACTCGACACAACTCAAACAAAAACGTTTCCATGGTGTGTATTGTTATTCCTTTTCATCAAATAAACAAAATAAAACCCAGAATAAATCATTAAAGACAAGAAATGAACATAAAAGATGCCTCAGCGCAAGTGTTAATGTTAGTAGAAGAGCCCAAATTTCAAAAAATATTGCGAAAAACCACAATTTTCCATTATAGAGTGAATGTATGAGGTGTATAGAAGGCATTTATTTCATTTTTAGAAATTTTAATTTTTCACATTTTTCCATAAAAGTGCCAATACCCCCCCCTTTGGGTTCTAGGTGAAATTCTCACTCGACACAAATCAAACAAAAATGTTTCCATGGTGTGTATTGTTGTTCATTTTCATCAAATAAACAAAATTAAACCCATATTAAATCATTAAAGACAAGAAATGAGCATAAAAGATGCCTCAGCGCAAGTGTTAATGTTAGTAAAAGAGCCCAAATTTCAAAAAATATTGCAAAAAAATCAAATCTTCCATTAAAGAGTGAATGTTTGAGGTGTATAGAAGGTATTTATTTCATTTTTAGAAATTATAATTTTTCACATTTTTCCATGAAAAGTGCCAATACCCCCCCTTTGGGTTCTAGGTGAAATTCTCACTCGACACAAATCAAACAAAAACGTTTCCATGCTGTGTATTGTTGTTCCTTTTCATCAAATAAACAAAATAAAACCCAGAATAAATCATTAAAGACAAGAAATGAGCATAAAAGATGCCTCAGCGCAAGTGTTAATGTTAGTAAAAGAGCCCAAATTTCAAAAAATATTGCGAAAAACAACAATCTTCCGTTATAGAGTGAATGTTTGAGGTGTATAGAAGGCATTTATTTCATTTTTAGAAATTTTAATTTTTCACATTTTTCCATGAAAAGTGCCAATACCCTCCCCTTTGGGTTCTAGGTGAAATTCTCACTCGACACAAATCAAACAAAAATGTTTCCATGGTGTGTATTTATGTTCATTTTCATCAAATAAACAAAATAAAACCCAGAATAAATCATTAAAGACAAGAAATGAGCATAAAAGATGCCTCACCGCAAGTGTTAATGTTAGTAAATGAGCCCAAATTTCAAAAATTGTTGCGAAAAACAACAATCTTCCATTATAGAGTGAATGTTTGAGGTGTATAGAAGGTATTTATTTCATTTTTAGAAATTTTAATTTATCACATTTTTCCATGAAAAGTGCCAATACCCCCCCTTTGGGTTCTAGGTGAAATTCTCACTCGACACAAATCAAACAAAAGTGTTTCCAAGGTGTGTATTGTTCATTTTCGTAAAATAAACAAAATTAAACCAGGAATAAATCATTAAAGACAAGAAATGAGCATAAAAGATTCGTCAGCGCAAGTGTTAATGTTAGTAAAAGAGCCCAAATTTCAAAAAATATTGCGAAAAACAACAATCTTCCGTTATAGAGTGAATGTTTGAGGTGTATAGAAGGCATTTATTTCATTTTTAGAAATTTTAATTTTTCACATTTTTCCATGAAAAGTGCCAATACCCCCCCTTTGGGTTCTAGGTGAAATTCTCACTCGACACAAATAAAAAAAAAATGTTTCCATGGTGTGTATTGTTGTTCATTTTCATCAAATAAACAAAATAAAACCCAGAATAAAACATTAAAGACAAGAAATGAGCATAAAAGATGCCTCAGCGCAAGTGTTAATGTTAGTAAAAGAGCCCAAATTTCAAAAAATATTGCGAAAAACAACAATCTTCCATTATGAAGTGAATGTTTGAGGTGTATAGAAGGCATTTATTTCATTTTTAGAAATGTTAATTTTTCACATTTTTCCATGAAAATGCCAATACCCCCTTTTGGGTTCCACGTGAAATTCTCTGTCGAAACAAATCAAACAAAAATGTTTCCATGGTGTGTATTTTTGTTCATTTTCATCAATTAAACAAAATAAAACCGAGAATAAATCATTAAAGACAAAAAATGAGTATAAAAGATGCCTCAGCGCAAGTGTTAATGTTAGTAAAAGAGCCCAAATTTCAAAAAATATTGTGAAAAACAACAATCTTCCATTATAGAGTGAATGTTTGAGGTGTATAGAAGGCATTTATTTCATTTTTAGAAATTGTAATATTTCACATTTTTCCATAAAAGTGCCAATACCCCCCCCTTTGGGTTCTAGGTGAAATTCTCACTCGACACAAATCAAACAAAAATGTTTCCATGGTGTGTATTGTTGTTCATTTTCATCAAATAAACAAAATAAAACCCAGAATAAATCATAAAAGACAAGAAATGAACATAAAAGATGCCTCAGCGCAAGTGTTAATGTTAGTAAAAGAGCCAAAATTTCAAAAAATATTGCGAAAAACCACAATTTTCCATTATAGAGTGAATGTTTTAGGTGTATAGAAGGCATTTATTTCATTTTAAGAAATTTTAATTTTTCACCTTTTTCCATAAAAGTGCCAATACCCCCCCCTTTGGGTTCTAGGTGAAATTCTCACTCGACACAATTCAAACAAAAATGTTTCCATGGTGTATTATTGTTCATTTTCATCAAATAAACAAAATTAAACCCAGAATAAATCATTAAAGACAAGAAATGAGCATTAAAGATGCCTCAGCGCAAGTGTTAATGTTAGTAAAAGAGCCCAAATTTCAAAAAATATTGCGAAAAACCACAATTTGCCATTAGAGAGTGAATGTTTGAGGTGTATAGAAGGCATTTATTTCATTTTTAGAAATTTTAATATTTCACATTTTTCCATAAAAGTGCCAATACCCCCCCCTTTGGGTTCTAGGTGAAATTCTCACTCGATCCAAATCATACAAAAATGTTTCCATGGTGTGTATTGTTGTTCATTTTCATCAAATAAACAAAATAAAAGCCAGAATAAATCATTAAAGACAAGAAATGAGCATAAAAGATGCCTCAGCGCAAGTGTTAATGTTAGTAAAAGAGCCAAAATTTCAAAAAATATTGCGAAAAACAAGAATCTTCCATTATAGAGTGAATGTTTGAGGTGTATAGAAGGCATTTATTTCATTTTTAGAAATTTTAATTTTTCACATTTTTCCACGAAAAAGGCCAATACCCCCCCCTTTGGGTTCTAGGTGAAATTCTCACTCAACACAAATCAAACAAAAATGCTTCAATGGTGTGTATGGTAGTTCATTTTCATCAAATAAACAAAATAAAACCCAGAATAAATCATTAAAGACAAGAAATGAGCATAAAAGATGCCTCAGCGCAAGTGTTAATGTTAGTAAAAGAGCCCAGATTTCAAAAAAATATTGCGAAAAACCAAAATCTTCCATTATAGAGTGAACGTTTTAGGTGTATAGAAGGCATTTTTTTAATTTTTAGAAATTTTAATTTTTCACATTTTTCCGTGAAAAGTGCCAATACCCCCCCTTTGGGTTCTAGGTGAAATTCTCACTCGACACAAATCAAACAAAAATGTTTCCATGGTGTGTATTGTTGTTCATTGTCATCAAATAAACAAAATAAAACCCAGAATAAATCATTAAAGGCAAGAAATGAGCCTAAAAGATGCCTCAGCGCAAAAGTTAATGTTAGTAAAAGAGCCCAAATTTCAAAAAATATTGCGAAAAACAACAATCTTCCATCATAGAGTGAATGTTTGAGGTGTATAGAAGGCATTTATTTCATTTCTAGAAATTTTAATTTTTCACATTTTTCCACGAAAAAGGCCAATGCCCCCCCCTTTGGGTTCTAGGTGAAATTCTCACTCGACACAAAGGAAACAAAAATGTTTCCATGGTGTGTATTTTTGTTCATTTTCATCAATTAAACAAAATAAAACCCAGAATAAATCATTAAAGACAAGAAATGAGCATAAAAGTTGCCTCAGCGCAAGTGTTAATGTTAGTAAAAGAGCCCAAATGTCAAAAAATATTGCGAAAAACAACAATCTTCCATTATAGAGTGAATGTTTGAGGTGTATAGAAGGTATTTATTTCATTTTTAGAAATTTTAATTTTTCACATTTTTCCATGAAAAGTGCCATTACCCCCCCTTTGGGTTCTAGGTGAAATTCTCACTTGACACAAATCAAACAAAAATGTTTCCATGGTGTGTATTGTTGTTCATTTTCATCAAATAAACAAAATAAAACCCAGAATAAAACATTAAAGACAAGAAATGAGCATAAAAGATGCCTCAGCGCAGGTGTTAGTGTTAGTAAAACAGCCCAAATTCCAAAAAATATTGGGAAAAACAACAATCTTCCGTTATAGAGTGAATGTTTGAGGTGTATAGAAGGTATTTATTTCATTTTTAGAAATTTTAATTTTTCACATTTTTCCATGAAAAGTGCCAATACCCCCCCTTTGGGTTCTAGGTGAAATTCTCACTCGACACAACTCAAACAAAAACGTTTCCATGGTGTGTATTGTTGTTCATTTTCATCAAATAAACAAAATAAAACCCAGAATAAATCATTAAAGACAAGAAATGAACATAAAAGATGCCTCAGCGCAAGTGTTAATGTTAGTAAAAGAGCCAAAATTTCAAAAAATATTGCGAAAAACCACAATTTTCCATTATAGACTGAATGTATGAGGTGTATAGAAGGCATTTATTTCATTTTTAGAAATTTTAATTTTTCACATTTTTCCATAAAAGTGCCAATACCCCCCCCCTTTGGGTTCTAGGTGAAATTCTCACTCGACACAAATCAAACAAAAATGTTTCCATGGTGTGTACTGTTGTTCATTTTCATCAAATAAACAAAATTAAACCCATATTAAATCATTAATGACAAGAAATGAGCATAAAAGATGCCTCAGCGCAAGTGTTAATGTTAGTAAAAGAGCCCAAATTTCAAAAAATATTGCAAAAAACAACAATCTTCCATTAAAGAGTGAATGTTTGAGGTGTTTAGAAGGTATTTATTTCATTTTTAGAAATTTTATTTTTTCACATTTTTCCATGAAAAGTGCCAATACCCTCCCCTTTGGGTTCTAGGTGAAATTCTCACTCGACACAAATCAAACAAAAATGTTTCCATGGTGTGTATTTATGTTCATTTTCATCAAATAAACAAAATAAAACCCAGAATAAATCATTAAAGACAAGAAATGAGCATAAAAGATGCCTCAGCGCAAGTGTTAATGTTAGTAAAAGAGCCCAAATTTCAAAAAACATTGCGAAAAACCACAATCTTCCATTATAGAGTGAATGTTTGAGGTGTATAGAAGGCATTTTTTTCATTTTTAGAAATTTTAATTTTTCACATTTTTCCATGAAAAGTGCCATTACCCCCCCTTTGGGTTCTAGGTGAAATTCTCACTCGACACAAATCAAACAAAAATGTTTCCATGGTGTGTATTGTTGTTCATTTTCATCAAATAAACAAAATAAAACCCAGAATAAATCATAAAAGACAAGAAATGAACATAAAAGATGCCTCAGCGCAAGTGTTAATGTTAGTAAAAGAGCCAAAATTTCAAAAAATATTGCGAAAAACCACAATTTTCCATTATAGAGTGAATGTTTTAGGTGTATAGAAGGCATTTATTTCATTTTAAGAAATTTTAATTTTTCACCTTTTTCCATAAAAGTGCCAATACCCCCCCCTTTGGGTTCTAGGTGAAATTCTCACTCGACACAATTCAAACAAAAATGTTTCCATGGTGTATTATTGTTCATTTTCATCAAATAAACAAAATTAAACCCAGAATAAATCATTAAAGACAAGAAATGAGCATTAAAGATGCCTCAGCGCAAGTGTTAATGTTAGTAAAAGAGCCCAAATTTCAAAAAATATTGCGAAAAACCACAATTTGCCATTAGAGAGTGAATGTTTGAGGTGTATAGAAGGCATTTATTTCATTTTTAGAAATTTTAATATTTCACATTTTTCCATAAAAGTGCCAATACCCCCCCCTTTGGGTTCTAGGTGAAATTCTCACTCGATCCAAATCATACAAAAATGTTTCCATGGTGTGTATTGTTGTTCATTTTCATCAAATAAACTAAATAAAAGCCAGAATAAATCATTAAAGACAAGAAATGAGCATAAAAGATGCCTCAGCGCAAGTGTTAATGTTAGTAAAAGAGCCAAAATTTCAAAAAATATTGCGAAAAACAAGAATCTTCCATTATAGAGTGAATGTTTGAGGTGTATAGAAGGCATTTATTTCATTTTTAGAAATTTTAATTTTTCACATTTTTCCACGAAAAAGGCCAATACCCCCCCCTTTGGGTTCTAGGTGAAATTCTCACCCAACACAAATCAAACAAAAATGCTTCAATGGTGTGTATGGTAGTTCATTTTCATCAAATAAACAAAATAAAACCCAGAATAAATCATTAAAGACAAGAAATGAGCATAAAAGATGCCTCAGCGCAAGTGTTAATGTTAGTAAAAGAGCCCAGATTTCAAAAAAATATTGCGAAAAACCACAATCTTCCATTATAGAGTGAACGTTTTAGGTGTATAGAAGGCATTTTTTTAATTTTTAGAAATTTTAATTTTTCACATTTTTCCGTGAAAAGTGCCAATACCCCCCCTTTGGGTTCTAGGTGAAATTCTCACTCGACACAAATCAAACAAAAATGTTTCCATGGTGTGTATTGTTGTTCATTGTCATCAAATAAACAAAATAAAACCCAGAATAAATCATTAAAGGCAAGAAATGAGCCTAAAAGATGCCTCAGCGCAAAAGTTAATGTTAGTAAAAGAGCCCAAATTTCAAAAAATATTGCGAAAAACAACAATCTTCCATCATAGAGTGAATGTTTGAGGTGTATAGAAGGCATTTATTTCATTTCTAGAAATTTTAATTTTTCACATTTTTCCACGAAAAAGGCCAATGCCCCCCCCTTTGGGTTCTAGGTGAAATTCTCACTCGACACAAAGGAAACAAAAATGTTTCCATGGTGTGTATTTTTGTTCATTTTCATCAATTAAACAAAATAAAACCCAGAATAAATCATTAAAGACAAGAAATGAGCATAAAAGTTGCCTCAGCGCAAGTGTTAATGTTAGTAAAAGAGCCCAAATGTCAAAAAATATTGCGAAAAACAACAATCTTCCATTATAGAGTGAATGTTTGAGGTGTATAGAAGGTATTTATTTCATTTTTAGAAATTTTAATTTTTCACATTTTTCCATGAAAAGTGCCATTACCCCCCCTTTGGGTTCTAGGTGAAATTCTCACTTGACACAAATCAAACAAAAATGTTTCCATGGTGTGTATTGTTGTTCATTTTCATCAAATAAACAAAATAAAACCCAGAATAAAACATTAAAGACAAGAAATGAGCATAAAAGATGCCTCAGCGCAGGTGTTAGTGTTAGTAAAACAGCCCAAATTCCAAAAAATATTGGGAAAAACAACAATCTTCCGTTATAGAGTGAATGTTTGAGGTGTATAGAAGGTATTTATTTCATTTTTAGAAATTTTAATTTTTCACATTTTTCCATGAAAAGTGCCAATACCCCCCCTTTGGGTTCTAGGTGAAATTCTCACTCGACACAACTCAAACAAAAACGTTTCCATGGTGTGTATTGTTGTTCATTTTCATCAAATAAACAAAATAAAACCCAGAATAAATCATTAAAGACAAGAAATGAACATAAAAGATGCCTCAGCGCAAGTGTTAATGTTAGTAAAAGAGCCAAAATTTCAAAAAATATTGCGAAAAACCACAATTTTCCATTATAGAGTGAATGTATGAGGTGTATAGAAGGCATTTATTTCATTTTTAGAAATTTTAATTTTTCACATTTTTCCATAAAAGTGCCAATACCCCCTCCCTTTGGGTTCTAGGTGAAATTCTCACTCGACACAAATCAAACAAAAATGTTTCCATGGTGTGTACTGTTGTTCATTTTCATCAAATAAACAAAATTAAACCCATATTAAATCATTAAAGACAAGAAATGAGCATAAAAGATGCCTCAGCGCAAGTGTTAATGTTAGTAAAAGAGCCCAAATTTCAAAAAATATTGCAAAAAACAACAATCTTCCATTAAAGAGTGAATGTTTGAGGTGTTTAGAAGGTATTTATTTCATTTTTAGAAATTTTAATTTTTCACATTTTTCCATGAAAAGTGCCAATACCCTCCCCTTTGGGTTCTAGGTGAAATTCTCACTCGACACAAATCAAACAAAAATGTTTCCATGGTGTGTATTTATGTTCATTTTCATCAAATAAACAAAATAAAACCCAGAATAAATCATTAAAGACAAGAAATGAGCATAAAAGATGCCTCAGCGCAAGTGTTAATGTTAGTAAAAGAGCCCAAATTTCAAAAAACATTGCGAAAAACCACAATCTTCCATTATAGAGTGAATGTTTGAGGTGTATAGAAGGCATTTTTTTCATTTTTAGAAATTTTAATTTTTCACATTTTTCCATGAAAAAAGCCAATACCCCCCCCTTTGGGTTCTAGGTGAAATTCTTACTCGACAAAAATCAAACAAAAGTGTTTCCATGGTGTGTATTGTTCATTTTCGTCAATTAAACAAAATAAAACCCAGAAAAAATCATTAAAAACAAGAAATGAGCATTAAAGATGCCTCAGCGCAGGTGTTAGTGTTAGTAAAAGAGCCCAAATTTCAAAAAATATTGCGAAAAACAACAATCTTCCGTTATAGAGTGAATGTTTGAGGTTTATAGAAGGCATTTATTTCATTTTTAGAAATTTTAATTTTTCACATTTTTCCATGAAAAGTGCCAATACCCCCCCTTTGGGTTCTAGGTGAGATTCTCACGCGACACAAATCAAACAAAAATGTTTCCATGGTGTGTATTGTTGTTCATTTTCATCAAATAAACAAAATAAAACCCAGAATAAACCATTAAAGACAAGAAATGAGCATAAAAGATGCCTCAGCGCAAGTGTTAATGTTAGTAAAAGAGCCCAAATTTCAAAAAATATTGCGAAAAACAACAATCTCCCATTATAGAGTGAATGTTTGAGGTCTATAGAAGGCATTTATTTCATTTTTAGAAATTTTAATTTTTCACATTTTTCCATGAAAAGTGCCAATTGCAATGAAAAGGTCCCTTTGGGTTCTAGGTGAAATTCTCACTGGACACAAATCAAACAAAAATGTTTCCATGGTGTGTATTTTTGTTCATTTTTATCAAATAAACAAAATAAAACCCAGAATAAATCATTAAAGACAAGAAATGAGCATAAAAGATGCCTCACCGCAAGTGTTAATGTTAGTAAATGAGCCCAAATTTCAAAAATTGTTGCGAAAAACAACAATCTTCTATTATAAAGTGAATGTTTGAGGTGTATAGAAGGTATTTATTTCATTTTTAGAAATTTTAATTTATCTTATTTTTCCATGAAAAGTGCCAATACCCCCCCTTTTGGTTCTAGGTGAAATTCTCACTCGACACAAATCAAACAAAAATGTTTCCATTGTGTGTATTGTTGTTCATTTTCATCAAATAAACAAAATAAAACACAGAATAAATCATTAAAGACAAGAAATGAGCATAAAAGATGCCTCACCGCAAGTGTTAATGTTAGTAAATGAGCCCAAATTTCAAAAAATATTGCGAAAAACAACAATCTTTCATTATAGAGTGAATGTTTGAGGTGTATAGAAGGCATTTTTTTCATTTTTAGAAATTTTAATTTTTCACATTTTTCCATGAAAAGTGCCAATACCCCCCCCTTTGGGTTCTAGGTGAAATTCTCACTCGACACAAATCAAACAAAAGTGTTTCCATGGTGTGTATTGTTCATTTTCGTCAAATAAACAAAATTAAACCAGGAATAAATCATTAAAGACAAGAAATGAACATAAAAGATGCGTCAGCGCAAGTGTTAATTTTAGTAAAAGAGCCCAAATTTCAAAAAATATTGCGAAAAACAACAATCTTCCATTATAGAGTGAATGTTTGAGGTGTATAGAAGGCATTTATTTCATTTTTAGAAATTTTAATTTTTCACATTTTTCCATGAAAAGTGCCAATTGCAATGAAAAGGTCCCTTTGGGTTCTAGGTGAAAATCTCACTGGACACAAATCAAACAAAAATGTTTCCATGGTGTGTATTTTTGTTCATTTTCATCAAATAAACAAAATAAAACCCAGAATAAATCATTAAAGACAAGAAATGAGCATAAAAGATGCCTCACCGCAAGTGTTAATGTTAGTAAATGAGCCCAAATTTCAAAAATTGTTGCGAAAAAAAACAATCTTCCATTATAGAGTGAATGTTTGAGGTGTATAGAAGGTATTTATTTCATTTTTAGAAATTTTAATTTATCACATTTTTCCATGAAAAGTGCCAATACCCCCCCTTTTGGTTCTAGGTGAAATTCTCACTCGACACAAATCAAACAAAAATGTTTCCATTGTGTGTATTGTTGTTCATTTTCATCAAATAAACAAAATAAAACACAGAATAAATCATTATAGACAAGAAATGAGCATAAAAGATGCCTCACCGCAAGTGTTAATGTTAGTAAATGAGCCCAAATTTCAAAAAATATTGCGAAAAACAACAATCTTTCATTATAGAGTGAATGTTTGAGGTGTATAGAAGGCATTTTTTTCATTTTTAGAAATTTTAATTTTTCACATTTTTCCATGAAAAGTGCCAATACCCCCCCCTTTGGGTTCTAGGTGAAATTCTCACTCGACACAAATCAAACAAAAGTGTTTCCATGGTGTGTATTGTTCATTTTCGTCAAATAAACAAAATTAAACCAGGAATAAATCATTAAAGACAAGAAATGAGCATAAAAGATGCGTCAGCGCAAGTGTTAATTTTAGTAAAAGAGCCCAAATTTCAAAAAATATTGCGAAAAACAACAATCTTCCGTTATAGAGTGAATGTTTGAGGTGTATAGAAGGCATTTATTTCATTTTTAGAAATTTTAATTTTTCACATTTTTCCATGAAAAGTACCAATACCCCCCCTTTGGGTTCTAGGTGAAATTCTCACTTGACACAAATCAAACAAAAATGTTTCCATGGTGTGTATTGTTGTTCATTTTCATCAAATAAACAAAATAAAACCCAGAATAAAACATTAAAGACAAGAAATGAGCATAAAAGATGCCTCAGCGCAGGTGTTAGTGTTAGTAAAAGAGCCCAAATTTCAAAAAATATTGGGAAAAACAACAATCTTCCGTTATAGAGTGAATGTTTGAGGTGTATAGAAGGTATTTATTTCATTTTTAGAAATTTTAATTTTTCACATTTTTCCATGAAAAGTGCCAATACCCCCCCTTTGGGTTCTAGGTGAAATTCTCACTCGACACAACTCAAACAAAAACGTTTCCATGGTGTGTATTGTTGTTCCTTTTCATCAAATAAACAAAATAAAACCCAGAATAAATCATTAAAGACAAGAAATGAACATAAAAGATGCCTCAGCGCAAGTGTTAATGTTAGTAAAAGAGCCAAAATTTCAAAAAATATTGCGAAAAACCACAATTTTCCATTATAGAGTGAATGTATGAGGTGTATAGAAGGCATTTATTTCATTTTTAGAAATTTTAATTTTTCACATTTTTCCATAAAAGTGCCAATACCCCCCCCTTTGGGTTCTAGGTGAAATTCTCACTCGACACAAATCAAACGAAAATGTTTCCATGGTGTGTATTGTTGTTCATTTTCATCAAATAAACAAAATTAAACCCATATTAAATCATTAAAGACAAGAAATGAGCATAAAAGATGCCTCAGCGCAAGTGTTAATGTTAGTAAAAGAGCCCAAATTTCAAAAAACATTGCGAAAAACCACAATCTTCCATTATAGAGTGAATGTTTGAGGTGTATAGAAGGCATTTATTTCATTTTTAGAAATTTTAATTTTTCACATTTTTCCATAAAAGTGCCAATACCCCCCCCTTTGGGTTCTAGGTGAAATTCTCACTCGACACAAATCAAACAAAAATGTTTACATGGTGTGTATTGTTGTTCATTTTCATCAAATAAACAAAATTAAACCCAGAATAAATCATTAAAGACAAGAAATGAGCATAAAAGATGCCTCAGCGCAAGTGTTAATGTTAGTAAAAGAGCCCAAATTTCAAAAAATATTGCGAAAAACCACAATTTTCCATTAGAGAGTGAATGTTTGAGGTGTATAGAAGGCATTTATTTCATTTTTAGAAATTTTAATTTTTCACATTTTTCCATGAAAAGTGCCAATACCCCCCCTTTGGGTTCTAGGTGAAATTCTCACTCGACACAAATCAAACAAAAACGTTTCCATGCTGTGTATTGTCGTTCCTTTTCATCAAATAAACAAAATAAAACCCAGAATAAATCATTTAAGACAAGAAATGAGCATAAAAGATGCCTCAGCGCAAGGGTTAATGTTAGTAAAAGAGCCCAAATTTCAAAAAATATTGCGAAAAACAACAATCTTTCATTAAAGAGTGAATGTTTGAGGTGTATAGAAGTTATTTATTTCATTTTTGGAAATTTTAATTTTTCACATTTTTCCATGAAAAGTGCCAATACCCCCCCTTTGGGTTCTAGGTGAAATTCTCACTCGACACAACTCAAACAAAAACGTTTCCATGGTGTGTATTGTTATTCCTTTTCATCAAATAAACAAAATAAAACCCAGAATAAATCATTAAAGACAAGAAATGAACATAAAAGATGCCTCAGCGCAAGTGTTAATGTTAGTAGAAGAGCCCAAATTTCAAAAAATATTGCGAAAAACCACAATTTTCCATTATAGAGTGAATGTATGAGGTGTATAGAAGGCATTTATTTCATTTTTAGAAATTTTAATTTTTCACATTTTTCCATAAAAGTGCCAATACCCCCCCCTTTGGGTTCTAGGTGAAATTCTCACTCGACACAAATCAAACAAAAATGTTTCCATGGTGTGTATTGTTGTTCATTTTCATCAAATAAACAAAATTAAACCCATATTAAATCATTAAAGACAAGAAATGAGCATAAAAGATGCCTCAGCGCAAGTGTTAATGTTAGTAAAAGAGCCCAAATTTCAAAAAATATTGCAAAAAAATCAAATCTTCCATTAAAGAGTGAATGTTTGAGGTGTATAGAAGGTATTTATTTCATTTTTAGAAATTATAATTTTTCACATTTTTCCATGAAAAGTGCCAATACCCCCCCTTTGGGTTCTAGGTGAAATTCTCACTCGACACAAATCAAACAAAAACGTTTCCATGCTGTGTATTGTTGTTCCTTTTCATCAAATAAACAAAATAAAACCCAGAATAAATCATTAAAGACAAGAAATGAGCATAAAAGATGCCTCAGCGCAAGTGTTAATGTTAGTAAAAGAGCCCAAATTTCAAAAATATTGCGAAAAACAACAATCTTCCGTTATAGAGTGAATGTTTGAGGTGTATAGAAGGCATTTATTTCATTTTTAGAAATTTTAATTTTTCACATTTTTCCATGAAAAGTGCCAATACCCTCCCCTTTGGGTTCTAGGTGAAATTCTCACTCGACACAAATCAAACAAAAATGTTTCCATGGTGTGTATTTATGTTCATTTTCATCAAATAAACAAAATAAAACCCAGAATAAATCATTAAAGACAAGAAATGAGCATAAAAGATGCCTCACCGCAAGTGTTAATGTTAGTAAAAGAGCCCAAATTTCAAAAAATATTGCGAAAAACCACAATCTTCCATTATAGAGTGAATGTTTGAGGTGTATAGAAGGCATTTATTTCATTTTTAGAAATTGTAATATTTCACATTTTTCCATAAAAGTGCCAATACCCCCCCCTTTGGGTTCTAGGTGAAATTCTCACTCGACACAAATCAAACAAAAATGTTTCCATGGAGTGTATTGTTGTTCATTTTCATCAAATAAACAAAATAAAACCCAGAATAAATCATTAAAGACAAGAAATGAACATAAAAGATGCCTCAGCACAAGTGTTAATGTTAGTAAAAGAGCCAAAATTTCAAAAAATATTGCGAAAAACCACAATTTTCCATTATAGAGTGAATGTTTGAGGTGTATAGAAGGCATTTATTTCATTTTTAGAAATTTTAATTTTTCACATTTTTCCATAAAAGTGCCAATACCCCCCCCTTTTGGTTCTAGGTGAAATTCTCACTCGACACAAATCAAACAAAAATGTTTCCATGGTGTGTATTGTTGTTCATTTTCATCAAATAAACAAAATAAAACCCAGAATTAATCATTAAAGACAAGAAATGAGCATAAAAGATGCCTCAGCGCAAGTGTTAATGTTAGTAAAAGAGCCCAAATTTCAAAAAATATTGCGAAAAACCACAATTTTCCATTAGAGAGTGAATGTTTGAGGTGTATAGAAGGCATTTATTTCATTTTTAGAAATTTTAATTTTTCACATTATTCCATGAAAAGTGCCAATACCCTCCCCTTTGGGTTCTAGATGAAATTCTCACTCGACACAAATCAAACAAAAACGTTTCAATGCTGTGTATTGTTGTTCCTTTTCATCAAATAAACAAAATGAAACCCAGAATAAATCATTAAAGACAAGAAATGAGCATAAAAGATGCCTCAGCGCAAGTGTTAATGTTAGTAAAAGAGCCCAAATTTCAAAAAATATTGCGAAAAACCACAATTTTCCATTAGAGAGTGAATGTTTGAGGTGTATAGAAGGCATTTATTTCATTTTTAGAAATTTTAATTTTTCACATTATTCCATGAAAAGTGCCAATACCCTCCCCTTTGGGTTCTAGGTGAAATTCTCACTCGACACAAATCAAACAAAAACGTTTCCATGCTGTGTATTGTTGTTCCTTTTCATCAAATAAACAAAATGAAGCCCAGAATAAATCATTAAAGACAAGAAATGAGCATAAAAGATGCCTCAGCGCAAGTGTTAATGTTAGTAAAAGAGCCCAAATTTCAAAAAACATTGCGAAAAACCACAATCTTCCATATAGAGTGAATGTTTGAGGTGTATAGAAGGCATTTTTTTCATTTTAGAAATTTTAATTTTTCACATTTTTCCATGAAAAAAGCCAATACCCCCCTCTTTGGGTTCTAGGTGAAATTCTCACTCGACACAAATCAAACAAAAGTGTTTCCATGGTGTGTATTGTTCATTTTCGTAAAATAAACAAAATGAAACCAGGAATAAATCATTAAAGACAAGAAATGAGCATAAAAGATGCCTCAGCGCAGGTGTTAGTGTTAGTAAAAGAGCCCAATTTCAAAAATATTGGGAAAAACAACAATCTTCCGTTATAGAGTGAATGTTTGAGGTGTATAGAAGGCATTTATTTCATTTTTAGAAATTTTAATTTTTCACATTATTCCATGAAAAGTGCCAATACCCTCCCCTTTGGGTTCTAGGTGAAATTCTCACTCGAAACAAATCAAACAAAAACGTTTCCATGCTGTGTATTGTTGTTCCTTTTCATCAAATAAACAAAATGAAACCCAGAATAAATCATAAAAGACAAGAAATGAGCATAAAAGATGCCTCAGCGCAAGTGTTAATGTTAGTAAAAGAGCCCAAATTTCAAAAAATATTGCGAAAAACAACAAGCTTCCGTTATAGAGTGAATGTTTGAGGTGTATAGAAGGCATTTATTTCATTTTTAGAAATTTTAATTTTCACATTTTTCCATGAAAAGTGCCAATACCCTCCCCTTTGGGTTCTAGGTGAAATTCTCACTCGACACAAATCAAACAAAAATGTTTCCATGGTGTGTATTTATGTTCATTTTCATCAAATAAACAAAATAAAACCCAGAATAAATCATTAAAGACAAGAAATGAGCATAAAAGATGCGTCAGCGCAAGTGTTAATGTTAGTAAAGGAGCCCAAATTTCAAAAAATAATGCGAAAAACAACAATCCTCCATTATAGAGTGAATAATTGAGGTGTATAGAAGGCATTTATTTCATTTTAGAATTTTAATTTTTCACATTTTTCCATGAAAAGTGCCCCCCCCTTTTGGGTTCTAGGTGAAATTCTCTTTCGAAACAAATAACACAAAAATGTTTCCATGTGTGTTTTGTTGTTCATTTTCATCAAATAAACAAAATAAAACCAGATTAAATCATTAAAGACCTGAAATGAGAATAAAAGATGCCTCAGCGCAAGTGTTAATGTTAGTAAAAGAGCCCAAATTTCAAAAATATGCGAGAAACAACAATCTTCCATTATGAAGTGAATGATTGAGGTGTATAGAAGGCATTTATTTCATTTTTAGAAATGCTAATTTTTCACATTTTTCCATGAAATGCCAAAACCCCCCCTTTGGGTTCCACGTGAAATTCTCTGTCGACACAAATCAAACAAAAATGTTTCCATGGTGTGTATTTTTGTTCATTTTCATCAATTAAACAAAATAAAACCCAGAATAAATCATTAAAGACAAAAAATGAGTATAAAAGATGCCTCAGCGCAAGTGTTAATGTTAGTAAAAGAGCCCAAATTTCAAAAAATATTGCGAAAAACCACAATCTTCCATTATAGAGTGAATGTTTGAGGTGTATAGAAGGCATTTATTTCATTTTTAGAAATTGTAATATTTCACATTTTTCCATAAAAGTGCCAATACCCCCCCTTTGGGTTCTAGGTGAAATTCTCACTCGACACAAATCAAACAAAAATGTTTCCATGGAGTGTATTGTTGTTCATTTTCATCAAATAAACAAAATAAAACCCAGAATAAATCATTAAAGACAAGAAATGAACATAAAAGATGCCTCAGCACAAGTGTTAATGTTAGTAAAAGAGCCAAAAATTTCAAAAATATTGCGAAAAACCACAATTTTCCATTATAGAGTGAATGTTTGAGGTGTATAGAAGGCATTTATTTCATTTTTAGAAATTTTAATTTTTCACATTTTTCCATAAAAGTGCCAATACCCCCCCCTTTTGGTCTAGGTGAAATTCTCACTCGACACAAATCAAACAAAAATGTTTCCATGGTGTGTATTGTTGTTCATTTTCATCAAATAAACAAAATAAAACCCAGAATTAATCATTAAAGACAAGAAATGAGCATAAAAGATGCCTCAGCGCAAGTGTTAATGTTAGTAAAAGAGCCCAAATTTCAAAAAATATTGCGAAAAACCACAATTTTCCATTAGAGAGTGAATGTTTGAGGTGTATAGAAGGCATTTATTTCATTTTTAGAAATTTTAATTTTTCACATTATTCCATGAAAAGTGCCAATACCCTCCCCTTTGGGTTCTAGATGAAATTCTCACTCGACACAAATCAAACAAAAACGTTTCCATGCTGTGTATTGTTGTCCTTTTCATCAAATAAACAAAATGAAACCCAGAATAAATCATTAAAGACAAGAAATGAGCATAAAAGATGCCTCAGCGCAAGTGTTAATGTTAGTAAAAGAGCCCAAATTCAAAAAATATTGCGAAAAACCACAATTTTCCATTAGAGAGTGAATGTTTGAGGTGTATAGAAGGCATTTATTTCATTTTTAGAAATTTTAATTTTCACATTATTCCATGAAAAGTGCCAATACCTCCCCTTTGGTTCTAGGTGAAATTCTCACTCGACACAAAATCAAACAAAAACGTTTCCATGCTGTGTATTGTTGTTCCTTTTCATCAAATAAACAAAATGAAGCCCAGAATAAATCATTAAAGACAAGAAATGAGCATAAAAGATGCCTCAGCGCAAGTGTTAATGTTAGTAAAAGAGCCCAAATTTCAAAAAACATTGCGAAAAACCACAATCTTCCATATAGAGTGAATGTTTGAGGTGTATAGAAGGCATTTTTTTCATTTTTAGAAATTTTAATTTTTCACATTTTTCCATGAAAAAAGCCAATACCCCCCTCTTTGGGTTCTAGGTGAAATTCTCACTCGACACAAATCAAACAAAAGTGTTTCCATGGTGTGTATTGTTCATTTTCGTAAAATAAACAAAATGAAACCAGGAATAAATCATTAAAGACAAGAAATGAGCATAAAAGATGCCTCAGCGCAGGTGTTAGTGTTAGTAAAAGAGCCCAAATTTCAAAAAATATGGGAAAAACAACAATCTTCCGTTATAGAGTGAATGTTTGAGGTGTATAGAAGGCATTATTTCATTTTTAGAAATTTTAATTTTTCACATTATTCCATGAAAAGTGCCAATACCCTCCCCTTTGGGTTCTAGGTGAAATTCTCACTCGACACAAATCAAACAAAAACGTTTCCATGCTGTGTATTGTTGTTCCTTTTCATCAAATAAACAAAATGAAACCCAGAATAAATCATAAAAGACAAGAAATGAGCATAAAAGATGCCTCAGCGCAAGTGTTAATGTTAGTAAAGAGCCCAAATTTCAAAAAATATTGCGAAAACAACAATCTTCCGTTATAGAGTGAATGTTTGAGGTGTATAGAAGGCATTTATTTCATTTTTAGAAATTTTAATTTTTCACATTTTTCCATGAAAAGTGCCAATACCCTCCCCTTTGGGTTCTAGGTGAAATTCTCACTCGACACAAATCAAACAAAAATGTTTCCATGGTGTGTATTTATGTTCATTTTCATCAAATAACAAAATGAAACCCAGAATAAATCATTAAAGACAAGAAATGAGCATAAAAGATGCCTCAGCGCAAGTGTTAATGTTAGTAAAAGAGCCCAAATTTCAAAAAACATTGCGAAAAACCACAATCTTCCATAAAGAGTGAATGTTTGAGGTGTATAGAAGGCATTTTTTCATTTTTAGAAATTTTAATTTTTCACATTTTT
>NW_027286982.1:147500-167744 GCF_022747635.1 Hetaerina americana | reverse complement strand
TATAATCACAGGTATGTGAAGCTATCTCTAAAATGACGATAAGTGCAGATGAAATGGAAATTATAAAATAGAAAGGACCGATATATTATTCAACTAATAAAGTATTCCTGTTGGAAATATATATATATATATATATATATAACCCTCCCCGGACTACAGCCTTGAGGTGGTGGAATGGCTCGTGCGTTCCGATGACCCCTAGAGCTGTGCTGGCGGGAGTAATAATAATTGCTCCTGGTAGGGTCACCAATGCCAGATAGGTCGAAGGTTAGGAGCCAGACGAAAGGTAGTCCACGCAGCGTCTGTTCCTCAGTGAGGCGGCTGCAATGGCGTCTGACCCCAGTGGGGCGGCCAGTAAGTGATGGTGTCACGTTAAAAACACTATTGAGGAAGGCAACGGCAAAGATTTTGAGTCCTGGCAACTACGAGGCTCGGCCCAATCGGCGTGTATCGTACCCGGCAGCGGGGGAGGCACTACTTTTTTGACCGTGTTGGTCCAAAACACTACCGAGGTATGTAAACTGTTCTACCTGCTCTAGTTTTTGCCCTCCTATTTTAATGTTTAGCTTATTATTTTTCTTTCTAGACAATCGCATAACCCTTGTTTCATCAATATTGATTCCCATCCCATACCGGTCGCACTGGATTTCCAAAGCAACAAACAACGCTTGCAATCCCTTGGCTGACTGACAAACCAAAGCTTGGTCATCAGCAAACCCAACTTATTCCACGAATTCCCCGCCCACCCTCATTCCCACCTCCAGCTCCTTCCATGCCTCCCCAATCACCTTCTCTGCATACAGGTTGAACAGCAATGGCGATAATGGGCAACCCTGTCCCACACCTCTTCCTAACACTGCACATCTGAACCCCCCACTCCCCACCTGCACCTGAGCAGTCCGCGATATGCACAGGCTGCGGGCCAGCCTCCCCTCCCTCCAATCTATTCCTATTTTCTGCAATATACTCATTAGTTTTTCCAAATTCACTCTATCAAACGCTTTTTCGAAATCTACGAAACAGGCAAATACATCCTGGTTGTGTTCTATATTCCTCTCAATTAATAATCTCATTACTGCAATGACATCACGCGTACCTCTCCCCTTCCTAAACCCAAACTGATCATCCCCTGAGTAATCATTTGCCCTACTCTCTATCCTTTTGTTTATGATCCTGAGAACAACTTTAGCTTCATGGGATATCAATCCTATCATCCTGTAGTCCTCACATGTCCTGTAGCCTTTACCTTTTTTTGGAATAGGAACTAAAACTGATCTCACAAAGTCTTCCTGCCAGATTCCTTCCTCATAAATACTCCGAATCACCCCATATAGTCTCTTCCTCCTAAACTTTCCTAAACATTTCAATAGTTCCGCGGGAATGTTATCCACCCCCACGGCCTTATTTAGTTTCATCTCCCTTAATGCCCTTTCCATCTGATTGTCTAGTATTCCTTGACCTAAGCTATCTTCCTCTACGTCATGTTACTTTTCAATGTCTAACTTTTTGGTCGAAGTTCTTTACTATTCACTTCTTCTATGTACTCCTTCCATCTCTCTTGGATCTTTCCTGCGTGAACTATTACCTTACCCGCCTTATCTCTAACTGTTAGTATAGATCTCCCTTTCTTACTTCCCGATAAAGCTTTAACCTTGCTGTACAGCGCACCAATTTCACCTTTCCTCTGTAGGCTTTCCATATCCTCGCACTGCGCCTTCCATCATGCTTCTTTTGCTTTTTTTGTTGCCCGCCTCAATTTATTGTTTAATTCTTTGTACTTTATTTTGCCTAATTCTGTATTTACATTCTTCCATTTCCGCCGCTCATCCATCTTTGTAATCTTCTCATCCGTGATCCATGGTTTCCTAGTCCTATTAGCGTTAACGTTTCCAATAGTGTCTTTTGCGGCTTTAGACAACCCTTTCTTAATACTTTCCAATTTTTCTTCGATAGTACTAAGCCCTTTACCATCCTCCATGATTTCCTCGACCGCCTGTTTGTATTCCTTCCTTTTCAAACCATTTAATGCTTCTACATTCCATTTTCTGACTCGCCGCCCCTGCCTTATCTTTTTGAAACGGACGCTACATTTCATAACAACTAAATTGTGGTCAGAGTCCGCATCCGCTCCCGGGAAGCTGTGCGAATTTATCACACTTTTCCGAAACCTGTGTATGACCATGATATTATCCAGCTGATACCTTTCTAAGTCACCTGGCATTTTCCATATATACATGCGTCTTTTGTGGTGTCTAAACCAAGTGTTGGTGATGACTAACCCCTGTCTCCTGCAGAACTCAACTGCTTTCTCCCCGCTGTCATTCCTTGTGCCTAAACCATAGTCCCCGACCTCATAACCATCTCTTCCTTCTCCTACCATAACATTCCAATCCCCCATCACTATCAAATGTTTCCCTGAAGGAACACACGCGATCATGTCCTGTAACTAATCGTATATCCTATCGACCTCTTCTTCCTTATGGTTGCTCGGTTGCATGTATACCTGAATAATAACCAAGTTTGTTGGTTCTGCTTTTATCTCTACTAGTAATAACCTATCCGTTACCTGCTCTGTGTTGACTACGCTTCTTCCTACCTCTTCATTTAATACTATGGCAACCCCTCGTTGGCTCTCGTCCCCGCCGGTGAATATAATTCTATAATTATCACTCCAGTAATCCCCGCTATCTTTCCATCTCACCGCGCATAGACCTAAAATATCTATATTTCCCCTTTCCATCTGTCGCTTAACATTCTCTATTTTCCCTGTCCTCATCATTGTCTTAACATTCCCCGTTCCTACTCTAGTGAAATTTGGTCATCTTCTCCTGCGTCTTCTGTCCTGCTGCTGCTGGTTTTCCCTTGCAAGGGTTTCATGGGATGACGACGGTGGAAGCCTTGCCTTCCCCGCTGCTGGGCACAACACACAGCAGATTGGACTGAGCCCTGTAGTTGCCAGGACACAAAATTTCTGTTCAGTCCATTATTTAAATCTGGGAATGATAATAGAGGTGGTTTCCCATTGCTTTCCTCAATAGTGTTTTTAAAGTGACACCATCACTTACTGGCCGCCCCACTGGGGTCAGACGCCATTTCAGCCACCTCACTGAGGAACAGATGCTGTGTGGACTACCTTTCGTCTGGCTCCTAACCTTCGACCTATCTGGCATGGGTGACCCTACCAGGAGCAATTATTATTATTCCCGCCAGCACAGCTCTAGGAGTCATTGGAACGCAAAAGCCCTTCCACCACGTCAAGGTTGTAGTCCGGGGAGGGGGTTATGTATATATTCGATGGTTTCTTGCTCAAATTTGTGGAAGTTTATGTTCAATAAATGAAGAGAACACAATGTATCTCTCCACCATTCTTAGAAAGAACAGAGGAAAAAACATATTGTGTTCTTCATTTAATGAGGGCGGTTTTTGCCTGCATAGGTTTGACCTTATTTAAGGGACGATCGATGGTCATCACTCCCTTTGGTGGGGGTGCGGGTGGAAAGATATTGGAGACTTTTAGTGATTATCTTGAAATTTAGCAATAACTTCAGTCTGACAGATTTGAGGTGGCCAGCAAAATAATATTACTCTTCCATTCCCCCCTCCTAAAATTCTTAAAAGAATACATTTACCTTCCAAATGGCAATTACTGACCGGGTGAATGGCATATAGACAAATATGCAAAATATTCTTAGAAAGATTAAGGTTATGGATCAAAATAGAAAATTGGGAAATAAGAGCATTGCAAATTATGGAACCAAGAGGTGTGTATGGACGTTTGTGAAATAAAGTAAAAATCCCTGATAAGACATACGTAAAAATTCAGCCGATTAACTTTTATTTTTGGTAAAATAGCAAAATGATAATGTAAACAAAGAACTGGATCATGGTAGCCAGAACTTAAAATTTCATGTAAGTTTTAAAATGGCAGTAATGTAGATAAATTAGATGTATTTAGAGTATTTATAAAATATTACCAAAATAAATCTCAATAAAGTTATTCTCTGATTTCTATTTTTAAGGATTTTAGGAATGATGAGGGGGTGTGTGTGAGAAGGTGAACCAAGGTCGAGAAAAGAGGGGGGCACACAGGGGTAGGGAAGTATTCCGAAGGCAAGGATGGAGCCAGGGCCAGGGAGGAGGGTTAAATTTTTAATTTTAATTTTTGGACCCATTTGACCAATGGTTTCCTGGGTCCACTTTTATTTTACTTCACAGTTAGTTGGGGATTCCTTTGAATCTTAGTTCCCCTTTTTATAAACAATAATCAGACATAAGGAAATAACATAAGTTATTCTAAAATTTTAACATCTACAGGTGCTTATATATATGTTAGGAGTTAAACTATGATAAACAATTCAAGAAAAATAAATCACTCAATTGACAAATAGGAGAATACATTGCTACATTTTACACAAAATATTTTCCAGTTAGTTCACTTGTTGTGGTTCAGTATTTGCCGGTTTTCTTATTGCAAATTTTCAAAGCAGCTTATTGTTGTCCTTTGGGCAGAATGTAATCATTTTTCTAATGCTTGTTAGCTTCTCTTCCCTACTGTTCTATAAGAGTTGTCGCTCTGTCTCATAGAATACACAGTCCTCCACTCTAAGTTCTGCTGTCTTCTTTTCCACAGTTACACAGAGGGGTAAAACATTTCCCTATGAAGTGTAAGTAGGAGTTGAAGTTCCCATGTCCAGTTAACACTTGTGTGCTTGCTGAGGAGTGTTTAATATTTAATTTTATCTAGTCATCTATGTTCAGAAATATACGGTGCGTTTTCCTTCCCTTTTCTGTTCTGTTCCACTCATCGTTCCATTCTCTGTGTGTTTCCTCTCTCAGAAGTCTTTTTAATTTTGATATTTGTACTGCATTTTCTGCATCTTACGAGAGGTTAAAATACTCTATGTGTAATTTTTTCCTCCATTTGTTTAGAGCAATTCTTTCCCAAATTCGGTATTTTAGAGGTGGAGTTGCAGCCACTAGTGGAATAGCTGTTGCACATTGCTATCAAGCAGTCTCCTTTAGCTTTCTCTCGAATCTTGCGAGATTGACTCTGTGGGACCAAATTTTGCACCTATAAGTGACTATGGGCATTATTACTCCCTCATAAATGTTTTCCTTTGGTTTGAGGCCATATGTAAAACAGCAAAGCCTTCTTGTGGCACCAAAGATAGTTTTAACCTTCGAGCAAGTATAGTTCACGTGAGATTGGAAGGTAAGTTTATCATCTATGTGTTACCGAGGTATTTAAAGGTCTTCGTTCTCTTTAGCTGTTTCCCATTGATTTTACATGCCGGGTTTCTTAATATACTTGCTCCTAGGGTCATGTATTGGCTTTTTTTATGGATAACTTCAGTTTGTTACTTTTTGCCCAGGTTTCTAGGATAAGTAGAGTTTTTTTCCGCCCACATTTCCAGCCCTTTTCTGCTGTTTCCAGGGATAGTTACAGCAATGTCATCGGCATATGCGATAATATCACACCTATCCGGGAGTTCTTCTCTTAAAAGCAAATTGGTTAAGAGGTTCCACAAGGTTGAGCCAAGAACCGAACCCTGTGGGTACCCCTTTGTGGCTACTTTAGAGAACATGAGGTGTTTGCTGGAGTATTCTATCACGCGGTTGGTAAAATAATTTTTGACTAATTTTATTAGATTGTTTGAGACCCTTATATATTTTAGTTCTTTAATTATGGATGGCCGCCAGACAGAATCAAAAGCGCCTTTTAAATCTATAAAAACCACCACGGTGTATTTGCAATTGTTGGTAGTTAGTCTCACCAGTTAAGTCATGGCATCAATTGTGCTTCTCCCTGGAGTAAAACCGTATTGCTTGGGGTGGTAGATCTGGCATTCCCCAGTCTCTTCTATAATTCTCTTTTTAATTAGTCTCTCCATTAACTTTCCCAGCTCTGGGAGGAGAGTGATTGGTCGGAACGCTTCAGCGTTCGCTGGGTCCTTATGCTTATCCTTTACAATAGCGTGTAGCTTCCCAAGTTTCCAGGTGTTCAGAAAGTATGAGAGGACTATACAATCATTAATGATATTGGTTAGCTCTCCTGAGATAGGCTGTCACAGTTTTCTTATTACAGTACCCGGAATCTGGTCGTGGCCGGGAGCTTTGCCATCTCTTATCAGGTAGATGGCTTCACTGACTTCCTCGTCTGAGAAGAGCCTTGCGGTGCTTTTCTCAAGCGGTTCATTGTACATTCTCCTGGTATACTTGTGGTAACAATTATCTGATTGATCATCATCAGGTAGAAGGGTGTCCAACATTTTGTCCATCCATTCTTCAATCAGCATTACCTCTCCCTTGTCATTTCGTCTAGTCCCTGGTATTGTTGGGAGTTTCAGTTTATGTCAGAAAAACTTGTAGATAAAGCCCCAGGAGTTGTCTCCAAAGTTTTGTCTAGCAAACTTTCTCCAAGCATTTTCTTTGGATTTTTTAATACGTTCCTCATATATCCTTAGCTTTGCTAGGTATCTCAGACAATGGATTCCTCTGTCCTCGTTTCGACTCTTTTGGAAGATGGTTCTCAGTTTGTGGACTTGCTTTTTGAGGTTGTTTAGGCCATCATTCCACCAAGGATGAGTTTTGCCTCTGTAATATCTTACTGGAATACTTGTTTTCATGGAGTTTTTTATAGCTTTAGTTAGTCTTGCTATATTGAGATCTATTTGCTCCATTGTTGGTGTCCATGGAGTATTCCCTTCCGAGGCTACTAGTTCGTTCAGGAAGGTTTCCTCAGATTTTTCCCAATCGGCATTTCTCAGTATATATCTCATTTTGGGTGTATCCCTGTAACTAGCTTCTTTAATGTCGAAGGTAATCAATTGGTGGTCACCGGTAATCTTCCCTGGCTGGACTTTCCAGTTGGTGATGTTTCGGATGATTTGGCTTTACCGATGGTCAGGTCTGTTGGATTTGCCATTCGGACTGGAGAAGGTAAACGGTTCTCCGATACAGTTAGTAATGTAAAGGTCTTCAGCTAGGACTAGTTCTTCAATTAATCTTCCTCTTGAGTCCGTAAACCTATGAAACCAGGTTTCACTTTTGGCATTACTATCTGTACATAGTAAGATTTTATGACTTCGATTTTTCTTATGTATTCTTTGAACGGTTTGATACACCTACTCGGAGGAAAATATGCACTTATTATTATTATTGAGCTTTTCCCTGACGTTATCACAGCGACTGCATGGTAGTCGTCGCGGTAAGGTGTTAACTCAAGAACGTCTAGGCTGTTGTTAAATAAGATAATGCTGGCGAAAACCTTATTTGCTGGATTACTTCATCTACATCTACATAATACCCCGCAAGCCGCCGCAAGGGCGTGTGGCGGGGGGTGTTAGGTCACCAACCGTAAAAAGGAAAAATACCACATGCAAAAAAACAACACGGAAAATTACACCCACAGCAGCGCACACACTCATGCAAAAATCCCTTTATCCAATACTCATGCAAACACATATACCGCAAAACAACTAAAAAACTGCACCTCATGATGCAGCACGAAAGCCATCCAACAACACGCAAGCCAGGACAAAACAAGCAAGAAATTGAAACACCACATGAAAATGCACCACGAAACACTCTATCCCCAAGAGTCTGTAAAAGGCAGGAAATGCGACCCAACGTTGCAGGTAGCAGGAATTTCCCCCCGCGGAGAGGGACGAGGGATTGAAAGGGAAACTTAAAAACAGATGAACAGAACACGAATGAGGTCATTCGGAAACAATGGGTTAGTGGAAGAAAATGCATTTAAATACAACTAATTATTTTTTAGACGCTGAGGGTGGCAAGTGGAATTTTTGCTATCTATAACCCTGCAGTTGCTATCCCGTATTGTCCGTGGGAAGAAGGAGTCCTTGAGTCGGCTAGTTCTGGCATCTATTTCCCGAATTTTATATGCATGATCCAAGCGACCAATGTATGTAGGAGTACGAATAATTTGCGAGACCTCGGTGCTGAAACATGCGGATCTGAATTTATTTAATAATTTCAGTCTTGCATTGAATCGTCTCTCTTCCAATGATTCCCACCCCAAATCCATAAGCATTTCGGCGACGCTTTTCGTTTTATCGTAGGAATTTTTTACAAAACGGGCTGCCCGGCGTTGAACCTTCTCAATTTCCCGAATGAGACCTTTTTCACTCGGATCCCACACGCTGCATGCGTATTCTAAATGAGGCCTTACAAGAGCGTGGTAACAAGCACAAGCAAGGTACTTGGGATGCTTCTTGCCCGCATTCCCATCCCTCGTATTTTCCAGGTCTTTTGCTCTCCCGGTCTGATGATGTTCTCTCTCCCTCAGTTCTAATGTGGGCGTTTTGGCTCGTTGGGTGTTTATTTGCCCTATTTTGAGAATATGTTGATTATTCTCCATAGTCTATCGTACCGACTAGCCACTCCAACTTACTCTGAATGATAGGGCATTTGTTGTCATGGGAAAATTGGTCAAATTTCCCGTTTCCAGCTTCCACACAATTTATACATTATGTACTGCTTCCTTTTTCATTGCATTGCCTCGAGTCATGTTCCCCAGAGCAATGACTGCAGGTACTCTTATCACTCTTACATTCTTTTGCTAATTGTCCAAATTTCTGGCAAATATAGCATTGCAGAATTGTAAGGTGGTCGTGGACTTGGTGTGATTCATAGCCTTTATACACTCTTTTTTTGTCAGTAGTCTTTTCCTGGCCCTGGCGTCAACTTCTAACACCCAGTTTACTCTTGTGGCTTCTCTTTTACCAAATTTATACCTTAGAGCTACCTCGCTTTCTTCAGATAGGTCATTCTGCAGTTTGATACACTTAAGTACTTCTTCTTCCTTAAGTGTCTCTTTGACTCCCGTTATAAGGAGACGCGGCTTATTCCTTTCCTCTTTTTCCATTATCAGTTCTCTCTATCGGAAACAGTCGCAGCTTTTTAGTTTTTCCTCCAAATCAGAGTCGTTTGATTCTACCTTAATACCTCTATTCCTTATTCTTGCTCTTCTTAGAATTTTTATTCCCTTCTCTTTCGGATCTACTAGGTTTATAAGTTCCTTCTTTGTGTCTTCGCTGGTCTCGATCTTTTTACAATCGTCGGGTGAGAATATTAGAACGCTCTTTGATTATTTCGTAATTATTCGCTTTCTGCTGGGAAGTTCTACCTTAGTACCCTTCGAATCCAGCTTTCGAGCTGATACTATTTCGTAGAATGATGCTTCTTTCCTTGCTTGTGTCGGTATTTTTGCGATTTCTTCGCGTGTTTCGCTTCTGATGATATGTGTTTTCCCAAGGATTTCGTCGGTTGTCGCTTTAGCTATCAGAATGTTATTCACTAATGTGGCCACACTGTCAAAACAGCCGAAGAGAGCACCAAACACAGCTCATAAGTCCCCTTTTTTACCCTTGGCGATTCTTTCATTTGCTATCATTTGTTTGAGCTCGTTTACCTTAGTTTCAATTTTAAGTTTGATAGAGGAAAGGTCCTCACCCGGGCCGTTTTCCGAAGCCATGTTCAATAATTGCATGCTCACTCTAATTTCATATGTTGTTTTGGCCTGGGCTCATACTAAACATGCATACTGAGGTCACACTCAGGTCAGCAGGTCACAATTAAATTCTCACTTCACTAATTAAAACACACGCAAAGATATCTGGTTAGTGTCTCCCAAATGCGTCATGTACAAGTATATCGCCCGCCGTTACGGAGGAATCGGCTATTTCCGCTCTTAAAGTCGTCCAATCTTCACTTAATTCACTACGGTAGTTAACATTAATACTTACAATTAGTACGCTGAGTTTGGCTGTCATATAGTCAGCCGTTCGGAAGTTATCGTCACTTCTGGTCTGTGGCCACGTGTTCCGGTTCACCTTAAAGGTCGTCTGATCGCCACCAAATTCACAACACAGGTTAACTTTTAAAACACCATTCTAACTCTTAAATATAATTAAGCTCACTGAACCGGTTCCCGAGTACTTCGGTAAAATCCGGTTTTTTAGAGGTATCTTGAAAAATTAACTACACCATTGTTTGTCTTTTTAGCTACCACTACTCTTCTGTTAAAGAACAGAACATTCGGGCACTTAACAAAGACACAAAACTTTATATCCCTTCACTATTTACTTTGAAAACACAGTTTTAAAAGACTAACTTGTTCGCTGCCGCTCGGATCGACACTACGGAGCTCCTTGCCGGCACGCCCGCCCAGTTCAACCAAGGAGATTGTACTCCCGGGGAGGAGGGTTGAAGGTTCTCGGAGGAGAACCTCCTCGTAATGGCCGAAGGTCGAATCGGCGCCGCGGAAGAATAGAGCAATGCACTCACGTTGGCCTCCCCTATCCCATCCCAGGGCACAACCTCCCCGTTCTGTCACGAGGGACGGTCACTCCGACCTCGCTCCCTCGGCCTCTGGCTCTCGGATGCAACTAACAAGCATCTTTATCTAGTACTTATTGATTTTGAGCCAACCATTTGTTCACATATATGTGGATTTTGTATTACAGATTATAAGTTATTAAGGGAGACATATTCAGAGAAAGCAAAAATCCGAGAGACAATTTGACTTAGGAATAATGATGGGAGGGCAAATAATTTACGCATACTTTACTTGATTGAAAAATGCAACAAGAAATTGGTATTTAAATAAGAAGATAATATACACAAGCGCAGTAAGAATGCAGTTGTGGCTTCCCAGAATGTTAGGTAGAGCGGCAATGACAGATAAAAACAGATAAAAATAGCTACGCCATGTTTTATTCGGCCAAAAACAAGAACTTGATAAGACGGGACCGGTTTTTAAATCAGTTTTTAATCAACCAAGCCTGTGTTAATTACGAGTACCTGGAGGAGAGATTGTGTAAGCTAAGATATATTCCTCTCAATTAATAATCTCATTACTGCAATGGCATAACGAATACCTCTTCCCTTCCAAAATCCAAACAGATCATCCCCTGAGTAATCATTTGCCCTAATCTCTATTCTTTTGTTGACGTCCCTGAGAAAAACTTAAGCTGCGTACGAAATCAAACATATTGTTCTATAGTCCTCATATGATGTAGTCTCTTTTGCCAATCAATTAAACTCTTCACTACCCGAGTTCAAAACCCGCTTAATTCATGTCAACGTGGAAGAAACTTGGACAGAATTTGTCAATATCATGCAAAAAGGAATCGTAGATTTCATACCTATAAAATACGTTAAAGCAAATCGCGATCCCAGGTGGTACAATAAAGACGTTATAAAAGCCCTTCGAAAGCAGAGAATGTTACACTCTAGGGTAAAGAGGGCAGGCGTGAACACATCATCCCCTGAGAATAAACAATTGTGGGACACATATAGATCCTCTAAAATTTAAACCAAAACACAATTACGTAGCGCCTTACTGGATTTTAAACGCAAAGTACTTTGCGAGCACTTGGACACTGACCCCAAAACTTTCTGGTCATATGTTAGGGAAGTAAACGGGAGTAAACAAACCGTGGCTTGCTTAAGGGATTGTAGCAATATAATTCATACAGACAGCGATGGTAAAGCTAACATCCTAAATTCATTCTTCCGAAGCGTTTTCTCGAATGATGTTGCCACCGCATATCTCCAAGAAACAATACATACACTACCCATGGAAAAAATAACAGTTGACCAACAAGGAATTCTAAAATTGCTTAAGGAGATTAAACCCAACAAATCCCCGGGTCCCGAAAATATACCAGCTAGGGTAATAAAACATTTAGCTCCAAACATTGCCCCGTACCTTGAATTCATATTTAACAAATCTCTCACAGAGTGCAAAGTACCTATGATTTGGAAAACCGCGCAAATAACACCTATTTTTAAAAGAGGTGACAGGGAGGACCCCAGTAATACAGACCTATATCTCTCACTTCTATCTGTTGCAAAATCTTAGAGCACATAATTGTCAGTTCAATAATGAGACACCTTGATAACATTAACTTTTTAAGTGGCAATCAACATGGATTCAGGAAAACCCGCTCTTGCGAAACCCAATTAGGATTATTTACACATGATTTACTTTTATCGGGTGAGAGAGGTAGGCAAGTGGATGCCATCTTCTTAGATTTTCAAAAGGCATTTGATAAGGTCCCACATGGTAAACTCATTTATAAACTAAAGGTCGCGGGTATAAACAAGGGCGCCAAAAGTTGGGTTAAAGATTTTCTTTCAGAGCGGGAACAGAGGGTAGTCCTTGATGGCGCTAGTTCCGACAGCGTTCGAGTCACGTCGGGGGTACCTCAGGGAAGTGTAATCGGCCCGTTGCTTTTCTTGATTTTTGTTAACGATTTGAACCGCGAAGTGAAAAGTAAAATTAGGATGTTCGCGGATGACACGGCGATCTATCGGGAGATATCTGGGGATGAAGATCGTTTTATTCTAGCGCAGGATTTAGATTGCATTACTAAATGGTGTTCTAACTGGGGATTGACACTAAATTATAATAAATGTTCGGTGGTAAATTTCTTTAAAAGATCAACCGGATCTGCTTATAAATTAGCTGGAGGTGACCTAGCAGTAGGTGATACGGTAAAATACCAAGGTGTCACATTCACAAAATACTTAACTTGGGGGACTCACATACGTAAAGTCTGCGGTCAAGCATCTAAAAAATTGGGATTCATTAGACGCATTGTCGGAAAAAGTGACTCGAAGGTCAAAGAACGTTGTTACCACGCTCTTGTAAGGCCTCATTTAGAATACGCATGCAGCGTGTGGGATCCGATTGAAAAAGGTCTCATTCGGGAAATTGAGAAGGTTCAACGCCGGGCAGCCCGTTTTGCAAAAAATTCCTACGATAAAACGCAAAGCGTCGCCGAAATGCTTATGGATTTGGGCAGGGAATCATTGGAAGAGAGACGATTCAATGCAAGATTGAAATTATTAAATAAATTTAGATCCGCATGTTTCAGCACCGAGGTCTCGCAAATTATTCGTACTCCTACATACATTGGTCGCTTGGATCATGCATATAAAATTCGGGAAATAGATGCCAGAACTAGCCGACTCAAGGACTCCTTCTTCCCACGGACAATACGGGATAGCAACTGCAGGGTTATAGATAGCAAAAATTCCATTTGCCACCCTCAGCGTCTAAAAAATAATTTGTTCTACCTAAAGGCATGCTCTTCCACTAACCTTAGGTTTTTAGTTATAATAACCCATTCTTTCCGAATGACCTCATTCGTGTTCTGTTCATCTGTTTTTAAGTTTCCCTTTCAGTCCCTCGTCCCTCTCAGCGGGGGGAAATTCCTGCTACCTGCAACGTTGGGTCGCATTCCTTGCCTTTTACAGCCTCATCTACATCTACATCTACTTAATACCCCGCAAGTCGCCGCAAGGGCGTATGGCGGGGGGTGTTAGGACACCACCCGTAATTTAGAAAAGAAAAAGAAAACCGCATGCAATAACCACAAAATCATGTATAAAAAAAACATTGCATACATTCATGCATGAACACTTACACCCCACACACATGCAAACACTCAATCTACACCTTACATACACATGCACCTGAAAGTATACCTAACATCTCTATAGTGTTTAATTTTGTTCCGACTTGTAAATTCAACGTTTTTAATATTTTTAAAGTGACTTCGGTTTCTTGCTATTATGATTTCTGATTGTTCGGGGAAAGAATGAGTATTTGTACCTACCTGTCTTGGAATCTATCTCCCTTAGTTTATCTTTGTGGTCTGATCTACCTAAGTAGTGTGGGGCCATTATAATTCCTTCAGTGTCGTAGTAGTTTTGAGGGGAGGCGACCGACAGCTAAGGTCATTTGCGCCATAGGGGATGGACAGGAAAGGATGAAGGGTGGAGAGAAACCCGGCGTCGGCATTAGCCTACTCTTAACGAAAGGCGCCAAGGGGTCCGCAGTTTAACGTCCCATCCGACGGACGGCGTACTCACTCAAAGTGCCCTCCACAAAGCACCTCAAGTAGGGATCGAGATACCTCTGAAAAATATTCAACACCGCCGGGATTTGAACCCGCGCCCTCAGGGTGGGAAGCCAGTACGTTAGCCCCCGCACCATCTCGATCCCCCTTATCCTTCAGTGTCATAGTTAAACTCGTTTGTTCTGAACCTTTCTAAAAGTCTAAGCCTCGCTTGTTCTCTCCGCACTTCAAGTGGTTCCCAGCCTAAATCCCCTTAGAGACCTGTCACACTTGTGTTTTTATCATAACAATTTTTAACGAATCTAGCGGATTTTCTCTGGACTTTATCTAATTCTTTTTGCCAAATTTTCTCCCACGGATCCCAAATACTTGCGGCATATTCCAAATGAGGTCTAGCTAGAGCAAAATAACACCTCTCTTTAACTTTTTCATTACATTTCCCCACCACCCGTTTTATGAAGCCAAGTTTCTTTAAAGCTGATCCGCATATTGTCCTGATATGTTCTCCCCATGAAAGGCGTGGTGTTAGAACAACCCCCAAATATTTAACTTGATTTGCCGTAGTCCATACTGATCCCTCTATTTTGTAGTTTATATCCTGTTCCTCGCTTCCTTTATTCCATAATTTCAAAACTGCACATTTATCTATATTAAGTGTTATTCCCCATTTATTGCACCATTCCGAGATATTGTCTAAGTCTCTAGAGAGTAGCTCGCGATCTAGTTGGCTTCTTATTTCCCTGTATATCACCGTGTCGTCAGCAAATAACCTTAGATTGCTACTAACGTGTGTGCTTAAGTCATTTATGTATATTAAGAACAGAAGAGGCCCTATTACACTTCCCTGGGGGACGCCCAAAGTAACATCTCTCTCCGTTGAGCACAACCCATCTATGACTAATATTTGTTTGCGGTTTGACAAGAAGTCTCTAATCCAATTAATTATTTTCTCATTGATCCCATAGTATTTAAGTTTATGTAACAATTTATTGTGTGGGAATTTGTCGAAAGCTTTTTTGAAATCCAGGAATACTACATCGGCTTGTGTTTTGTTTTCTCCCGATCTAAGTATATCGTGAATGAAGAGACCAAGTTGTGTTTCGCAAGATCTGCTTTTCCTAAATCCGTGCTGGTTGTGGATTAGTATTTTCCTAGTATCAAGAAATCTCATAATGTTAGTGACAATAATGTGTTCCAATATTTTACAAGAGATCGATGTTAAAGAAATGGGTCGGTAATTGGTTGGTTTATCCCTATCGCCGCCTTTCTAGATGGGAGTTATATGGGCTAGCTTCCAGTCGCGAGGCAATGAGCCTTCTATCGATTTTAGAAAAACAATATGTAAAAATGGGGCAATGTCTTCAGCTAACTCCTTTAATATTCTAGCAGGTATTTCTTCCGGACCAGGTGCCTTGTGTGCTTTGATACTACGGAGCAGATGTACTATTCCCTGCTTGGTCAGTGTAAGATCGCTCATGTGTTCCCCGGGTGGGTGTGGAGGATCGTTTGGTGGGTTTGTTTTTGTTGTAGACGCTCTGGAAAAAATGGTTTAAAATATTTGCCTTTTTCACGCTATCTGTAATGATTTCTCCATTTTCCGTCTTCAAAGAGTGAACAGTGGGACGTTTACCCTGTATTTCCCTAACATAGGACCAGAATAACTTTGGATTTTCCTCAAGATATTCGCTTAGCATTTTAGATTTAAAAGAGTGTAGTGCTGTGCGCATAATACTTTTCGTCTTACTACGACATTCTTTTAGTAGCTGTTTGGTTGTATTCACATAACTTATATCGTCACTTTTTAAACTCTTTTTGAAATTTGACTGTAGCTTTCTTTGCCTTCTTAATGCCGATCTGACTTCCCCGTTGTACCATCTAGGTTCCTTACTGTCGCATTTGAGTTTGGACGGGATGTACGTCTTCATTCCTTCGCGTAAAATATTTAAGAAATAATTCCAAGTGTTCTCTGTATTTGTTGTCAGTGTTTTTGTCTTGTATTCTGGTATTTTTATGTGTAAATATTCTCTTAGTCCGTTAAAATTTGCCTTGTTGTATAGGTATATTTTACGCTTTTCTTTGTTTATTTTGACCAAGTTAGTTTTTAACTCTACAAGAATAGCCTTATGGTCACTGATTCCGCGTTATTATTTCAATGTTATTAATGATTTCGGGCTTAGATGCCGCAAAGATGTCTAGTATGCTTTGGCCCCGTGTTTGTGATTTAACAATTTGTTCTAAGGAGTGTTTTGTGAATATATGAAGGAGTTCTTGGCATGAGTCTCTGTTTATCGCAGATTTTCCTACGCAGTAGTGTTCCCAGTCAATTGACGGTAGATTTGTGTCACCAGCGATTATAGTAATACTGTTGCTATGTTTGCTGCTGAGAGTGGATATTTGTTCGTCGAGCTTGTGTAGGACATCTGTGTTAGAATCTGGGGCTCTATAAAATGACCACACGAATAGGCTTCTGCCGTTGTAGTCCTTAATGTTGCACCAAACGCTTTCTATGTCATCTACGTCGCATTCATATCGTTGGCTACTAAGATGTGACTTTACTGCAATGAATACTCCCCCAACCAACCTATTTGGTCTGTCCCTTCTGTAAATTGTGAATCCGTTTGGAAAAACCTCATTGTTTGCTATATCTCCGAGCCAACTTTCCGTTCCAACTACTATGTCTGCGTTTGTACTGACAAAAATGTGTTCAATATCCGATATTTTGTTTCTAATGCTACGGCAGTTTAATGTTATAATTTTAATATGGCTAATAACTTCTTGTTTTTCGGTTTTATGTAAGCTAAAAAAACTGTTTTGAGACGATTCGTGGTGAACAGAGACAAAAGAATTACATTCACTTGCATTGCTATCTGTTATGTATGTAGAGGCACCAATTTTATTTAATTTACGTGGGTTATATGTTGTTTTAACGCAAGTGTTTGTTTGTTCAATTTTTTTGGGGATTTGAGAGGCATTACCTGAACTCAATTGACAAAAAGCGCTGGATTCTACTTTATTTTTCCCAATATATGACCTACGCTCTTGCCTACCAGCTATGCTAAACCCTCGACACGTGTTCGTGTAACCTACGCGCTACCAACTGCGATGCCTCGGCAGTATAATGGACCCCGGAGCGATTAAGGGGTACCCGACACGATGAGAGGACGGGCCTCAGATTAACGAAGTCCGCTCCGATTCCCCGTCAAAATCCCAGCAATCTCTGATTTAAACCCTCAATGCGGCTCCAAACGAGCCTTCCGCGGTCTACTCGCGGCACAATACTACATATACTTAATTTAATTGGGACCTTCAACTCTGCCTCGACTCGTTTCACCTCCGAGTGCATCTCCTTAAAGGAGCGCAAGATCTCTTCAGATCCACGTTCCGAGGCGTCGTTTGTCCCGACATTAGCCACAATGCGTAGCTTGGAGCAGCCCGTATTACTGACGGCCGCCTTCACCGCCAGCGTCGCCTGGGGTACCCCGCCGCCTGGTATACACCAGGACGACAAGAATCCAACACCTCCCTCCTGTTGGACTCTGCGGCGCAGCGGATTCATTATACACCGGACATTTGAACTACCTAATATAACGGTTCCCTCCCTCCCCGACCGCTGATGCCTTACCCTAGGCAGTGCCCTCGGAGTAGGGGTAGGGGCTGCAGGTACGGTGGTGCTGTCATCCGACAGCACCTGGTACCTGTTGGAGACGGGGATGGTATCTGCCTCCGCAGAGTCCAATCCTCGCCGCAGCGTTACCTTCCCCTTGCCCCGAGAGACGACCCTCCAATCGTCCGACCTACGGACGTGAGACACTCCCTCGTTGAGAGATGGGACACGGGGTAGGTCTCTAATCGCCCAGCCACGTGTTGCATTCGGACGAATCCGTGCACCCCTATGGGCGTGGCGGGTTTTCGTATTCCCACCCTGAGCACCATCTCTCCTGAGGGGAGCCCTCCGGCCGGCGATCTCCGATCGAAGCTCCCGCACCATTCTCCCCAGCATGATGATACGGGCCCTTAAAGCCGCGCATTCGCCAGTGCCTTCGAGCATGGCAACAGGGGACCTGGATGAAGCCATCCTAATTTAACTACCGAGTTCCCAACAAAAGCTAACCTGTATACACTATGGTAAAATTTCTAAAAGGGGTTAGCTAAATTTAGCTCAAACAATAAGTTACGATTTGGAATTGAATATGAAACCTAAGTGGAAAAAACGATGCTTGAGTAAGGTCTGGTTTTCCGAGGACCAAAAAAAGATAGTAAGAAAAAGGAAAGCACTCACCGGTCACCAATCAGAGTCGAAGGACAAAAACCACCACAATCCACTAAATAAATTACTACTACCACACACTACGGTTAACAAACCATACACAAAACGAAAACTATATAAACGAAGCAACGTATACGTTGACACTACACTGCACTTCACTAAAACCAAAGGCACCAAGAATCAAGCTGGCAGGCAGGTAGTCTCTGGTGGGTCAAACCGGTTACCAGGAGCGCTCAGTAGGCAGGTCCGCTCAGGTTGAGGGCCAGAGAGAGAAACCTCTCGTCTGGGGGTAGAGTGTTTTGTGGTGCATGTTCATGTGGTAGTGATGTTTCACATTCTTGCTTGTTGTGTCCTGGCTTCCGTGTTGTAGGATGGCTTTCGTGCTGCATCCTGGGGTGCAGTTTTTAGTTGTTTTGCGGTAAATGTATTTGCATGAGTATTGGATGAAGGGATTTTTGCATGAGTGTGTGCGCTGCTGTGGGTGTAATTTTCCGTGTTGTTTTTTTGCATGTGGAATTTTTCCTTTTTTCGGTTGGTGACCTAACACCCCCCGCCACATGCCCTTGCGGCGGTTTGCGGGGTATTATGTAGATGTAGATGTAGCCTTTACCTTTTTCAGAATAGGAACTAACACTGATCTCACAAAGTCTTCTGGCCAGATTCCATCCTCATAGCTACTATGAATCAGTCTATTTTAGTAGTTCCGCAGGAATGCTGTCTACCCCCACTGCCTTATTTGATTGCATCTCCATTGAAGCCCTATCTATCTCATCGCTGAATATGCTTGAACCAAAGCTATCTTCCTGTAGAACACAGGTCAACAAACTTAAGCATAGAAGGGTCTTTACCATACAGTTCTTCTCTATATTCCTTCCATTTCTCTTGGATCTTTTCTGTTTCAACTATTATGTTACTCGAATGACCTCTGACTGTTAACACAGAAATTCCTTTCTTACTTCCCAATAGTGATTTAACCTCGCTGTATAGCGCACCAATTTCACCCTCCCTCTGTAGGCTTTTCATATTCTCACACTGCATCTTCCTCTATTCTTCTTTTGCTTTATTTGTTACCCATCTCATTTTATTATTTAACTCTTTGTTCTTCCTTCTGCTTATATCTGTATTTACATCCTTCCATTTTCTCCACTCATCTATCTTTCCAATCATTTAATCCGTCATCCATGATTTTCTTGTCCTCTTCTCATTAACAGTTCCTGTAGTTTCTTTTGTGGTTTTCGATACCATTTTTGATATATTTCTATATTTACTTGATATTACTCCGCTCTTTTCCCTCATTCATGATTTTCTCTGCAGCCTGCTGATACATCTTCCTTGTCAATTCATTTAATTCTTCTACATTCCATTTCCTAATCCGCCAGCCCTCCCTTATCTTATTGAATCGGACACTGCACTTTATAATTACTAAATTGTGATCAGAGTCCACATCTGCTCCTGGGAAGCTGTGCGAATTGATCATACTATCCTTTGATCTGTGCCTAACCATTGCACACGGTGTGGTTAAAAGAGAAATACTGATTTCATAATTTGTTTATTTCGACAGGTACAGCTTAATCGAACTTGTCGTATTCAAAGTACATGCCTTGAGTGAGGACAAACATTTGCCAACGTTTCTTCCCACCCTCGAACCCTGCCTCGTAAGTACCTTAGGGATCCTCTCCAGGGCCACCGTACAATTAATTTTAATGTCTGCAACAGAGTCGAATCGGTGCCCTTTCAAGGTTGATTTTAACTTTGGAAACAAAAGAAAGTCTGATGGAGCCACATCTGGAGAGTAGGGTGGCTGCGGGATCACGGAAGTTCCGGTTCTGGCGAAAAACTCTGTCACGATCAGTGCCGTGTGGCCCGGCACGTTATCGTGGCGGAAACGCCATACATTGTTTCTCCGGCCTCTTTCGGCTCACTGCAACCCACAGCCTCTTCATAACCTTAAAGTAGGCATCTTTTTTGACGGTTTGACCTTGAGGGACGTATTCGTAATGAATCAGCCCTTGCCAATAGAAGAAACACACCAGCATGACCTTCCCTTTGGACCGGGATATGCGAGCTTTCTTTGGTCGCGGAGAA
>NW_027286982.1:95000-142500 GCF_022747635.1 Hetaerina americana | reverse complement strand
TTGTTCTCAGGATCATAAACAAAAGGATAGAGAGTAGGGCAAATGGTTACTTAGGGGATGATCAGTTTGGGTTTAGGAAGGGGAGAGGTACGCGTGATGCCATTGCAGTAATGAGATTATTAATCGAGAGGAATATAGAACACAACCAGGAGGTATTTGCCTGTTTCGTAGATTTCGAAAAAGCGTTTGATAGAGTGAATTGGGAAAAACTAATGAGTATTCTGCAGAAAATAGGAATAGATTGGAGGGAAAGGAGGCTAATCCGCAACCTGTACATGTCTCAGACTGCTCAGGTGAGGGTGGGAAACGGGGAGTCAGGATGGGCAGTGTTAGGAAGGGGTGTAAGGCAGGGTTGCCCATTATCACCGTTGCTGTTCAACCTGTATGCAGAGGAAATGATCAAAGAGGCATGGGAAGAACTAGAGGTAGGAATGAAAGTGGGCGGGGAATTCGTAAAATCAGTTAGGTTTGCTGATGACCAAGCTTTAGTTTGTCAGTCAGCCAAGGGGCTGCAAGCATTGCTGAGTGAATTGGAAATTCAGTGTGACAGGTATGGGATGAGAATCAACATTAATAAAACAAAGGTTATGCGATTTTCTAGAAAGAAAAAGGGCAAGCTTAACATTAAAATAGGAGGGCAAAAACTAGAGCAGGTAGAACAGTTTACGTATCTCGGTAGTGTTTTGGACCAACACGGTCAAATTAGTAGGGACGTAAGGAGAAGAATTGCGCTAGGCAAAGAGGCTTTCACGAGGAGGAGGGAGTTGATGACGGGGTCTTTTAGTAAGGATGTTAAGAAAAGACTCGTAAAAACTTTGATATGGAGCGTAGCTATGTACGGCGCGGAAACGTGGTCATTGAAGCAGGAGGATAGACGTAGACTGGAGGCTTTTGAAATGTGGGTGTGGAGAAGAATGGAGAAGGTGAAATGGACACAGAAGAAAACAAATGAGGAAGTACTTGGTATGGTGGGCGAAGAGAGGGGTTTGTTGGGAGCAATCCTATGGAGGCAGGAAAAGTGGATGAAGGGGGTGTTGACCGGCAGTGGGATGTTGAAGACTGTGATAGAGGGTAGAATGTTGGGCAAAAGAGGAAAGGGAAGGAACAGGATAGGGATGTTGGACGGGATGAAGGGCGGAAGAAAGTACTCAGAGATGAAGAGGGACCTGGTGTAGAGTAGAATTTAGGGTTGTGTTTTGTTAGTAGCCACAAAATATTTATTTGGTAGTTGTGTCCATCGAAAAACCTACCTTAACCGGTAGATTACCTTTAAAAAAAATATATATATATGTGTTTATATATATATATATGTGTATATATATGTGTATATATATATATATGTATATATATGTATATATATGTATATATATGTATATATATGTATATATATGTATATATATGTATATATATGTATATATATGTATATATATGTATGTATATATATATATATATATATATATATATACACATAGTATATAGACCATAAAAGCAGTAATTAACCCGAAGTTTCTGTAGCCGTGTGTAATTCACGCATTAATTGCACAGTTTAGAATCAGTGCTTAAAGTATAGTTAAGGCAGTGTTGGAATTCCTGGAGAAGGAATGAACATTTTTAGAACAGTAGAGCATCTGATAGCACAGCATTGAGCAAATCATTCAAAATGTTTACATTACTCATTTAGTCTTTGTTTTTTCTGTTGAATAAATGAATTTGGGTCAATTGCAACCTGACTACAACGTTTTTTATTGTGTTGTGACCACCAATTCAGCGTTGTACATCTTTTAATTTCGTTCTCAATAGCATGACAGTATGCTAATTGACACGTAGACATGTGCCGTATTTGTGATAAAACCGATGTATTAGGGTTTCCAAATAGTTCTAGAATATTTGAGTGATAAATCTTTACTGAACGTATCCTGAGAGAATTGCATTGTTTGCACCTTTCGTTATGTTTTCATGAAACATGATTTTTGCGTGTTTAAATTGATGTTATTTTGAAACAAGTGAATAAAGGAAATGAGACGTGCGTGGGTTTTTTTTCCAGCATAATACTTATGAAGATCGACAATGGTTTCCGCGTAATTGTGCCCAAAGCATGCGTTTTAATATGTTCATGTATTTCGATTTGTTTATGTCATGTAGACCGGTATTTAACGAATCTCGTACTTTCAAAACTAAGGGTAAATATAGCTTCGTGAAGCTGTTGAATTCCTTAATGTTAAACTCCCGCCATCAACTTGTCACTTCGGTTATATTCTTGGGTATTTATCAATGTACTTACCCGAAAAAGTACTTAATTAGTACTTGTAGTATTGTAGTATTCACTTTTCAGGTTTAAGCTAAGATTCCGTTCTCTCTTCGTTATTTATCCAGTCGCCCCATTTACTACTGTGATTATTCGCATTGCGGTAAACTGTCCCCATATAATTGTTGTTATTATTATCCGTTTTGCAGTGATCCAAGTGTAATCAAAGCACGCGGAAATTTGGAAACAAAGAAGAAATCGAGACAGAATGAAGCTACGAGGTATTAACTTGCATTGCTGGAAAGATAGCCCAGGCGTGTACACTAATAGGCAATGGTTCGCATTCTTAAATATAATTACATATTTTACGTATTTTATATACTCCTTTCCATGTATGGTTATTTATTCATTCACTTATTTATTAAATTATATTACCAAAACGAAGCCCGGATACATCATGAAACGACTTTCTTGCTTGCAAGAAAGAAAAACATCTTCAATGGCCAGCATATATTTGTGGAGAAAGGAAAGTACCTTTGCTCTAAATCGCACCTTTGCATCTTTGTGCATTGTGTCCATAATGGACACTTCTTTCATTCAATCCCAACTCTTTTCTTTCCGTTTTCTGGCTTACTTAACAATTTGCCCATCAATCACAGTCTTCAATATTCTCAAGATAACTCAAAAGCAATGGACAATAATCGTCCCATGTTGCGAATATAAATTCATTAATGCCGTTGGCTCAACTTTAGAATTGTTGAAACTTAAATTTTCACATTGAGTAAAAACGGAATAAAAATCAGGTGCATTAAAACTTCCTGAGTTAACTCTTAAGTCTCATGTTTAGATTGTTTTGTTGGACGATTTTGACAAATGACTACTGCATATCAATTCGTTTGTCGATGCTATTTCAGGGATGCCATAGTGCCATGGCATCTGCAGCCAGTCACTGAAATGGCATCAATGATACCTTTAAAAAAATAACTTCTGATGTCATTTCACAGAGCCAAGGACAGTTTACGGCTAAAAATATTGGCCATATAGTCAAGAAAAATTTTGATGCAGCACTATAATTGAGCTATTCCGTTCTTCAGAATAATAAATTCTGGGTTTTTTTATATTCCAACGATGATCATTTATAAAACTCTTGACACCGTTACGTTCAAATTTTTTGGATTATGTTCTTTGCGTTGAAGCCAAAGGGGGGAAAGGATTGCTACTTTTAAAGGAAAAAGGCAAAAAATTAAAGTTGCCAAACTGGCAGATTTGCTTTCGAAACATATATATATGCTTATATATGTATGTATAAATGGATATATATGTTATTTTTTTTTTAAAGGTAATCTACCGGTTAAGGTAGGTTTTCGGATGGACACAAGTACGAAACAAATACTTTATTACTCCTACAAAACACAAAATCCATCATCCTACTCTTGCCTCCAAAGGATTGCTCCCAACAAACCCCTCTCTTCGCCCACCATACCAAGTACTTCCACATTTGTTTTCTTCTCAGTCCATTTCACCTTCTCCATTCTTCTCCACACCCACATTTCAAAAGCCTCCAGTCTACGTCTATCCTCCTGCTTCAATGACCAAGTTTCCGCACCGTACATAGACACGCTCCATATCAAAGTTTTTACGAGTCTCTTCTTAACATCCTTACTCAAAGTCCCTGTCATCAACTCCCTCCTCCTTGTGAAAGCCTCTTTGCCTAGCGCAATTCTTCTTCTTACGTCCATACTACTTTGAACGTGTGGTCGAAAACGCTAGCGAGATACGTAAACTCTTCTACCTGCTCTAGTTTTTGCCATCCTACTTTAATGTTATGCTTAGCCTTTTTCTTTCTAGAAAATCGCATAACCTTTGTTTTATTAATATTGATTCTCACCCCATACCGTTCGCACTGAATTTCCAATTCACTCAGCAATACTTGCAGCCCCTTGGCTGACTGACAAAATAAAGCTTGGTCATCAGCAAACCTAACTGATTTTATGAATTCCCCGCCCACCTTCATTCCTCCCTCCAGTTCTTCCCATGCCTCTTCAATCATTTCCTATGCATACAGGTTGAACAGCAACACTGATAATGGGCAACCCTGCCTTACACCTCTTCCTAACACTGCCCAACCGGACTCCAAGTTCCCCACTCGCACCTGAGCTGATCAAACTAATTATCCTATAGTCCTCACCGACGTGGCCTTTACCTTTTTTGGAATAGGAACTAAAACTGATCTCACAAAGTCTTCCGGCCAGATTCCCTCCTCATAAATACTACGGATCAGCCCATATAGCCTCTTCCTCCCACATTTTCCTAAGCATTTTAAAAGTTCCACTGGAATGTTATCTACCCCCACGGCCTTATTTAGTTTCATCTCCCTTAATGCCCTTTCTATCTCATTGTCTAGTATGCCTGGACCTAAGCTGTCCTCCTCTACGTCATTTTCTTTTTCAATTTTTAACTTTGTTGGTCTGAGTTCTTTACTCTACAGTTCTTCTATATACTCCTTCCATCTCTCTTGGATCTTTCCTGCATCAACTATTACCTTACCCACCTTATCTCTAACTGTTAGCAAAGCTCTTCCTTTCTTACTTCCCGATAACGATTTAACTTTGCTGTACAGCGCACCGATTTCACCCTTCCTCTGCAGACTTTCCATATCCTCGCACTGTGTCTTCCACCATGCTTCTTTTGCTTTATTTGTTGCCCGCCTCAATTTATTGTTCAATTCTTTGTACTTCATTTTGCCTAATTCTGTATTTATATTCGTCCATTTTCGCCGCTCATCCATCTTTGTTATCATCTCATCCGTGATCCATGGTTTCCAAGTCCTTTTAGTGTTAATGGTTCCAATAGTGTCTTTTGCGGCTTGATTTTCAATGACTAAACTTTAGGAATATTAATGAACGTAGCTAAGAGACAATCTACAGCACGGTATTCAAATCAAAGTTATTCTCTCAACTTAGTGTACATCTTTAGAAAGGTTGAGCAATTAGCTATTTTTCTGCATGAACACCTTGACGATCAATCACTTTTTACATCCTTGTAAGCAGCTTTTTAATACCGGTGTCGTACCTTTTTCCCGCCGCGTCACTAAGCCAACTGACGGCTGCTTCTTGCACTTCCTCGTCTGACTTGATTTCTGTCCTCCAAGGTGTTTCTTGAGAGTGGGAAACAAGTGATAGTCGCAGGAGGCAACGTCTGGGCTTTAAGGAGGGTGGTCAATGATGTCCCAGCAGCTAAATTCTTTGAGCAGGGTGATCATTTCATGTGACACATTTGCATTGTCATGATGCAAACACACTACTTTGGTGAGACACCTTGTTTTATCCGAGGACCTCCGACACAACAATCTGCAGCATGACAAAATTGCCACTCTCTTCAACAAGGCCTTTATTTACCTCATGACGGGTAATTCTCCAGTTATTGCGCACCATCTCGTCAATTGGAGCCACCGTTGATTCCGATGGTAAACCTGGTCGCCCGGACCGCTGCTCAGCGTGGACATTTTCCTGGCTATAAAAGAACTCCCTGCACCACTTCCGCACATTTACGTTGTCCGTAATACAATTCCAACCGTACACTTCCACTAAATGGCAGTATGAATTTTTATATCGGAGAAGCAGTCATCGCAGTTGGCTTTGCAACGCGGTGAGAGAATTGTATGATGCTGGTATTAAAATGCTGCTTACAAGGATGCAAAAAGTGAGTTATCATTAAGACGACTATGTAGAAAAATAGCTAAATGCTAAACCTTCCCAATGCTGTACACAAAATTGAGAATAAATTTGGATTTTGATGAAAAAAAATATGGGACTTTACTTTTCTAATTGCCCTAATACAGTGAGTAATTTCTCCACCTGGATTATGGCATAATGGCACCGGCATTGGAAAGGGTTTAATTAATGTTCACCAGCTTGACACAAATACCCTATTTCCTCCAGGCTACCTATTTCGTCATCCAGTATAGCATTGGCTATACTTTTGCGGATCCGAGCTATTGTCTTCAGAATCACTGGATAATAAGGTCTTTTCTTCCTCAGGACAACCCTAAATGCTGTGTATCCAATCCAATTAATTTCTTCCTTTGATGGCATTTTGTTGAGGCCATGTTTTTCTCCACACTTTTCAATACGGGACGTGAATTGACCAAGCCTTTTCCGAATGAATTTCATCATTAACGCATGTCTACTGCTGTGCCTGATGGATTTATTCCCATCTCATCTCTTGAAGCACTTTGTTTGACTGTCGTATCATTCTCAAGTCCCCCGCATAAATCTATACCACTCTTAGACAAAGAACGTCGAATGGAACCTTTCCTCTCCATCAATCCTCTCTTCTTCACACCACATAGATTGAGAAGTACCTTGGTTTTGGCATTGAACTGTGCCACAATCTACAACGCCCCTCTGAAAATATTGCAAAGGCCAACTCTCTCTCCGGTCACAACTCTGTGTTTAACATCAGGTAACACAATTTCGCACGGTGGAACATATCACCTTTTTCCAGTAAACTGAAAATAAACAAATAAATAGTGCCGGTTCAGTTGGATTGTTAAAAACAAGATCCAATTCCATGCTGCTTGTTATAGTGCATTATTACCACAAAAACCATGAACCAAATGAAACTTGGTAAGGTACAAACTATTGCGGTACAAACTGAAACGAGTTAGAAAGTATTATTTCTGCAATTGAACATTTAAGAACAGTTTTTCTCGCAGAAAAGAGAACACTATCAGTATTTCAGTATGGCATCCACGCTGGGTATCTATTCATACACAATACTGCCAGAGTCTCTAAAGATAGATTATGGCAGGGGGATTTTAAAAATGCAAATCCATTGAAAAGAATGAAAATAAAAGTTAAAATAATGATGAAAACATACCAATTTACACGCACTGAGAGATTCACATGTATTTGCTCAAAGTATTAGTTAAAGTAACTAGACAGTCAATGGAAAGCAATATAATATATGCAAGGTATGTATTAATAGTTTGGGTAAAAGGTTTTCCCAGGCATTACTATGCGTTGCCGTAGGCTCAAATGTAAATATAAAATGAACATACCTACCGTCTTGAAGCAATGGAAATGGGATAACTGAGACCATAAAGAGCTTAGACTCAAGTGTCTGATCTTCGACATGCACCAAGCGCCATTCGCATTTCAGCATTCCTTCAGGATTGATGGTCTTATCAGTGGACCCCTGTTGGGTGACATGGTGCAGGTGCAAATTGAAACGAGCTATTGACCAGCGACAGGCCATAAAATTGTATTGCTGGACTGTGGAATTTGGGTACGAAGTAATTGTTCAAGTGTTTTAGTGATAAAAGATGATTCGCATCCACAAACAGACACATATATAGGGCACGGTGGTTAAATGCGGACAAATTTTAATTTTGAATTTCCCACCATATTGTAGTTCCACTGGAGGTTGTGATTGGCGCTCTATGAAAGATATCCGCATCTAATAAACAGCCATAATGACTCTAAATAGCTGAGGTGTCTACTACGGAGTGAGGAGTACAATCGAAAGAGCCATTATTATTATCGATATGAAAGTGATATCCTGCTTCAACTTTATAGTGTTTAGAATAAGAGTTCAGGAGTCTTCTTATGGCACACCAATAAATCAACTGTTTTCAATATTGCAGGCAAAATATAATGCTTTGGAGAAGTCTAACGGGGAAGGTTGGGCTAATCCAGCAAGGTAACCTCATTTGAGCAAACACTCTGGTGCTCATTTCAGAGGCATTTTGCAAATTTTTGCGACATTGCAAACGTTGATGAAGAATCTGGTGAAACCTTGGATGTATAATTGTGGCACAATAGAGGTTAAATTAAAATAGATAACACTTAAAAGGACATGCACATTGTACATTGTTTAAACTTACAACCTTCTCTTCCAGAAGCCTGCTTCAAGTAATATTTATTTATTTTGTGTCACCTTTATTTATTTTACCAAAAATATGAGGTATATATGCCTATATATATAAATAGGTAAATATATATATATGTATATATATATATATAAATAGGTATATATATATGTATATATATATATAAATAGGTATATATATATATATATATATATATATATATATATATATATATATATATATATGTGTGTGTGTGTGTGTGTGTGTGTGTGGGTGTGTGTGAATGTGTATATATATATATATATATATATATATATATATATATATATATATATATATATATATATATATATATATATATATATATATATATATATATATTTTTTTTTTTAAGGTAATCCATCAGTTAAGGTTTAAATTTTTCAATGGACATAACTACGAAATAGATATTTTATTACTGCTATCAAAACATAAAATCCCACATCCTTCTCTACATCAGGTCCCTCTTCATCTCTGAGTACTTTCCTCCTCCCTTCACCCCATCCAACATCCCAATCCTGTTCCATCTATTTCCTTGCTTGCCTTACCCTTCTTATAACCATCTTCAACATCCCCTTGCTGGTCAATATGTCCTTCATTCATTTTTCCTGCCTCCATAGGATTTCTCCCAATAAACCCTTCTCTTCGCCCACCATACCAAGTTCTTCCTCATTTTTCTTCTTTTTGGTCCATTTCACCTTCTCCATTCTTCTCAACACCCACATTTCAAAAGCCTCCAGTCTACATCTATCCTCCTGCTTCAATGACTATGTTTCAGCGCCGTACATATATATCCTCCATATCGAAGTTTCTACTAGTCTTTTCTTATTATCCTTACTTAACGTCCCTGTCATAAAGTCCCTCCTCCTTGTGAAAGCCTCTTTCTCCAATTTTTCTCCAACTTTCAATTCTTCTCCTTACGTCCCTACTACTTAGACTGTGTTGGTCCAAAACACTACCGAGATACATAAACTGTTCTACCTGCTCTAGTTTTTGGCCTCCTATGTTAATGTTAAGCTCAGCCTTTATCTTTCTAGAAAATCATATAACCTTTATTTTATTAATATTGATTCTCATCCCATACCTGTCGCACTGAATTTCTAATTCACTAAGCAATGCTTGCAGCCCCTTGGCTGACTGACAAACTAAAGCTTGATCATCAGCAAACCTAACTGATTTAACAAATTCCTTGCCCACTTTCATTCCTACCTGCATTTCTTTCCTTGACTCTTTAATCATTTTCTCGGCATATAGGTTGAACAGTAACGGTGATAATGGGTAACCCTGCCTTACACCTCTTCCTAACCCTGCCGAACCGGACTCCCCATTCCCCACTCACACCTGAGCAGTCTGAGACATATACAAGTTGCGGATTAGCCTCCTTTCCCGCCAATCTATTCCTATTTCCTGCAATATACTCATTAGTTTTTCCCAATTCACTCTATCAAATGCTTTTTCGAAAGCTACAAAACAGGCAAATACATCCTGGTTGTGTTCTATATTCCTCTCGATTAATAATCTCATTACTGCAATGGCATCACGCGTACCTCTCCCCTTCCTAAACCCAAACTGATCCTCCCCTAAGTAATCATTTGCCCTATTCTCTATCCTTTTGTTTATGATCCTGGGAACATTTTTAGCTACGTGAGACATCAAACTTATCGTCGTGTAGTTCTCACATGATGTAGCCTTTACCTTTTCCAGAATAGGAACTGAAACTGATCTCACCAAGTCTTCCAGCCAGATTCCTTCCTCATAAATACTACGGATCAGCCCCTAAAGCCTCTTTCTCCCACATTTTCCTAAGCCTTTTAAAAGTTCTGCAGGAATGTTATCCACCCCCACGGACTTATTTAGTTTCATCTCCCTTAATGCCCTTTCTATCTCATCGTCTAGTATGCCTGGACCGAAGCTATCTTCCTCTACGTCATGTTACTTTTCAATGTCTAACTTTTTTGGTCTAGGCTCTTTACTATACAGTTCTTCTATATATTCCTTCCATCTCTCCTGGATCTTTCCTGTGTCAACTGTTACCTTACCCGCTTTATCTCTAACTGCTCTGCAGACTTTCCATATCCTCGCATTGCATCTTCCACCACTTGCCTCTTTACACTTTCCCATTTTTCTTGGATAGTACTTAGCTCTTTACCATCCTCCATGATTTCCTCTACCGCCTGTTTGTATTCCTTCCTTTTCAAACCATTTAATGCTTCTGCATTCCATTTTCTGACTTGCCACCCTTGCCTTATCTTTTTGAAATGGACGCTACATTTCATAACCCCTAAATTGTGGTCAGAGTCCGCATCCGCTCCTGGGAAGCTGTGTGAATTTATCACACTGTTCCTAAACCTGTGTCTAACCAGGATTTAATCTAGCTGAAACTTTTTTGAGTCACCTGGCATTTTCCATGTATACCTGCATCATTTGCGGTGTCTAAACCACGTGTTGGTGATGACTAAGCCCTGTCTCCTGCAGAACTGAATTGCTTCTCCCCGTAGTCATTCCTTGTGCCTAAACCGTAGTCCCCTACCTCAACATCATCTCCTTCTTCGCCTACCGTCGCATTCCAATCCCCCATCACTGTAAAATGTTTCCCTGCAGGAACACACGCGATTATGTCCTCTAACTGATCGTATATCCTATCGACCTCTTAATCCTTATGGTTGCTCGGTGGTATGTATACCTGAAAAATAACCAAGTTTGTCGGTTCTGCTTTTATTTCCACTAGTAGTATTCTATCCGTTACCTGCTCTATGTTTACTATGCTTCTTCCTACCTCTTCATTTAATACTATGGCAACCCCTCGTTGGCTCTCGTCCCCGCCGCTGTATATTATTCTATACTTATCACTCCAGTAATCCCCGCTACCCTTCCATCTCACCTCGCATAGACCTAAAATATCTATATTTCCCCTTCCCATCTCTCGCTTAACATTCTCTTATTTCCCTGACCTCATCATTGTCCTAGGATTCCACGTTCGTATTATAACTAATTTGGTCTTCTTCTCCTGCGTCTTCTGTCCTGCTGCTGCTGGTTTTCCCTTGCAAAGGTTTCGTGGGATGACGACCACGGAAGCCTTGCCTCCCCCACTGCTGGGCACGACAAACAGCTGATTGGGCCGAGCCCTGTGGTGGCCAGGACTCAAAATCTCTGTATAGTCCATCAGGTTAATCTTGGGGATGATAATTGAGGTGGTTTCCCATTGCCTTACTCAATAGTGTTATTAACATGACTCCATCACTTACTTGCCCCCCCACTGGGGTCAGACGCCTCTGAGAAACAGACCCTGCATGGACTACCTTTCGTCTGGCTCCTAACCTTCGACCTATCTGGCATGGGTGACCCTACCAGGAGCAATTATTATTACACCCGCCAGCACAGCTCTAGGGGTCATCAGAACACACAAGCCCTTCCACCACGTCAAGGTTTTGGTCCAGGGAGGGGAATAATTGCTTAGTCCTTGCTATATATTAAGAGTAGTGATAAGTAGTACATATTTCTATATATTTCTACATATATATATATATATATAAATATATATATATATATATATATATATATATATATATATATATATATATATATATATTGTATATAAATGAAGAAGGTGATGGGGTGGAAGGGGGATGAAAATAATAGAGCTCCCAGTAAACCTATTTTTGAAAAACTAGAAATCTTACCTCTTCCTTGTATGTACATTCTTGAAACAGTGTCTCTTATTAACAAAAATCAAGACATGTTTATTGAAAATTGTGACCTTCATAGTCATAATACGAGAAGCCAAAATGCATTCCATGTAAGTCAGCCCAGAGTAAATAAAACGATTAAAGGGATAGATCATCAGGGAATACTTATGTACAATAAATTGCCTGCTTATATCAAAAATATCAAAAGTTCCTTTAAATTCAAGTGTGCCGTGAAAATACCAATTTTCATGTAAATTATTCTATAGTGTAGATGATTTTCTAATGCATACCATTTTAAATGTATAATTGGAATGTGTTAATCCCAAAAAAATTGTAAATTGTATGTATTTGTATTTTTCATATTGTTTTGATATTTTGCATAATGTTTTTTTATTGATATGAAGTGTAAAACGTGTATTGACAAAGCCATGCATAATTCTATGCTTATGGTGAATGAATAAATTGAATTGAATTGACTGTTTCCTCTAATTTACTTTTTTACCATGATAGTTGATCGTTTGCTCCAGTCATTTTATTGTAGTCCTTATCTTAGATAGCTATTTTAACTTTTTTCTACTTAAGTATTTATTCTGTTCGAGTCTCTTAAATTATTACATTATCAATTGTCCTTACAAAGTAACATCTTCGTGTTTTGTTGTTAAAGTGACATCATTGTTCCAGTTGCCTTTATCCTTGCTTATTATTTTTGACGTATTTTTCTTGTGTTGGATATTCTGCTCAACTACCTTAACTTTGTGAATCAAATTCTTAGTTCTTATGTAGGGGGGAATTTGCATTAAATTTAAGATAAAATATGAGATAAGTGTAGAGAGCTGCTTGTAGTTTGCATGTGTATTTAGCTCGTACTTGTCTATCTACCATGTTTTGGTATGTTTCCCCTGTGTTTTAGTGTTGCATTAATTAACCTTTCTAGTTCTTAAGTATATTTCTAGAGGTACATACTATAAATATCTATTATTATTATTATTATATATAAATATAGTTTTGTGTCTTCTTTGTGTTTGAGTGCCGCTTCTTTTTTTATGTATACTAGGCCTAAGTAGATGTAATTGTATTCCTCGCGGTCTATACATATAGTTTGACCACTGTCATTTCTCTTCGTATTTAATCTATTTAGCTGTAACGCTCACGCAAAACCAATAGTAGCACGCTTGCACTTCTCCTACTCTCCCTAAATTCCTTAGTTTCCCCTCTCAATTATACACTCCCCTCGCCCTTAACCAAGGTCACCTTCCCCGCGTCAACAGCCTTTCCCTTGCGTCATCCACCAGCTACTGAACCCCCCGCTGCGAGGGTACTCGACCCTCACTCGACCACTAATTTGCAATAAGCCTATACTTTCGCACATATCGAACTTACCCACCTACTTGAGCTACATAAACCTCGCAAGTCCATTTTCCACACCACTTGAGTTATAACAGTGTAAAACCTAGGCATTAAAACCTCTATTAACTTTTAAAAAGTAATCGGGAATAGGATATCTACCCAAAGGTCATCCGTCCATGAATCGAAAGAGCGATGGCTCCCAAAGGCCCACGTCACCAAGCTAGAGAGGATATTGGCGGAGCTCTGCTCCACGCTGACTGGGTATAGTGTATATATAGGTGCATAGCAGCCGCGAGGTGGATTCCGGGAAAGGGGGTGGTGGAGGTCGACCCATCCCTGTCAGCAATGGCTTCGTGGCGCTGTCCGAGGATGGCATCAAGACACCTGTTTGCACAGCCAAGAGTGCACCCTAATCCTCGATGTCCTCCATCCTATAGGGGTAGTTGCGCTGGGAATGAGGGGGGGAATCTTATTGCTAGGGAGTTCCAACGTCTGGCGGTTGGTGACCCCATTGCGGGAGAGGTCGGATAGGGACGTGAGAAACCAGAGGGTTACCTCCTACTGTATGCCAAGGGGGGTTAATTCGAAATGCCACGGCTGCAGTCGGGGCGGCGGTCCGGGGCACGAATTGCTCCATGCTGTGGTTGGTAGCCCATGTCGGCACCAATGATGCTTCCAGGAACGGATCCGAAAAGATTTTGGGTGCCTTTGGGGACCAAAAATCCGAAGTGGATCGTGTGTGGGATGCATCTGGTGTGGACTTATTGGTGTCCATATGCAGCATTGTCCCGTGGACTGACTGCGGTGCTTACGTTTGGAGTCGTATTCAGTCTCTAAACAGAAGGCTGTGGAAATTCTGTCGGGACATGGGAGCCAAGTTTGTGGCCTTGAGACCGGTGCTCGGGTCTTGTCGCGCTCCCTTGAACTGCTCTGGGGTCCACTGCACCCCTGAGGCCTCAGTTCGGGTGGCTCATAGGATCTTCAAGCTATGTAGATATTTTTTAGGCCAATGCATAGGTTAGGTAGTGGAATAAGTTGAAATTTAAAGATAAATTTCCCTGATAGCAATTTTATAAAGTGTTGGTCAACTAGAGGGTCTCACAATACTAGGTTGCCTAAAGAGATTTCTCAAAGTATGTACAGTGCTAATGAAACAAAAGAAAGAATTACCTATCACATAATAGACTGTTCGTGTATTAAGACACCCAAAAGACTCCATGGCATCACCAGAAAGCAGACCACAAGGAATACAAAGAAGGTCATAGACGAAGAAATAATTTCCCTAGTAGTAGTTAACTGCCGAAGTTTAAAAAATAAGATACGGGAATTACATCACCTCATTCATAGCATAGAGTGGGTGACCGCCTGGTGTATACCAGGCGGAGGAGTCCCTCAGGTGACGAAGGCGATCGAGGCGGCGGTCAAAGGCACGAAGTGCTCTAGGCTGCAGGTCGTGGCCCATGTGGGCACCAACGACGTCACGGACCGTGGATCCGAGGAGGTCCTCCGTTCCCTTAGGGAACTGAGCTCCGAGGTGAAGCGCGTCCAGGGCGTCGAGGGGGTTCGGCTGGGACTAACGGTCTGCAGCATCGTTCCGAGGGAGGATCGCGGGTCTCTGGTTTGGAGCCGAGTGGAAGGCATAAACCAGAGACTATCGAGATTCTGCTCGGACATAGGAGCCTCCTTCGTCGACCTCAGACCAACCCTCCGATCTTGCAGGACTCCCCTTAACCGATCTGGGGTCCATTACACGGCGGAAGCGGCGAGTAAGGTAGCGGATAGGATACTCGACCACTGTAGGCCTTTTTTAGGATAGAGAGCAGGTCACTTAGTGGGTCAATAACATCTGGGGATAGCGCGTATAATATTATTAATAAAAATATAAAAGTCATTGACAACACTGGCAATGATTTAGAAAGACATGTGACACGCACTTCCCCACAAAGGCGTCCTAAATTACAGTCAGACACTAATAAGGACGTTATTCAACATCAAAATAATTTAACTATACTTGTTATAAATTGCAGAAGCCTCAAGAACAAATCAGCGGATCTAGAACACATAATCCAAACTCATTCCGCTGATATAGTATTAGGCACAGAGAGTTGGCTGTGCAATGATATTAATGACCAAGAAATTTTCCCAATAGATTTCAAAGTTTACCGACACGATAGAGATACAAGACCCGGAGGAGGGGTTTTCGTGGCAGTTAAAAGTCATTTTGAAAGCAGGCAAGTTTCATTTGAAAATAATAACATAGAAAGTGTTTGGTGCACCTTACTACGGACCAATCAACCCAACATAAATTTATGCTCTTTCTACAGACCTCCAGACTCAGATTTGAAAACACTTCACACCCTCAACGATCAAATTCACAAGTTTACACGTAAATATAATAACAGCATAAACATAATTGGTGGCGACTTTAACCTCCCTGGTATAGATTGGGACAGCAATATCGTTAAATCTGGGACCCGCGATCGCGAATCTTGCAATTCCATGATAAAATTGGTTCAAAGAAACTCCCTCCATCAAGCAGTACGCATGCCCACCCGTGGAAAAAACATATTGGATCTATTTCTTACAAACACGCCGGAACGTATTATTAGTGTATCAACTGATGAGGGCTTGAGTGACCATAAAGCAATTAATGTCCATTTGGACATAGCAATAAAAAAGATTGTTAAACCAAAAAGAAAAATTTATAATTACCATAAAGCAGACTTTGAATCTTTTGCCAATCAATTAAACTCTTCACTACCCGAGTTCAAAACCCGCTTAAGTCATGCCAACGTGGAAGAAACTTGGACAGAATTTGTCAATATCATGCAAAAAGGAATCGTAGATTTCATACCTATAAAATACGTTAAAGCAAATCGCGACCCCAGGTGGTACAATAAAGACGTTAGAAAAGCCCTTCGAAAGCAGAGAATGCTACACTCTAGGGTAAAGAGGGCAGGCGTGAACACATCATCTCCTGAGAATACACAATTATGGGACACATATAGATCCTCTAAAATTGAAACCAAAAAACAATTACATAGCGCCTTACTGGAATTTAAACGCAAAGTACTTTGCGAGCACTTGGACACTGACCCCAAAGCTTTCTGGTCATATGTTAGGGAAGTAAATGGGAGTAAACAAACCGTGGCTTGCTTAAGGGATTGTAGCAATGTAATTCATACAGACAGCGAGGTTAAAGCTAACATCTTAAATTCATTCTTCCAAAGCGTTTTCTCGAATGATGTTGCCACCGCATATCTCCAAGAAACAATACATACTCCACCCATGGAAAAAATAACAGTGGACCAACAAGGAATTCTAAAATTACTTAATGAGATTAAACCCAACAAATCCCCGGGTCCCGAAAATATACCAGCTAGGGTGATAAAACATTTAGCTCCAAACATTGCCCCGTACCTTGAATTTATATTTAACAAATCCCTCACAGAGTGCAAAGTACCTAAGATTTGGAAAACCGCGCAAATAACGCCTATTTTTAAAAGTGGTGACAGGGAGGATCCCAGTAATTACAGACCTATATCTCTCACTTCTATCTGTTGTAAAATATTAGAGCACATAATTGTCAGTTCAATAATGAGACACCTTGACAACATTAACTTTTTAAGTGACAATCAACACGGATTCAGGAAAACCCGCTCCTGCGAAACCCAATTAGGATTATTTACACATGATTTACTTGTATCTGGTGAGAGAGGTAGGCAAGTGGATGCCATCTTCTTAGATTTTCAAAAGGCATTTGATAAGGTCCCACATGGTAAACTCATTCATAAATTAAAGGTCGCGGGTATAAACAAGGGCGCTATAAGTTGGGTTAAAGATTTTCTTTCAGAGCGGGAACAGAAGGTAGTCCTTGATGGCGCTAGTTCCGACAACGTTCGAGTCACGTCGGGGGTACCTCAGGGAAGTGTGATCGGGCCGTTACTTTTCTTGATTTTTGTTAACGATTTGAACCGCGAAGTGAAAAGTAACATTAGGATGTTTGCGGATGACACGGTGATCTATCGGGAGATATCTGGGGATGAGGATCGTTTTATTCTAGCGCAGGATTTAGATTGCATTACTAAATGGTGTTCTAACTGGGGATTGACTCTAAATTATAATAAATGTTCAGTGGTAAATTTCTTTAAAAGATCAACGGGATTTGCTTACAAATTAGCTGGAGGTGACCTAGCAGTAGTTGATACGGTAAAATACCTAGGTGTCACATTCACTAAAGACTTAACTTGGGGGACTCACATACGTAAAGTCTGCGGTCAAGCAAATAAAAAATTGGGATTCATTAGACGCATTGTCGGCAAAAGTGACTCAAAGGTCAAGGAACGCTGTTACCACGCTCTTGTAAGGCCTCATTTAGAATACGCATGCAGCGTGTGGGACCCGAGTGAAAAAGGTCTCATTCGGGAAATTGAGAAGGTTCAACGCCGGGCAGCCCGTTTTGTAAAAAATTCCTACGATAAAACGCAAAGCGTTACCGAAATGCTCATGGATTTGGGGTGGGAATCATTAGAAGAGAGACGATTCAATGCAAGACTGAAATTATTAAATAAATTCAGATCCGCATGTTTCAGCACCGAGGTCTCGCAGATTATTCGTACTCCTACATACATTGGTCGCTTGGATCATGCATATAAAATTCGGGAAATAGATGCCAGGACTAGCCGACTCAAGGACTCCTTCTTCCCACGGACAATACGGGATAGCAACTGTAGGATTATAGATAGTAAAAATTCCACTTGCCACCCTCAGTGTCTAAAAAATAATTAGTTCTACTTAAATGCATGCTCCTCCACTAACCTTATGTGTTTTGTTATAATAACCCATTCTTTCCGCATGATATCATTCGTGTTCTGTTCATCTGTTTTTAAGTTTCCCTTTCAGTCCCTCTTCCCTCCCGGCGGGGGGAAATTCCTGCTACCTGCAACGTTGGGTCGAATTCCCTTCCTTTTACTGTCTCTTTGGGGGGTTGAGTGTTTTGTGGTGCATTTTCATGTGGTAGTGATGTTTCACATTCTTGCTTGTTGTGTCCTGGCTTGCGTGTTTTAGGATGGCTTTCGTGCTGTATCCTGGGGTGCAGTTTTTTGTTGTTTTGCGGTGTATGTGTTTGCATGAGTATTGGATGGAGGGAGTTTTGCATGAGTGTGTGCGCTGCTGGGGTGTAATTTTCCGTGTTGTTTTTTGCATGTGGTATTTTTCGTTTTTACGGTTGGTGACCTAACACCCCCCGCCACACGCCCTTGCGGCGGCTTGCGGGGTATTATGTAGATGTAGATGTAGATGTAGATGAGTCAGATATCATTATAGGAACTGAAAGTTGGTTAACAGATGATATTACAGATAAGGAAATATTTCCAAATCCTTCACAGTTTATAGAAACGACAGACAGAATAGAGTCGGAAGAGGAGTGTTTATCTGGGTTAAAAACTCTACCATCAGTAGAGCTGAGTTATTTCCTGATAATAGTATGGAAAGTGTCTAGTGCTCAGTAAGTATACCCAAGAATATATGTCTGTGCGTATTATAGACCACCCCATGCTGGCGTTAACTCAATAATAGATCTATAAAGGCAGATAAAAAGCTTTACATCCCACAACAATGAGCATAGATTAATAATCGGTGGCGATTTTAATATTCTCACAGTAGATTCGGATTCGTACAGTTTTATAAATGGAGGTAAAGACAAGGATTTATGCGAGTCCCTCTTATTGACGTTTACCTCAAATTCCCTACATCAATTATTCACTTCACCAGCAAGAGGAAATAACATTCTTGATCTATTAGCTACTAATATGCCCGAAAAGGTCTTAAATGTAGGAGTTATTGATGGAATCAGCGATCACAGGGCTGTAAACGCTAAATTTTCCCTAAGCGTAGAAAAGGTTAACAAACCAAAGAAAAAAAATTATTTATTGAATAAAGCTTACTATGATGGCTTAAAATGTGAGATAACTGTTCTTTTCTTAGAATTGACAAATTAAGCAAAATCAGGAGTGTTGAAGATACCTGGAATAATTTTCTTGCGATAACATGTTCATCAATATAGAGCTACATACCTAGTCAATATATAAGAGAGAAAAGGAACCCCATTGGTACAACTTTGAAGTATAGAGGTCTAAGCATCCAAATCACGGCTGGTGACTCAAAGTAGACTATGGACCAACAGTGATAACTGGTGACTAAGTAATTGTATGGGTCTGAGCATCCGAATCACTGCTGCTGACTCCCTGCGGACTATGAACCCATGGGTAATGGTATTATCCCCCCCTTTGTGCCTAGAGAGGGATGATGGTATGGACGAAGGGTGAGTGATGTAATCCCGAAGAAGTCAGTCTGGTACTCGCAATCCAAGAGGAAGGTTAGGCTGGGGCTCTCTGCTTGGAAGTGCCAACCACAACCCTACTACATTACTTTAAACTCTGTTCTTCCTATACTATATTAAATTTGGGTTAAATCGGAACTGTACTATCTTAAGTTACTTTTTTTCTCCCCCCATTTCTATCAATGAACTCCTGTCCACGTCATCCCCCATCAAACTTCTCAAAACACCCGTTTACCCTCGAGGCAGCCACTTGACTCATGAGGTACTTCTTTGTGTAACCAACATTCCGTTGAAGATGCAAGGATTCATCTTGGGTCTACAGTTCTTCTTCCAATGTATCCTTTGCCACTCTGGGGATAGCTGGCCACTAAGAGAGCAAATAATCTTAGAAACCGATTGTCCCTCCACAAATTAACTGGAAACAAGTCACCTTGGGAATATTCACAGCTCCCCTACCACCCTCAATGCCAAACCACAACTTGAAGAGATGGCACACACACCAAAGGCACTAGGCCATGTAACGGGGAAACAAAAGCTTCTCCCTCTTATACAGATAATTGGAGTTTTCAACCATCTATTCAAAACTAGTCCTATCATGAAGAGGAATAACTTACACAATTAATTCCCTTTGCTGCAAAACATGAGCAGTTGTTGACTGAATGAACAGCTTAGGGAACAGATTTGGGAACAATGCTGCAGAAACTGCTGTCATGTCAGAAAAGATTGCGCTATGAGAAAGAGTCAAGTATATCAAAGGTCTTCTCATTTAAATGAAAGTGAGAATGGTCATTTTGATGACCTAAACCTCACTCAGGACATATCGTCAACCTTTAGAACTGGCAAGAATGCTGAAAAACTTCGCCGGAACCCTGCTTGAAGACCAATCATGGACTTAGGAAGAGCTTATCAAGTTATCTGGAATAATGTGGAGCTCCATTCAGCAAATTACATCGGAATATTTGAAGATGATAAGGACAAACTGCAGTATTCATGCCTTTGGCTTGAAGTAAATCTGTTATAAATAAATTAATGAGGGATTCAAATGCACAATTCCAAGTAATTTCAGGGTAATATTACATTAAGTATTCGCATGGAAGCCGATAATTTGTTGGCAAGAGCAACAGTTCAGATGGAGTCCCCTTATTCAGTGGGCGCTGGCCTCAATTGGATGGCCGCTAATAATTGCAAATAAATGGAGATTCATATATCCCCTCGATGACGAGGAGACACGACACTGTATGTGTCTAACAACCCTTCCCTAATTATCTCCTCCTTAGAATCACTTTAACCTAATCCCTAAACCGGTCTCTATCTCTTCAGTGTTCTCTTCCCGCTTAAACATTCTTTATTCTTCCCTCCCTCCTACCAGATACCTGCTATCGTCCTCTCAAACCATGACCACACGTGCTTACCTTCTCCCCCTCTTTTTACCTCTCCATCTCTTTAGTTTCTCTGTTTCTTTGGGTTTTCCAGAAAACCAAACCTTAAGGGAAAAAACGACCACAATTTGAAAATAAAAATGAAAATGTAAAAAACAACTCTGAAAAAATACTTTTTTTTTAACAGAACTATTGTTGATTTGAACCGGCCACCTGGCGGTTTGTTTGAGCCCCTTCCATCCAATTTTCAGCATTTAAAAATAAATTTAAAGCAGTTGCTGGGTGATAAACTTCATTGAAGTTTATTAAAATATTGTTTGCATGTGATGTGGAAATGCCATTTTATGTAAGAATATCTCATCTCCTATTGGTTTTTATTGTCCTAGTATGTATGTATGTTCATTGACCGTTGCCACCAGGAGAATTACCCATTTGCAACGATATTTTCTTAAACAAATTAACTTCCCCTCTTAGTCCAAGCCTACCTTACTCCTCCCCCCTTCCTCTAACAGACATTAACATGACGTAACACAAGTTGAATCTTGTCTTGTACCTGAAGATGGTTCCATAAACAAACACTTTGTACGTTACAAATAAATCCATGGAAAAGTGCGAATTTTGTCTTTCTCTAAAAGATGCAATGACCATCCCTTGATGGTAACACTAAGTGTCCCTTGTCAACCAACAGTTTTTCTGGACCTTTGATCTACAAGTACATGGCTGTGACCCTCCAGCAAATGGATATTCCTCAGTATATGTTAAAATTTGAGAGGACTACAGGGTCCAACCCAAAAGTCGAAGGACTGATTTTTTTACAAGAATTTTATCGACGATATACTTACATCGACTTAATAATCTTCAAAGTATGCTCCTTGAGCTGCTACAAACTTAGTATAACGTTGCTCCCATTCTCCGTAGCCCGCTGGAAATTTTCTTTGGGGATGCCGTTGATGACCCTCGTCGAAGCCTCTCGAACGGCCTGTATCCAGTCAAAACCTCATCCCTTGAGCTGTCTTTCCATCAGGGGGAAGAAGAAGAAGTCTGGTAGTGCCAGATCAGGAGAATAGGGCGGGTGCGGCAACGTGGCAATGCGGTAGTTGGCCAGGAGCTGTCTGATGACGAGCACGCCATGGCATGGCACGTTGTCATGATGAAGCACCCAGCAGTTTGCACATGGCCAAATCCTGTGAAAGAATAATGGGTTGGACGTTGGATGCAGACAGACCCAACTGGTCTGCAATTTCTTCACTGGTTAAGCGTCGGTCTGTGTTCAGCAGTGTCTTCACTCTGTCCACTTTCAGGTCGGTTCCTGCCGTCGACGGCCGTCCGGAGCGATAATCGTCTTCAACGAGCTCCCTACCCTCTTCAAACAACTTGTGCCACTCAAATACTGTGGAACGGCTTAAGGCAGTGTCCCCATAATCCTGCTTGATCATATCGAGGGTCTCAGTTGCCTTCTTCCCGAGTTTCCCACAAAACTTCACGGAATAACGTTGCTCTAAATTCAGATTCATTTTGTTTTTCGACGCGGACAAAAAACTTGCTTCACTAAAAACGGTGTCCTCACTCAACGACAGCCCGCAGGCAACTGAGGTTGGTGTCAGTCTGTTGCTAAGAGCCCCCTCTACCTTACCCTGCCAGGCAGACCCCCCTCCACCGCTCCATTTGCACAAGAGAAAATCCCTAGTGATTACAGGGAGTATTACTACCAAGCATAATATGTCCAATATAGTGAGATTAATGCGATGGTTTAGGAGATTTACTTAGTTACTTTGTGCAAAAATATTTACTTCATGACTTTATGTCAATAGGAAGTCCATCTGCATAACTGCATATATCAGTTCACTGTTCAGCCGATAAACCTGTGGAATGGAGCAGACTTTATTTAAATGAATCTTAATAATCTTGTAATCTTGACAATCGACTGTCCTGGGCTGTCGCAACTTCCCCAGGGTATTATTGCCCAAAGCAACCCTTCTAAATGTGGTTAACATCAGAAATACAGCCCTGGAGTCTATCTCCAAGGAGTCCCTGTGGAAATTATTCAATATTCAATGCCTAGATATTAGTCACGACTAGTTGAAGACATTTTTTGGCCTCCAGCCTTTCAGAAAGGTAACGGAAATGGATTTCCAAGGTAAATAAGAGTTACTTGAGCAGGATGCAATTGGTACAAAAAAGGAGGTGTTATGCTTGATTATTATCCAGAATCACATCAGTTCCTTCCCAGGAAGTCTCTGTGGCCTGAATAATTAAATGATCTTGTCCACAGATAAACTTCTTTCCGTCTGAAAGAAAACACGACTCATTGAAGGCAACTTACATTTAAATATCACTAGAAAAGCATGTTGTTACAAATATAAATAACTCAGCAGCAATTTTACATGCCATTAATTACATTTTGGTATTACAATCACAACCGCCACATTTACTACAGATTAATCCCATTGTCTCAATTCTTCTATAATCTTTCCTACTTCAATTCTATTATCAAATATCTACAACATTTTCCAATAATAATAGGAATTACATAAATTCCATTAATTACTTCTCAAAACACTGTGCAAGACTTCGGATAGCTGGCCACCCATGGAGTAAATAGTCTTAGAAACTAATCGCCCCTCCGCAACTTAACTGGAAACAAGTTGCCTTGGGAATGTTCATGGTTCCCCTACAACCCTCAATGCCAAACCACCACTCAAAGCAACAACACACGCACCAAAGGCACTCAACCAAGTAACAGGAAAACATTTATTACTTCCTCAGATCCTGGTAATTGGTGTTTGCAACTACGCATTCAGAACTAGTCCTCCAATGGAGAGGGTTAACTTTCACAACTCCCTTTCATGCAAACCTCTCTCTCAAAATAACTGCAGTGAGACTACAAACGAACCATGGATACCACAGACAGAGGCTTCTTGTGGACACAGTGTCATGGTACACCCAACCGCTGTCCAAGAGTTTCAACCATTTAAACATACCTCATTGACATCCATCCATGGTTGTCAAAATTCATCGTCAATTAAGTGAGGGACGAGTGTTAGACAATGCAAGTGGAGGTATTGGACACACCACATACCATTCTGGTAGACTAAACAATGAACATAATACAACAAGAACAATAATCTCCCCTCAAGCTAGGACCAGGAAATTAATTATAAATCCTACAATATCAGCCAATGGTGTATCAATCCACCTCTTGAACCCACAGAGAGTGGACACAGGTTTTGGCCTTGGGAAAGAAATCGCCACACCTTGAACACACACAAAGGCAATCACTTTTGGCAAATGGATGGACCGACAGAATTAAGGATAGGAGCCAGACAAAGATAGTTTCTGCCACCCCTGTGCTGTAGTGGGATAATACCCACTCTTGCGATTGGAGTTTCATCGCTATCATATTTTAACACAGATTTCAAGGAGATGCAGGTGTACGTTGATGGAAAAGAGGACGTAAGATCAAACTAATTGGTCAGCAATTACATCACCTCGTATTCCATTTAATGCCAAAGATATACTCCAAGGTATTAAAAACTCCCAGGACCCAACAATACTAGGCCAATACTTGTGGAAATTGGTTGAATGGAAGAAGCAGACTTTACTCCTAAACATTCTTGGGGCATGATTAATGGGAAAAGGATAAGTATGCAAGGAGAGCATCATTCCCACTAAATCCACCTATGGCTGGAGGCTAAGACAACCAATAGACATGTCTCAGGAATGAAAGGGCCTCAAGGGACTTAGACACCACAATTAACTTCATTTATGACTGCATTTCCTATGACTTTCTAGAGGGTCACTGGTATACTGAAGGAAAAGTGAAGTGGCTGAAGGACAAAGTGTCCAGCACTCAGATCATATATTCAATTCCAGGTTAGGGAGAATAGAAACTCATGGTGTGGGGCAGTGGGTGCTCTTATTATTATTTTCTGTAAGTTGCTCAATGGCTGAAGACTAAGAACACCAAGAGATATGTCTAAGGAGTAGATGAGCCCAGGAACTGAGGACCCTTTGAGTATCGCCATACCATATGCACAACTCAAACATTTAAATGTAAGGACTCTTTGACTGGATGAAAATTTTGTCTGCGCTGGTTTATGCCATTTTTACTGCTTCCCTAAGGCTCATTGACGCCAACTTGGATGAGGGATAGGAGAAAGACAAACTGCAATTTTTGCCACCACCATACCTTATCCAAATATAACATCTCTCCTTAAAATGAGTAGTCATCCACTGACGCATCACCTTCCCCTTCTTTGCACAGTTTCTTGTGGCCAGAGGCTTCTTGCAGACACTGCCTCACGCTGCACTCCAACATTCACATCCATGTTCCAGTGGACGACCATTTTCAAGACTTCAAGGAAGCCTACGACAAAGTAGCTCATAGCAAACTGCTGATGAAGCTAGAAGCATACGGTAGAGATAAGAATATCCGGACTTGGATCAAAAACTATTTGAATGGTTGAATATAAAGAGAAGTCAGAGATAGAGTTGGATCGATTGCAGTAGAAGGTACTTCACGTGTCCCACGGGGAAGTGTAATGGGACCCATTTCATTCTTACTTCCCTTAATTCACATTTACTGAGCAGTCGCAAGTAAGATACCTTTGATTGATGACGGTACAGTGGTGAACCTTAATATCCAGTATCCTGAAGACAGATCAGCTTTATCAGATGACCTTAATGCTGTACAATGCTGGTTAGACTCTCACTAACTAGAATCAAACTTAAAAAAGTGCAAAGTAGTGAATTTTCAGAGAAGGAGCAGCTGTTTCCCATCATAGGTCCTTCTCTGTTCTCAATTAAGGTTTCCACGAACAGTGGATAATTTTGTTATCAGTGATCCAGAAATTGCTGTCATAATTTTTTCTGTAAGAGGTTCTTCATTTGAATTTTAATGCCTATTTTCAACTATTGCTTTGTTTTGCACTGTATTCTGGATATCTGGTCGATTTACACTCTGCCAGTTCAGGCATTAGATATCAATGAATCATAGATAAAAAGAAACGAATTAACAAACTAACGTATTTCTTTGAATCTAAGACACCTTCGAATTGAAGATGCATCCCAGTTTTAACACACTAAAGCCAAAATAAAGTTGACTTGCGATTCTAAGATGCACCATACTTTGGGCCCCAAGAGTGACTGGCTCTTCTCAGGGATATCTTGGGCAGTATTAAGAGTTCATCCATGTTTCAGAGGATTAGCAGGGGTTAGTTAGCGGTCTTTCCGATGAGGGATGATCTGAACATCTTTGTTGGGTAAGATTTTCTTTGTATTCTTTGATTGGTGGCATACATCCTGTAACCAGAAGACATAGGGTATACCTGAAGTGCCAGACATTTGACAGCACTGCATTTATTGTATATAATACTGGAGCAAATCCGACTGTTTTTTTCCGTAAATTGGAACCCTAGGTCTAATTGAAGCGCCCATTATCATATCAACGAGCATTTGAATCATCTTTAAACATTGGGTATGGAATAAATGGGATTGAGCATCACATAGTGCAGTGCTAATCAAATGCAGCAATGGCAGGGACTGATGCCTTTCATGGAGAGGCAGACCTCTGTTCTTTAGCAAGCCAGTTTAGTGTAGCAAGTGACGTCGTCTTGTGGGCAGTGAAAAAGTCTGGGCGTTAAAAAAAGTCGAAATCAAGAAATTGGCGGACTTGTTCATGACACTGATAAATAGTCATAATAGGGCTCTAGGAAAACTAGAGGCCAAGTCCGAAAACAATGATGTAAATGTAAAAATAATAAGATAAATAGTTAGAAAAGAGTTGAAGCTCTCCTGTTCGAAACCTGCAGAGGGCCCATCTTTTGCTGAAATCGCTTCCATTCATAGCAAGATGAGCGAGATGTCTCCAATAAGGAGCAAGAAGGCAAACAAAACGTACACTGTAGTAATAACCCCAGGGGAAGGAGTGGAGGAAGAAACAAGTGACGACACAAAGATGAAGGTACTAAAAATATTAAACCCCACAAAACATGGCATTAAAATCAAAGAAATCACTAGGACAAAGAAGAAAGCTATAAAAATTGAGTCCTAAAACGAAGATATCAAAGAGAAACTGAAGAATTGCAAAGGATTTGCCGATAATTACCTACTGATAAGGAAACCAGCTAAGGTTCTCCCTAGAATGACATTATATGCGGTTAAATCAAGCGTAACACCAGAGGATCTTGAGGAAGCTTTGAGGAACCAAAATGACCTATCTGCAGGTAGCCACATGAAAGCATTGTTTAAATTTGGGAAAAGAGATGAATAAACAGCAAACTGGGTAATCTAGGTAGACCCCATTAGCAGAAAGAATTTGTTAAATAGAGAAAGGGCTTTCATTGAGTTTAGCTCATATAGAGTGAAGGACTTTATAGTAGCAACGAGGAGCTTCAAGTGCCAAAAGTTTGGGCACACTGCCAAAAAGTGCTATGCAGACCAGGATGTTTGTGACCATTGCTCCGAAAACCATGATTCCAGGAAATGCAACTCTGTAGAAAAATCACCCTGCTCTATGAATTGCAAGAAAGCAGACATAAAAGATTGTAGCCACAAAGCCAGTGACAAGAAATGCCCTTGTCTAAAGAAGGCACTTGAATGCATCATAGAGCTGATCGATTATGGGGACTAAAAACCACATTATAAAAATAGGGCAAATCAACCTTCAACGGGCAAAGGTTAATACTAATGAATTAAGAAAAATAGCAATGGATCTTGGGCTAGATATTACATTGAAGCAGGAACCATATGTGTACAGCAACAGTCATGAAAGAAAATGGAAAATCCCAGGATTCGGAGTGCAAACGTGCATTACACGAGCAAATGCCAAAGAAAGATTTTTTTGCAAGCATCATGGTCTTTAAAAAAAATTATGATTTCTTGAGTTTTGAGCACTGCACAACAAATCACTTCGCAGCTGCAGAAATTCGGGCTTATAGGAAACCATTGATATTGATTTCCGGATATACAGGCCACCATCCTGTATGCCAGCATCGGAGGACATCCAAGAATACATCACAGAATTAAAGAGCCTGATACATAAATTCAAAAATAAAAGGATACCAGTCGCAATTGACTCTAACGCAAAGAACGAAATATGGTTTAGTAAGGAAACCAATGACCGTGGCAGGGCATTGGAGGACTTAATAGCTTCCGAAGATCTGTATATAATAAACGAACCAGGGCAACCGTACACTTTTAGTTCGACAATAGGCTGCTCAAATATAGACCCAAACATCAGCAACTCGACATTAATACGAGACGTGTACAGATGGGAGGTTCATGCCGAACTATCCATTAGCGATCACAGATTAGTCACATACCAGATTGGCATGACTATAGAAAATGAACGCTTTCATCAAAGAAGATTCAATATCAGTGCAGCAAACTGGAGAAAATTTATGGAGATATTATCAAAGAACACCTGGAACAAATGTGAATTGTTGCCATGGGATCCAAGCAATAACAGCATCGATGCACGAGTTAGATCACTTACGGAGGCGCTGCTAGGCTCCGCTCTGGCCTCAATCCCTCTGACCGAAACGGAGAACACGACGATAGGAAACAGTATGGTGGAATGAGAAACTTCATAGGCTTAAGATAAATTGTAGAAACCTACGGAGAACTTAACAGAAAAGCATTAGCCCCGAAGAACGTACCATCAACAAAAGAAGGTACTTTGAGGCAAAGGAGAACTATGAACAAAAAGTGCAAAAAAGCAAGGAAAAAAGCTGGGAGTAATTCTCGAGGTCAAATATTGAGGAAAACCCCCGGGGGTTAATATATAAAATCGCAAGGGAAAAATTTAAAATCCTACCAACATACTCAGCTAAGACCAAAGCCAGAGGGGAGCTTCTATTCCTGGACGAAACCATTTCCAACATCATCAACACGCTAGTACCGGATGAACAGCATAAAATGAAACTGAAGAGCAAAAAGTAATTAGGCGTGAGGCTAACCTCCCTTATCTGTAATGTACGGAGATAGATATCACCGATGAAGAAGTTAAAACCGCGATTAAAGAGATGAAAATGTAAAAGGCCCCAGGCTTTGATGGCATAAACGCTGAATTGATCAAAGCAGCCGAGCCGGCTATCCTCAACCGCAGCCGAGCCGGTTATCCTCAACTATTTAACTAGATTGCTACAGGACTGTTTCAGAAACAAGTACTTCCCTGCGGCATGGAAAAAGGGTGTCCTATGCACCATCTTAAAATCTAAGGAAAAAGACCCCTCTGATGCTGAGGCATACAGACCCATAACACTACTACCCGAAATGGGGAAAATGTTCGAAAGAATCATCAAAATGAAAATTGAAGAAGCAGTTGGCATAAATGATACACGCACTTGTTTAATAACGAACACTCTATGTCATCGCATAGTAAATAAGATAAAAAGTTATTTCGTATGTATCAAAAGCAATAACCATGGATCTCACACTCCCTTCCAAACCCGAATTTCCAATCAGGAACATCAAGTGTACTACACGTTAATTCTCCATAAAACAGTATATCATGGTCGAATTCTGCAATTATTCATGTAAGCCTTCACTTAATTAGAAATTCATTGTTTCGATTCCGAATGCAGCGAACGCCAAATTAAATAACATTTCGACTTGGCGAGAGAGTCAGGCCAGAGTATTGTTTCTGGAGTACGGATAGATGGAGAGGGTCCAAATGGTCCGAATTCCAAACAGCTGAAAGGAAATACGCGTAAGGCTATTTTCAGTTGTTTTGGCCTTGTCAAACTGCAAACGTTAAGGTGTTGAGGGAGACCCTAGTGTTAGATGAACCTTCGCATCCCTGCCACATAAATTAAAACACCGAGAACACCAGTGGTCCTTAAAGGTAATGAGATACGATCTCCAGGTGCCCTGCATCCGACGACTCGTCGCGCACAGGGCCCGATATTCCTTTCGAGGAAGTCCTACAAGAAGTAAGCTGAATTACATAAATTGGACCAAAAAGGATTTGCCATTTTTTTATTAGGGAATATCTAGCAAGTAAGGTTGCATTCATTGGTATTTTAGGACGAATTCTTAAAATCAGAGAAATTCATAACTCACATGATCAATTACATCTCACTCTTCATGGTACATCGGACCCAGAATCCCGCAACGAGTTTGCTTCGCGCCCTTCGATTGGTCGTGATGACGGGACAATATTCTTCTTAAGACGACCTTAAAAAATAGCAAAAATGAGAACAGAATTCACAACTACACCTGTGCCATATTCTTGAAATACTATGACCCGAGGAAAATTAAATTAATATCCATGTCCAAAATAAGAGTCGTTGGAAAGTTTTAATGCAAATGATAACCTGCTTCGAGAGGCGACTCCGTCCCTCTCGAAGTGAGTTATCATTTGCATCTCCCCCCCAAGGGATCGAACGGGTGCTCCAAAGAATTGGAGCACCGGTTCGATCCCTTGGGGGGAGGTGAGAGGTTCTATCGGAATCCAAAAGGAGGCGCTGGGCACGCGGCGTTGAACTTTCACAAATAAGGTGGCTAATAGATTACTTCCCGTAGAGAGATTTGCTTCTGATGGCGATTAAAAGAATACCTATAAATGCATCCATTATACCGAACAATACCGCCCACACACGATGATTGGGGAAGGGGGAAGAGGGATGGGGGGATAGGGAGGGAGAAGGAGCGCGTGGTAAGTGTGGAGGGGCGTCAAATGGGCTGATCCCGGAATAAGAGAAGGGTCAGAAGGGGCAGTCCTGCCATTACTATCGGGTAACTCTTGACACCTCACCCATTTGTATGGACCCTTTAAATATTAATCCCCTCATTTTTCCAATCTCACGTAATAAACGGCGCTGTTGTTTACGCTTGAAGCAGTTACCTTGTACTTTAAAAAACGTGCATCAAGGTTTGACGAGAGAGTTTTTCAAAACAAGTATTATTTTATCACTCAAATTGCCATTATTCACTGAAGAACAACGTGCAGGAAATTGAAATTAATGAAATAAATGACAAAAAGGAACGAAAATAAAAACCTGCGGAAAAATACACACAGTCTTGTTAGTATGGATATTTAATACTTCCACGAATTGAAGCCTTAAACAGTAGAACACAAGAAACTCAAATATAACTATAGAGTCAAGTAAAGAAAGATTTGGTAGAGCAGACATCGAAAATACATGTACGCATAGAAAATATTTGGGGTGAAAGCAGGCCTAGAATTTAAGAAACGAAGATGAAATTTCAGCATGGCTATAAACCTACGAAAAACCTATAAAAAGAAATAATTAGAAATGGTTCTTTGGTATGGAAATTAAGACGGAAATAAACCCATATGTGTGAGGAAGCCCAATTAATCATGGATTCTTTGTCTTTTATGAACGAGATAAAGTATTGGTTGAATTGTTTTGCGATATGGAGATGGAGAAAGATCAATGAAATACTTTGAAAGGGAAAATGAGGAAATAGAAAATTCGTTTCAGTCAGGGAATGAGAAGGAACCGCTGGGGATATTCTTAATGTTAGAAAAACAATCGGAGGGTGTAAACGAGCGTGATAAGAGAATGTTTGGTCAGAGAAAATAAAGCGGAAACGAAAGTCAATGTATGCTCATTTGGGGGTGAGAAGTTGTGAGGAAAAAATTGATTTTCTGGGTGAACATTTTAATGCCGGGAATATACAGTTTTAATAAAGTTGCTCGAAATGTCGTCACGAGTGCAAGGAACTTTGCATATTATCTCCGTTTATGGTTGGTAAGTTTACTGCAAGCCTCTGACATAAATAATTGCGCGTGGAAAAAGAGCGAATGAGGAAACAAGGGTTCTTGGATCCTCCAAATTGATAATTGTGATTTCCTCTCCTCATCCTTTCTCTCCTTCCCTTCCCTTATCACCCTTATTAAGCCAATCATTGATACGCTCACCAGACAGTCAGTGAGTTATCCAGTAATAATTATCTAACCCTTTAAAAATGTCTATACTATAAGAATACGAAGGAAATTCATCATTTTTTCATTCAATGGCAACAAGATATAATGACCAATATACGCAAATTTCTATATTGCCAAAAAATAAATTTGAAACGAAATTGGATCACTCGCGGAATGCGCTTCCTTGCTTCAACGGTGTGCCTGTATTTGTCATAGTTTAAATATATTCTCAATGTCGTCAGCATTAGGGTCACAAGTGCATGCAGAAACTTGTAAATTGTCGTTACGGCAAATGAACAGCATAATAAGCATTACAAGTCGGTTCAAAATATTTACCCGCCGATTTTCAAATTCGGATATATGTTTGGGCTATAAAGAAGTTCCTTTTGGTTCCCCTCGCGCAGCACGGGACCAGGTATATTCATAATTGCGCTATCTTTAAGCTTATGGTGAAGTGATGATTTTGACGAATTTTTTGTATCAACTTCTGAACTGTAGATCGAATTCGAGCAAAAAAATGAGGACATGATATAAATCAGGGTTGGAGTGAAATGAAAGATCAATTTACGGGAGAGTGAAAAATAAATTCCTGTGAAGTAGACATCGTGTATGGGTTCTAATAAAGTAGGCCTCTGAAATGGGATGAATAACAAAATAGATATCTGAAATAAATCAGGTAAGAGGGACAGATTAAAATGGAAGACGCGTTTACATGACTGTGAAAAAATTAATTCCTATGTAGTAGACATCATGTATATGTTCTGATGTAGTAATTATGATTTGGTGGGAGGGGGATGAGTGACAGTTAAGGAAATTCGCGTCGTTATGACTAAGGGGGTCCTTTGGCAGCGGTGAGATTGCAGGGAATTGGGAAGTAAGGGTGTAGAAAGAATTCCGGTACCGCAATACCTTACTCCTATAACGAAAGACGCAAGGGTACCCGTGGGTGGTTATACTATCAGGAAAAACCACCGATGTGTACAATAAATGATTACGACTAGGAAAGTGTTTGCCTCCTTCCATTAAAACACAAAACGGAGTCCAATGAAAACGCAGGTTGAAAGCTGTATTAAATTGACTGATGGGAGAGTGTGTTTCCTTCGCAAATGAGCACTTTGCTGTTTTACAGAGTTAGTATCCTTAAAAGGGAACATGGAGAAGGGTGTGGGTGGAAGACAGCTTAACAAAACATAAAGGAACATGGTTAATGCGTGCTACTGACAGTCCCTCTCGTCCTTGTATTCTCGGGATGAATGGTTGCACCCTTGTATTCTCGGAATGTCCATCCAATTCGAGTCCTTTTGTTTTTCTGATTGCACTTACAGTTATATTCCTTAATCTGAGTCATACGTAGACTTCCTGAACTTGGCACTTCCCCAGGAATATAAATCCCCTATAATCACTCAGGCCACCGAAATGAATGAAAATACACTCAAAAATAACATCCAAACACAGAATTAATGGACTTTCATGGTCTTATTTCCTTCAAGGCCAATGAAACAACAAAAGGTCACGTTATTCCCTAGGTAACTCATCTTTCTGCTCTACGTAATTGGCGTCAGAGATTTCATCCCTCCACATAAAGCAAGCAAAAAGTAAAACGACGGTAAAACGAGTGAATATTTGAATAGTGTGTCACGAGAACAGACACACAAAAAAACAATCAGAATGAATAAGTACGCAGTCAACACAATGGCGTTCGTTCTTTGCCCGGGGAATATATTTCTGGCTAGCGAAGGAAAATTACGTCCTCAAGGAAATCCTCAGTTTTCCCTAACATCTCGTCAGTAAAATGTCGACATTCAGCCGTTAAATTCTCAAGCTACGTTCCGAGAGGGAAAGAATTTACTCCTGCTTTGTTCTATGTTAAATGTCCGCGTAGTCACTTTCAAGAAATAAGACGGAAAAGTCTGGAGGTTCGAGCTTTCGTTTTCCGAAGGAACGTCTGTCAAGCACGCATTTGTTAAGAAGTACGTTGTCTGTAAAATATTAAGTAACCGAGATGTTTTCAAGAGAAAATAATAATGCTACTTACCAGGAGAAGGGACTGTAGGAATTCCTCCGGTAGAAGTAGAGGATGGGCAAAGATCCGACTTGATATTTCTCAGGTACCTGTCTCTGTGCGAATGTGCGCCTTCGCCGCGCCGTCCCGAGTCAGCATGTGCCAGTGGCCACCTATTTCCCTTAGCGCCATCTAGTGGTAACAAATCGTACTATGGCAGTTTATTGAAATACTAAAGAAAAATAATATTGAATTAAAAATATTAATTAATAATGAGAAAATTGTTTTGAAATGACATTGCCAAAATTTTAAATGAAATATTTTATGCAGATTTAATTTACTTTTTAAAATTTAACTTAACAGTACATTTTCAAATTTTCCAAATGACGTCATTCCACGGTTTCGGCCACCTGCTATTCCTTCGATTGACTAATCCGCTCAGATGGTCACGTGTCGTCGTGCTGGATGGAGGTGAGGGCATACTTGTCTAATATTCGCGCCTTTAAAGTGATTAATGTTGGTTGACTTATGTTATGTGATGCAATCGTGAAAAAGGGTGGAATTCTTTCAGTTAATAGGTTAATATATTATTAATACTGCGAAAGCAATAGACGTGTCCATTCTCTCATAATTATGGAACACGACTGTCGACCGATCCGAGAGATTGCTGATATCTTATCCTTTTGATGTATCCTAGTGAAAAGTGAATTTACATCATAATTTACAATGAAATGGGAAATCGTGCCATTACATTGGCATTGTCTTTAATGCCGAGAAGACGGAGCGATTGTGGTACGCGACGATGTACGATGTGTAATTCCAAACAGTCGTGACTAAGATTGCTTATTTAACCCTTTTACGCCATGGAACCAAAATCTCAATCCATTTTCTACTCTAAATTCACTTACACTTAATTTTTGTAGACGTTTAGTTCTCTCCAGTCGTTACACTGGATTCAAGTTTCTTATACCCGAGATTTTTGAATGTCGCTACTTTTTTCAACGAAAGTACTCGTCATGCCTCATTGCATTTTGCTTCCATTCTCATTGAAAGGGTAATCTCATATATTAATTAAACTTTAAGGAACTGGAGACCACCGTGTGTGAACGTTTGACCCAAGAAAGCGGTGTTGGTTGAAATCACCTGAGCATACGCGCTCCAACTTAAAAGACAATGTCTCTGCGTGCTAAGAGTCCTCCAGTCCATTTCGCCCCATTTTACTTAGAGTCTTTCTCTTGGTCGGACCGGAGTCGAAAACTCTCTCTTTGTGGGAAATTGCTCAATTAGCGACGATGAATTCCGTGTTTCGAACAACCATACCTTCACTTTAGACGACTGCTGATGGGCAAACATTAAGCATTTTCATCAATGGAAGCTCAAAGACTTGCAAATAATTTAATTAGAAGCCTAACCGGATAGTTTCTTATTAAAAAACCAACCTGGTTTATCGAGCAATGTCGTATGTATATGAGTGGTTGGCCATTATTTTGAAAGCGCTCTATATAACAAAAATGGAAAAATGTTCACGCACATTCTGAAGTGTTTGGATTTTTAGTATCTAACCTGTTTATTAATTTCAGTTCAGTGATGCAATTGGTGTGTGTGCGTGTGTGGACAATGATTTCATGAAAAGGGAAGAATGGCTCACTGTGGTGGGAGAATGTCTGGAAGTGCAGGAATGAAATCAGGATCCCTAGGGAATGGAACTTCGGAGACTCCAGCGAATAGGAATTATCGTAAGTTGAGATTTCTCGATTTCTTAAAATATATTTTGTGAACTTGTTTTCTATGCATACATTGATCAATCAGTCTTAAACTGGTCCACTTCGAATTGACCTCGTCCAGTGAAGGTCATATTTAAGCGTCCCTCTCTTCCTCGTCTCTTAGATACTCGCCCACCACCGCACATTTCTCACCAAAATGTTTCTTCCTCAAAACGATTATTTGAAGAGATTTTCTTCCAATTCCTTTTGCAAAGGAGAATCATTCCTACTGAAAATGTAATCAGTGTCGTAATTACGTGCGACACCGTGTGCAGGGGCAAGTGATATCCTGAAAACGTGGATCTATATATGGATCCATTAAGATAGCTACAGACGCGTGCCTCTTTGGATTAAACATTTGGCGTAAAATGATTACTATTCATCAAGATATACTCACTCCTTCCATTTGCAGTTTAAGTTCTCAGTGGCGTCGGCTTTGAGGTTATACGTGTGCCTATATAGCGATGAAACCGGAAGAGTAATATGATGGGAAATTTCGAAAATGTGTGCTCCGACGTCAGGTTTTTCAAGTCGGTCGTTCTAATGTTCAGGCAACTGTTCCTTGCACCTAGCATTAAAATTGCGTGTTGTCTATCCAACGTATGATTTGCGCGTCACGTGCTTCACTTAGCCTGAGAATTTCCGGAATCTTGAACTGAGGCCGTTTCGTTTTTTAGACTACCTGATAATTTATGAATTCCGTTTGGGTTTCAGAATCTGATATTAGCGTCTAATTAAAAAAAAATATTTTTACTAGCTTACCTGGTGAACCTTTTAACGCCTAACAATCATTGAACACTTTGGTTAAACCATTAATAAATCAAGGACGGCTGTACCAATTTTAATTATACTTTAATTGTTAAAACAGAAAAGGAAATAATTCAATAAAATTACAGAAAATATTGCAATGGCTTGTCAGAAACGCATTTTCCATATTCGATCTATGCATATATAAATTCGGCTTTTTTCTCTTGAGTCAAACGCCTTCTTCTATCAAACAATTTTTGTTTTCTTATCAGGCGTAAGAACAAATAAAGCGGATGGTTTACCATCGAGTGTACATGCCACATATAATTGACATTGAGAAAAATATTGGTTTTTCAAATTCATACCACAAACACGAAACGATTGGCTTTGTGGTTTGTTAATCGTCATCGCGAATAGCACACGAGTTGGAAATTGAATCCGTTTGAACTCAAAGGGCATATCGGTTGGGATCATGGTAATCCTGGGAAAGAGAACTTCCTCATCTTTGAATTTTCCTTTGAGTATTGTCACGTGAATCATAATGATCATCAGTTTTTTCACCAAACGCGTTCCAATGCATAGTTTTGGTTGGTTTTAATGAAGATGCATCATTGCCACCAAGGCAACCTTCTGCTGTAAATTGTACGGTGGTAAGCCAGGCAAATCCAAGGGGTTGAAAAAGTAAGATGGATAACTAGTTGGTGACTTTGTCTTCATTTGTTTCATAGTCAATAGATTTGAATGAATGCATATTACCAACGATTTGATACTGAATTACAAAGTCTCAGTCATCCATATCTTTGTCCTTGGCCGCCAAAATTGCTCGCTCACTCAACCAATTGTGATTTTTGTGGTTATCAATGATGTTCAATGTAAATGAGCTCATCTTTAGATAAAACAAAATTGCAAATATTGCGAGGAAATTATATGAATCCGTTCGATATGTCTACAGGAATACGGCCATTACCGATAGTCAACAATTGCTTGGATAAATCTTCAACAGATGGATCGTTTAGCAATGTAGCCCTATTGTTTGTTGTCATTTTAAGTTTCTTCACATAGCGCTTCATATTTCATGAGTTGTGGCAAGCGTTAATTGCATCGGCAGCAATCGATCTTGGAATAACTGTTGAAAGGAATTTGTTTCGCGGAAATCGCCGGACAGTAAAATCATTGCGCCGCGAAAGCATTTCAAGTCATTGTGCAGTTCTTTCATCGTCCGGTCAAGTGCTTCCAATGCGCGTCTGTGCGCCATCGTGCATTCGCCCCATATGATGATTTAAGATGCTGTTAAAGTTTTGGCCATTGTGGACTGTTTCGAAATGTTACATGACACTTGTTCGGAATTGTGGAAGTTTCACGGTAACATTAACAGTAAAAAAGCTGTACGGCATCCTTCCAACAATGTGGTCGCTATTCTAGAAGCAGCAACTGCTAACATAATGTCCGATCTCGCACGAACAGTGTTCAATGGCAATGATATGAGGAATGTCTTCCCAATTCCACCAGTGGCTTCCAGTAAGGATCAGCCACCATTTCCATCATCGATTGCCTTCATTGATGTGACATGTTCTTCCTTCTGTTGGTGGTTAATTCATATCCACGTTCCAATTCTTGCTTTAAGGCGTCGTTTATTCCACGATCCGGTGCTGGCATACCCTACCTTGCTAATAAACTTCCGCACATCAGGTAACACATGTCTTCATTCAACAGCAATGCCTGGTCATGCATCTCCTCATTTACCTCTATATCGAGATTTCTTGAACGTACACAAATTCGATGTCAAATGTCTTCTGACGGGTCACGTGGTTTGGAAGGGAAGCATGTCGAAAGGATGATAACAAGTAATGTGTGCATCTGACTTGGACGGTTGCCCATGTTTCCTAAGGGTTCGGAGGAAACGGAGGGTATGGGCGGAGGGGAGGGAGATAGAGAAGGAGGGGAGGGGATGGCAGGAAGAGGGTCCACGTGCCTGACCTGCGAAACGCGGTCTCCACTGTCGACAGTTTCTCTTATTTAACCGTTTCAATTTTCTCATCTTCTTCTTCATATATGTATAGGTGGGTGCCGGTAGTCCAGTGGGTAGAGCGTTGGACTGCTGACCAGAGGGTCTCGGGTTCGATTCCCGGGCAAGGCACTCTTTGCAACTGCAGCTCCACCCGAGCTTAAAGTGATTATTCGGGTATCAGGTTTTCCTGGGAAACCATAACCGGCACAGGGAAAGGAACTGGCCGCCCTTCCCCTGATGTGTTAATTTTCACATAGGGCTTTTCGTATAGGGCTTAGTACAGGGTGATCTCTACCATCACCTACTAAACGGACCTTCGGATTGATTACTGTGTTTATATATATGTGTTGATTGTGGTGTGTATATATATATATATATATATATATATATATATATATATATATATATATATATATATATATATATATATATATATATGTAATGGGCTGACACAATATAACACAAATAGAAAAGACTAGACACATTTAAAAGAACAATCACCCCCCCTGAGATCCACCAGCCCTTTGGCGCCCCCCGTGACAAATTGCCTCTCAAAAAGTATAATTTATCTTTTATCATGCAAACATTGCACTTCCTTTTACATAGGTGAATGCATAACCCCCTTATCCATCCGAATGAATAATCACCGGTACTCCTGCAATTCTGCCTCACTCTCTTCTCTTCCTATCCCTTCACACGCCAATTCCCACAACCTTTCATTCGACCAGTGTTTTGCTCTTTACATCCTAGAATCCCTACCAGATTCAGCCACTAACATAGAGGTGAGAACTCGTGAATCCGCCTACATACTATCCTTCCGTTCCTTTAAAATTCCCACCCTAAACCGCCATATTTAATTTCCCTCCCAGCATTCCCTCCACACCTCCCCTCCGCGCCCATAGCTCTTTCCCCTCTCCTCTGCAATAGCATATTTTTAGTCTCTCTTGAAGAAGGCCTCTGAGAGGGCCGAAAGCTCGAACAATTTACCGTGTGCGTGTTCTTTTAAAGGTGTCTATTCTTTTCTATTTGTGTTGTATTGTGTCAGCCCATTATTGTTCCGCTCATGTCTGTTTTTCCGTACAATCGTAGTCCACGCAGCGTCTGTTCCTCAGTGAGGCAGCTGCAATGGCGTCCGACCGCAAAGCGGCGGCCAATAAGTGATGGTGTCACGTTAAAAACACTATTGGGGAAGGCAACGGGAAACTACCTCAATTTTCATTCCCAAGATTAACATGATGGAATATACAGTGGTTTTGAGCGGCGAAAATTGAAGAACGTAAATACAGAATTAGGCAAAATGAAGTAAAAAGAATTAAACAATAAATTTAGGCGGGCAACAAATAAAGCAAAAGAAGCATGGGGGAAGACGCAGTGCTGGGATATGGAAAGTCTGCAGAGGAAGGGTGAAATCGGTGCGCTGTACAGCAAAGTTAAATCGTTTTCGGGAAGTAAGAAAAGAAGATCTATCCTTATAGTTAGGGATAAGGTGGGTGAGGTAATAGTTGACTCAGGAAAGATACAAACGAGATGGAAGGAGTATATAGAAGAACTGTATAGTAGAGAACTTGGACCAACAAAGTTAGACATTGAAAAAGAATATGACGTAGCGGAAGACAGCTTAGCTCCAGGCATACTCGACGATTAGATAGAAAGGGCATTAAGGGAGATGAAACTAAATAAGGCCGTGGGGGCGGATAACATTCCCGCGGAAATATTGAAATGTTTAGGAATATTTAGCAACTTTAGCAGCGTGGGATATCAAACTTATTGTCCTGTAGTCCTCACATGGTGTAGCCTTTACCTTATTCGGAATAGGAACTAAAACTGATCTCACGAAGTCTGCCAGCCATATTCCTTCTTCATAGATACTACGAATCAGCCCATATAGCCTCTTTCTCCCACATTTTACTATACATTTCAGCATGTCCGCTGGAATGTTATCCACCCCCACGGCCTTATTGAGTTTCATTTCCTTTTACGCCCTTTCTTTTTTGTCCCTAATTTTTGACGCACATGCTCAAGTTCAAAATTCTGACAATTATTTCCTCAACTCATATTAAGAGCATAACTACCAACTTAACATCATGTAATTATGGACATGTCTCACTGAAAATAAACAATTTTGTGTATTCGTAGTGTCAATATTTACGACGCTGGAGACCTTTGTATCCTTCATAACCTAGTGAGGGCATATGTACAAGGAATGTTCAGAATAAAAATATTTCAACATTTTCCTGTAAGATATTCTCTACAAAAGCTTGAAATCTCTGTCATTTTTAAATGACATCTTTCTCTGTTGTTAATTAATATTGGTCATGACATTAACAAGGAAAAATGAACGCCAAGAGACATTTTCAACCCTCGTCCAAGATGAATTCTATGGTCTCGGGCTCAACTTTGTGGAGGTTCATGTTCGTTTAAATGAAAATACTTTGTAACTTCCACACAATTTTTATTCGTACTACCGGTTTCAACGCTTCGGCGTCATCATCAGGTACCGGTACCCCACCTGATGAAGACGCCGAAGCGTTGAAACCGGTAGTACGAATAAAAATAGTGTGGAAGTTACAAAGTATTTTCATTCAAACAAGCTCGTCCAAGATATTAAATTAAGCCCTTAAGGAATTGGTTCACGTAATCTGTTTATATTTTGTAAACATTAAGTATATACATATAATTCACGAAACTGCTACGACGGATCCACAAATAAAGTGAAATCTTTCAATTTTTTTGTAATCATTCAAGAGTCATGTAACTTCGGTTTTTGCAGTTTTAACAGTTTTTGCATCGACATTTCTACCGCCTCACGGCCAATGATAAGAGTTTCACGTATATTTATCCCGACGTGGAGGGATACGTATATATGCACACCAATAATTAATTTCATATATAAGTATATATATATATATATATATATATATATATATATATATATATATATATATATATATATATATATATATATATACACATATACTTATATCATAAACAAACGCATTTTTCCAAAGCAACACATGCAAACAGCCCCCATTTTGATTCGCTAGAATGGAATTTGGTATTCCGGGTACCTTTATTACTGAAATATAAATTCCCAAAAATGTTTTCTTTCAATTCTTTGAGGCTTATGTTATTTACAACCCGTTATGTGGGATTGTTATGTTTATCAAGTACACCAGAAACGCAATTATGGCTTAAATCTAACAAAAGTTGAGGATCAAACATCGGATTGCTACTATGAACATATTTTTCACCCACCAGTGCCTTGCTCGCTGAATCACTCCGAAATACTTCAATGCGGTCCTAATTCATTCAATTAACATTTAACGAGAGGGTTATCAATCTCTCTAACAACACTTTCAAGCCCGATGAATGGAGTCTTCTCCCAAAAGGTTTCATGAACAGTTCCAGCGTCCGAGTAACCATTTAGGTCCTTATAAATCTCACAGTAGATTGTGAATTGGCCCTTGGCAACGGAAATTTAGGACCTGAACAGTTCATTTCAAGGGAAATAGCTAAGTACAGGAATTTATAAATTTCCACAAGTGAGATCATGTGGCTCACGAAAAATAATTAAGGTAATATCCCCTTGAAACATCCATTTCAAATATTAAGATCATTTTCACGAAAGCAGATACGGGGAATACGGACGAGGTATTAGAAAGGGAGTCCTATGGAAAAAATTAGAAGACTCCATTATGTGTAATAAAATAATCAGTCTGCCTCGTGATTCCACTGCAGAACACCAGAGAGACATAAAGATATATTTGGCCTCATGTGAAGTGTTGTTGAAGCCGAGTGTTACCATCAAACTTTAAGAAATGAATCCCAAATCGCCCAGATACCATGGTCTCTGAAAATTCACAAAAGTGATTTCCCTATCCGACCAGTGGTATCCAGTGTCTCCGCGCAAGCCAACCTAATTGCTCATGAGTTAAAATACCCACTCAGACAATATGCTCATTTTTTATCTCATGCTCAGGACTTTAGTTTTAGTTTATGCTTATTCGTGACATTATTTTTGAAAATAGTCTCCTTCAAAAAATGATTTTCATTCACAATTTTACACTTTTAGACAACCAATGTTGTTTTTTCACGCAGATGGCAGAAAATGTTTAGCACACCACTAAGATTTCGATTCATTATCTAAGATAAGGAGTAGTGGTCAAAGTGTTTGCAAATCTATTAAATCACTCGATATTTGTATTATGATTTACGGCGACGGATGGGGAGACCTGATCGTATCGTCTTGTATTCGATCATTTAGCCATTTAACGTGACTTTCGAAGTGCATTTGCGCACTTCAAAAGCAAGAAGGAGATTAGTGTTAATTTTAAGGTGTGCTTGACCCGGAGTGATCGATTCATCCTTCTCAGTCCGGTGGATTTGTGTTCGGTCGGCAGTCATTCTTCAAATCCTGTGCTGGTTGAGGGAGTTTCCATCTTTGGAACCACTCACACCGTGTGTACTTTTTGTTTTTACTAATTCAATGTCTTTCAGGCAGAAAGACATTTACCAAACAACACCTCGAAAGAGGAGGGAAGAAAGATGATGAAACCTTTTCATCGCGTGAAGAAAAGTGAGTATTCTGGTGTTTTTCTGTCCCTTATTATTATTTGAATACGTGTTCTGCGTTCAACTTTTACGAAAACAGCAGTTTAATGGCATTTAAAATGCATCATCTGACATTTTCTTCATATACATCTAGTAATTTTAATATAGTTTTTGTAGAATATTTAATGCTTGTTTTACTCTGAAGAGTTCTAATATATATTAATTCCGATGAACTTGCTTAGAAATTAGGATGATGATATGCACTAAAATGATTTTAATATATCACTATATATTGCGAAGGCGCGATATATCATATTGTTTAGGCGTAAAGATTCACTTACGCTATCATTTTAGTCCAGCACTCATGGTCACAAATATGGACCATGAGAAATGTAATTCGATTGAGTTTAAGCGTGTGCCCTTGATCCAATGTAATTTGTGTGTGGCCTTGATGGATTGATTTTTGTTCTTTTGTCGTGTTTGGTCGGCGTTCGGCATGCCGTCATTTTCCTAATCGTGTGATATTTGAGAGAGTTTTGATCGTTGCAGCCGTTCTATTCCAGGGCATGTTTTGTGTATAGCAATCGGCTCTCTTACAGCCAATAGGTGATGGATCAACCGAGACGTCGACGGGAGATTGAAGAATCCGAGGGCCCACTGATAGAGAGGGGACCACAGGAAAGATGGACAGTGCGGATGGGTTTGGATTCAGACCCTTGGGATCCAAGCCCGCCGGTCAGCAAGACGTCCACCAGAGAAGACGTCGAATGAAGAAAACTTGGGAACTACTTCCATCAAGCTGCAGTGAGTGAGTATTTTGGCAATGTTTAAGTTTCCTTTATCAACAGTTTTCACACTACAAGCAGGGTTTAATTGCTAGTTACTCGTTATTCAGTTTCAATAATGACTTTTTAAACATTCTATTTTATCAATAAATACTTCAAGAAGAACTTTCAAAAGAATGCGAGACTAGTCATTTTAGCCTCAAAGTGGTCCATGTGATGTATTCATCCTGCCACGAGCAAAGAGATATTATGTGGCAGTATGACTCTGTGGCGACTCTAGGTATGACGTCATTTTAGGGCCGGAGCGCCCCATTTTTAACACTCGTTAGATGTACATTGTGTGCTTGGATGAGAGTATTTAGGAGTGCGTGGGAATGCATTGTAATTAGCTAACGAGGTGATGATTGGGTTTTGGGAGACCTAACCAGTTGCACTAGTATTGGTACCTGTCATTACTAACTTGTGTTAGTGTTTATAGTGTGAGTGTTGCTTGGTGCGAATGAGTCACCATCATCACACTGCACATTTACAAATATCTCACATCTATACTTTTTGTACGTGTTTTGCAATGATTTGAAATTGTTCATGTTCCAAGAATATGCCCTGTATGCTCTTTGAAATTGAATGAATTGTATTTATGTCAGTCGAATTGTGTTTTAAGGCGGCCTGTGAAGGGTTTTGCGGGTTTCCCTTCACCCCGGGCGAATGCAAGGCCAAATGTCACTCCCGATAAAATAATCGAGAAAACATTGGAAAAAATTGTCTTGCTATTATTTTCCTTTCCGTCACATAAAAACTTTACTTGGGATGAATATTACGTAATTTCCAACGACAAAAGAATTTGCTGGGTGAGGTTGAGAATTAAAAAGAAAATGTAAGCTCCTTTATCTATTTTTAAATTGAAGAAATTCGCTTCACCAAAAAGAAATTAATTATGTTGTGACAAATATAAAAGCTTAATCGGCAATGGACCATAAATATGACAAACGCACACGCACGATTCGAGGAAGGGCGCTAAAAAAACTGGCGTTCGTGAAACGTATATTCGGAAGGTGTAGCGATGAAAAAGTGAAGGAATAGTGCTATTTATCTCTAGCAAAACAAATGATTTTAAAGACCTAGCCGAGTTCAAAAAATGCATAAACTTAAATCCCGATACAGGAGTGTATTAATCCCTTTACCAGAAGAGGAATTCTGAAGTTAAATGCACTCAAAATTGTCATCATAACTCAGAAATTGAAAATTAAGATAGACAGCAACTATTTCGACCGTAAGGATAACTTTTTTTGATTTCCTGCATAACTTTATGGATAATCACAACATATTTCCACGAAAGAAGTGACTTAGTAATTGAACACGTGCTTTACTAAAACACGACCTATGTTTCCACATGACTTCCAACGTCAAAATGTATTCCCTTGGCTTAATTTAATTTTCTAATTTAAGTGATTACCCCATTCCTGACAACAGATTAAAACTCCTATCGAAGAATTCCAGTTAAAACTATCTATCTAGCAACACTCGCAGAAACAAATCTTTCACGCCATAAAAGCCACTTGCTATAAAACTTAGAAACAATGTTTTCAAACAGTCATCGTGGCACTTTCGCATTCTAGCAATATCGCCAAGGTCATATATACTCTGTAAGCTCTGTGAGATTCGACCATGGAGTAATTAATTTGTTCGCTCACAGAAGGACTTTCTTTGATAGTTTGTTATCGATGGATGCCGACGGAGAAAGCATTAATGAAATTCCAAAACTGTAAGGAAGCAAACTCGCACAAATGCCCATTCGCTCATTCGCTCCTCAACAGAAAACTCACTCAAAACTATAGCAACCCTGGGAACAACAATCACGTGACGTATATGTAAACGTAAAGAATCCATTCAAAGTGATCTCATTTTAACAAATGAAGAGCTTCATAATTAACAAAGGTTAATACAACACCAAACTATTGTTCAGGGCCCCCTTGAAAACAGTTCTCTCCGGGTCAAACACTTAACGTGACGTTGTTGTCACTTCTTGGAACAGTCTTGTTACGTTTCTTACGGAAGGCTCATAGTCTTCTCCGTCAAATGTCTCTCTCCATCTCTGGATTGGATCTGTTTACCCTGAAGCGGGAATTCAGTTTGCGTAACATAAAAAGGTAACTGAGGCCAGGGCTGTTCAGTTTGGTGGTTGTGGAAATACGGTATTCTGGTTTTCTGTTTACATCTCACGAGTCCCCAGGGACGAATGCCAAGGGGATCGTGATGTTGCAGTGGCTATCGTACTGGATTCCTACCCACAGGGTCAGGGTTTAAATCCCGGCGGTGTTAAATATTTTTCAGTACCAAAAATGAAAGCAAAAATAAACGAAGGATGGAATGGTTTGTTGCGTTGTTAATGGCATGCATGCAGAAGTGAATAAAAAAGAAAAAAAACGAATGAATAGTAATTGGTTTTCATCGGAAATGTAGCCAAAGGACCAATAGTAAAGTAATGAAATCATTAAATATAATCGAAATCATGAAATAGCTAATCTATGATCAAACAAGCTCAGAGAATTAAATTTGTTTGAAATTCACCATTTTAGACTTTGGAAAAAATTAGAAAGTGTTCCTGAAGGCGAGGGTAATAGGTAAAGAGTACATAAAACCCACTCCATTATTGAAAAAGTGGATTGAATAACTAAAATCTCGATTGGAAATTATCCAGCTCTAGCAATGAAAACGGAGATATAAAAACGTGAGCCAATGCCTAAACGAGTACTAAGGTTGTATTTATTATAAACATTTTATAAAAAATGACTACCTCTAATAACAAACATAGAACCGCATAAAAGGGTACTGGTAATGTCATCGAATTAAATTAAAATTTTATAATGACGGAAGAAGCATACACTAGTAAGAAAAATTCTTGGCAAGGAGATAGTTTAAAGATTGTAATGAAAGAAGGAGAGATAAGGGGAAAGGTACAAAATAACTAAAAATTAATGGCTTGGATGCACAGGTGGTTGATAGGAGTGTATTAGAAATGCGACACGACGACTTAATATTAATTTAAGAATAGACAGGAGGAGTCTCATTAGGAAATAGAAATTAGAATGAGGAGTTATATTAAATATAGGTGGACGTGGTAGCCCAGGGGTCAGACGCCGTACTGACCGTAGGTCCCAAGTTCGATTCCCGGGGTACCCTCTCTGGGCACCCTCAGATCCGCCCGAATTTTCTGAATTTCGGGTACCAGAATTTCCTAGTGTGTGTTGCATTGCAAATTCATGTCTATTATCCCTAATTGTGATTGTCAAGTCGAGGAAGTTGATGGTGCCGTTGACGTCTTTTCCCTTGGAGAAGGAGATATAGTATTCCGAAGAAGTGTGTTTAGGAAATTAAGGAAGGAGTCTAACTGTCGATTGGTTCCGGGCCATAGGCATAGTATATCGTTACTTAACGAAACCAATAGCCCACATTTTTGTTATGCTGATTGTCAGCATTAAAAAGATGTTCTTCTACAGAATTGAGGAAGACTTCGGCTAGGAAGGGGGACAGTGGGGAACCCATAGCTAACCCATCTGTTTGGCTGTAAAGGGTGTGGTTGAAACTAAATATTTCCGGTTAACTGTCATTTTGATGAGGGGGACCGATTCGTCTGAGATATTTTGGGCAATGGTGGAATCCTTGAGTAGTACTTCCAACCTAAGCAAAGTTTCCGATATGGGTACACAAGTAAATAAATTGCTAATGTCAAAGGAGGCTAGTCTCGCTCTTTCCAGGACATTAATATCTTTCAATTTTCGGGCTAGCTCTATTGAGGTTTTAACTCCATATTTAGGTTAAACCTGTGAGATCTCGGAGCATTA